>NC_073311.1:49142462-49499962 GCF_027595985.1 Sorex araneus
CATGGCATAAAAAGTAACAAAGATGGGTTTCATTCCCTTGACCCTGAAAGAGCCTCCAATGCGACATCATTGGGAAGGACAAGTAAAGAGAGGCTGCTAAAATCTCAGGGCTAGGAAAAACGGAGACATTACTGGCTCCCACTCGAGCAAATCAATGAACGGAATGACAGTGATACAGTGATGTATGTTGGCAATGAAGTAGCATTGGACTGCATGGTTCTAAGTTATTGGACAAATTGCCTGTGAGGTCACCCCTTACTGCTTCTAGAGCAGACAGTACCCCACCTCTGCTTCAGACATTGATGACAATGCTGGAGAGGAAGAGGATCAGGGAAATAGCCCAGAAGGCATCTGGCTGGCCACTGCTTCTACCTACTAGCAGAGTCTTTCCCAGCCTCAGTTTCCCTACCTCTAATTCCTCTCCTATGATGTTCAGCATTACCTCCTGAAATCATTTGGGGTATCTTTTTTTAACTCTGATAGCAAGGTGCTTGAGGGAGATTCTTTTTTAATTTTTGTTTTATTGAATCACTGTGTGATATATAGTGACAAAATTATTCTTGATTGAGTTTCATTCACACAATGTTCCAACACCCATCCCTTTACCAGTGCACACTTCCCACCACCAATGTCCTTAGTTTTCCTCCCGCCCACCCCCACACCTCCCTGTACCTTGCCTCGCTGGCAGACTCTCCCCCTTTTATTTTCCTTTTAGGCACTGCAGTTTGCAGTACTGTTACTGGAAAGGTATGAGGGGTGTTTTATTGCCTAGATGTGTCATTGTTTTGGCCTTTGGGCCACACCAAGCAGTGCTCAGGACTTACCCTGATTCTCCTCTTAAGGATCACTCCTGGTAGTGCTCAGGGGACCAAATCTGGGTTGACCCTGTGCAGGGCAAGTGCCCTACTCACTATACTATTGCTTTGCCACCTTAGATATGTAATTTTAAAAGCCGAATAACTATCAGATTTAAAAAGAAAAAGCAAAGAGAACATCAAGTAAGAGAGTGAGAAACCAGGCAAATTATGGTATGGCAAATTATTTTTTTATTGAGCTCTGAGTAAGGGGGTGGGGAAGGCAATTAGAGAGGCAGGAGCACTGAATGGTTCCTGTTGAAAACTCAGTGTATTGGAGCCAGCTTAACATCTCAGCAAGGGCTTCAGGGTAATGAGATTCTCCCCTCATATGTTGGAGGCCACTGCATTTTCACATTATTTGGCCCTTCCTTGGTGCTGAGTTTCCATAATTAAAAAAAGCCTAGAAAAAGATCATTGCTCTCCATAGAGTCGGTCCCTTTTGTCCTGGCCTGAGATCCTGATTAGAGCTGGAGACACAGCAGATAATTTTATTTTATTTTATTTTATTTCATTTTTGCTTTTTGGGTCACACCCACTGATGCACAGGGGTTACTCCTGGCTTTGCACTCAGGAATCACTCCTGGCAGTGCTCAGGGGACCATATGGGATCCTGGGAATCGAACCCGGGTCAGCTGCATGCAAGGCAAATGCCCTACCCACTGTGCTCTCACTCCAGTCCCGCAGCAGATAATTTTATAAAACATGGGGTTTTGTGGAGGAGAGTGAGGTGGGATGGAAATTCAGGCCACATCATTTCCAACCACAGGAGGATTTCTCCAAACTGAACCATCTTCACTAGCCACATGAGAGAGGAAAGAAAGGTGACTTCCCAGGAGACTTCGCATTCCACCTCCACATTTGTTTGCAGGGAAGGAGTTCTCATTGCATGGAGCGCTGACATTTCTCAGAGCCACATCTGTCCACAATTCTCTGCCTTCCAGTATCACCCCTGCCCCCACCGCCATCCCCCATCCTGGAGGCAAAGATGTCACCTAAATTGGGTGAATTAGATGTTCACTCTTGGGACTTGTCTCTCCAGAAAGTGACGGGATGGAGGGAGAGAAATTGGAAGTGACACTGATCAGAGCGCTGGTAATCTCAGCAGCTGCAGCCCGAAGCGGCTGGACCAATAGTTCCTGCTCGCTTAGGAATCTTGTTGGGGGGCTGGAGCGATAGCACAGCGGGTAGGGCGTTTGCCTTGCACGCGGCCAACCCGGGTTCAAATCCCAGCATCCCATATGGTCCCCTGAGCACCGCCAGGAGTAATTCCTGAGTGCAGAGCCAGGAATAACCCCTGTGCATCGCCAGGTGTGACCCAAAAAGCTAAAAAAAAAAAAAAAGAATCTTGTTGGCCTTGAGAATTCCCTTGGTTTCTCCCGGTTTCCCAAGCCGGCTCCTTCATAGCATCCCTGTCTCCCATCTGATTTTGTTCAGTGATCCTCCCGTCTCTGCCAAATTCCCTTCTTGTGTTACCAGCTCAGATATTTTCTCTTGCTCTGAACCCTAAATCATGATGGATTCAGAAAGGAAAGAAACATCCTACATTGGAGACCCTTCCCTGGGAGACAACCCAGCACAGCAGTAATTGGCATTTATAGGCATGTGTGCTCAAGAACTGGTCGATGCAAGGTCCCCTCACTCAGGAAACAATACACAGGGTGCTGGTTGTAGTTAAAAGGGATATTTGTTTCTAGTAAGAACCCTGTTTGTTACTCTTAAATAGAACTACCAAAAATAAAAATAAAAAAAAACATGCACGCACACACACAATCTTCACAAAGTAACTTAAAAATAACTTGAAAAATGTGCTTTCAAATGTAAATTGGGAGTTTACAAAGTTCTTTCACATAGATTCCCTCATGTCATGTGAACTCTTGCGAGGACTGACTGGAAAGCATTCAAGATTTATTGAAAATTATTGGCTGCGTTTTGTGCTCTAGGCACTGTTAAATATTTTACATAATCTCATCTGAATCCCGTTCTGGAGAGAGGAGCTACATTTTTCAGGTGAGGAAAGTGGGGCTTGAAAAATTCATATAAAACAGTACTTCAGTACTTCTTTCACATGTGACTCTTTTTTCCCCAAGTAATGCAACAGTGGGAGCTGGAGAGATAGTACATTAGCCTTGCACTCGGCTGACCTGGGTCTGACCCCCCCGCAGCCCTTATGATCCCCGGAGCATTTCCGGGAATTACCCTGAGTGCAGAGTCAAGAGGAAAGCCTCAGCACAGCCGGGTGTGAGCCCAAAACAAAAACAAAAACAGAGTTGCAACAGGGGTAAGTGCTGGCACAAACACTTTGGCTTGATAACACATTTGATTTTGAATGAAGTTTTGGTCGTGGCACATTCAAAAACTTTACAGTGGCCAAATTTTTGGTGACCTCCACATTCAGTTATGTGAACCCCTAAGGGGTCATAACCCACAGTGAGAGAAGCTAAGATTTAGATCAAACACAGTCGAGGAGAAAATCCATATTCAGTGCTCTCTGCTCCCAAGGCTACACATGCTTTTAACATACACAAGTGGGGGGCCCTTTCACATGGCTGGGAAGGGACGGGACATACATCAGTGGAACTCAGGTTCTGAGTGAGCACAGGTCCTTCTGCTTTTGTTTGTTCCCACTGGCCAACAGCCAGAATAAAGTCGATTGCCCAAGGTTTTAAAGCTGTAAAAAAGATCATTGAATACATCTCCCTCTCTCCCTGTCACAGCTCCTAAAATCTGCACAGATGCGAGTTTCTATGATTGAAGATGAATTCGAGGGGACAGATACCTGGTGAGATGCTACCTTGTATCTGATGGAGAAGAAACTGATCTCTGGAATCTGTCTCTTGGGTCCTTACAGTAGTTATTTCTCCAGTAGATGTATATGGAAAAAATAAGACTGGACTCTTAAAAAATAACTTGTGCTAAAAAGAAGTGTCCTTAAAGATGGTCAAAAAGAAATTTGCTAGAAAGATGAAATAGGCAAAAGTAGAGAAACATTTCATTTCACCCGTTTCTTCAGATTACAAAAGAAATTGCTTAGGAAGATGGGAAGAAGAGCAGGGAATAAAAGCAAATCTGTAACCTGAAATTGGCGGCTCCACAGGAGCCAATTCATCCTGTCTCCGAGTGAGTCCCAGTCAGATGAGGGGGTGTATCAGAGTCCTTTCCGACAAGTCCCAGAGGGGAGGTGGCCTCCTCAGCGGGCTGCTCCAGATTGAGGACTTTTAAGGTTGCATGCTTGCTTGTGTGGAGCGCACGACGTTTCTGCTGATACTGCAAAAGATTGTCATGGCAACTAAAAAGAGAAGTTTCCAAGTCCTTGGAGTCCCCGTAAGGGGAGACAGATGTCAGTGGGTGTTTCTTAGTAATTAAGGGCACTTGAAGGTTTTAGCTGATCAAGTCAGTTTCAAGGTAATGTTCTCATAGGTCTGTCTCCGCTCCTCGTCAGGCAGAAGCTGCAGCGAGCAGAAAGTCCAGCTTCCTTGGGTTCTCACCCCTTGGCTGCACCTTAGCATCCCAGTTCGAGTTCAAAATTACTGCACCTGAGCAGCACGTGATGCTCCAACCAATCAGCGGGCAGGGCTCAAAGTTCGGGCAACCTATGAGGAGGCACCTTTTGTGTCAAGCTCCCTGGTGCCACACTGGACTTGCAAGGTTGGGGAAGCTCTGAACTGGGGTTGCAGCCACAGGTCCACGGCTTCCTCTCTGAGTGGCTGGCTCCTTGGCTCCTGCAAGCTTTGGGTTCTTAGCCTGCCACGAATATAACTGGCTTATATCACTGGCTCTGTGTAGTTTCAAGATAAAAGTACCTGGCGCCTGCCAGGAACTCAATATTCCTTGAGGTTGCATTAGGGCCCTCATGGGATCTGGAAGGCCAGAACCACTTCCGATTGCACTAACGTCTCGTGCTCTCCCCTTCCAGGTTGTTTCTCGGGGCTATCAGCTCAGGGATATGGGGAGAATTGATTCCCTCCCGTGTTATTTTCCTTCCATCCTAAGCCCACTGCACAGACAGGTTTCTTTTAGACCTTGTTTCAGTCAAGCCCAGGTACTAGGTAAACAATTAGTTGAGGCTGAAATGAATTTTTATTTTCTCGGCTGCACAGAGAGGCAAACATTATAGTGGTGAAGGGTATGGGCATTGGATTTAGACTATTTGAATTCCGGCTCTGCTGTGTGGTAGTTGATGCATAACTTTAGCAAGCTAGTTGCCTCTGTTCTTTATCTGTAGAAGGAGGGTAGGAAGAAGGAGAAGGAAAAGGAGCAGGAAAAGGAGGAGTCCTATCATTTGGAATGTGGGAAAGATGAAATATGGGGACATACCAGCTTTGAGAACAACGCCTGGCACACAGTCATGACTTACCTATTTTACCTCCACAGAAACGAACCATCGACTCCTGAAATTTCCATGAAAGAATCAGGAATATTTCCATCTAAAGCTCAGTGAACAGAGACTTTGATGCTTTGGTTCTGAAGAGAGCCTGAATACCACTGGTTTCTAGTTGCTTTGTCCCAAACCACAGCTGTTCCAGGTTTACTTTTTCAGCAGCATCATTTTTCAGACCAGTAAGTCTGGCATCCATCTTGGTTGCCAGCTACAAGGAAAGAAAAATGCACCCCCCTTGCGCCTCCCTCTTTTACCTGCTTTTCTATCCTCTAATTTCTTAGGGATGATGAGATGTTTGGGGTCTTCTTCCCAGGAATCTTCTCTGGTGGCAGCTGAAGTGCAGGCAGGCATCTAGAAGAACAATGCGCATGATTGAAGTCTTCCTCCTTTTCCTTCTCCTTATTATTGTGACACCTTTCATGGGGGGGTTCTGCTAAACATCACAGTCATTTCTTCAATGATCCCAACAACACATCATATGGGTAGGCATATTCATTATTCCCATTTCGTAGACTATGAACACTGAGGCCTGTAGAGGTTAATCAACTTGTGACCATCATACTTCTGTTAAAGGTCTTGGGGACTTAAACACGTGATCCAGTGCCTTCTACTGCAATGTCCTCTGTCTGCCTAAGTCTTGGTTATGTGCAGACTGTAGTCAGGTCTATTAGACCTTTCTTTCTCTTTCTAGGGCCCAGAGATTCAGCCTAGGTTCTATATCTTTTTAATACTATTAATGATAAGCTTGTTTCCCTGATTCCGTTCTGGCCAGTGTTGGGCAGAGCTCAGTGTTCCCACTTTTACAGTATCTGGGAGTAAAATTCCACTGTCCTTGTTAGTTTGAAGGGACTGCAAAGCAAAGAACCTTGTGTAGTTAGAAAGTCTTCAGAGACATACAAAATTCCCCTATTAGAGTTTAATCCTGTAAGAGGGGAGGAGAGCTTTGGAACTATGCAAAGCTTTGCTTGGGATCTGAATCTGAACTTTCTGTTGTGAGACTTGTTACCTCAGTTTTCTCATAATACTAGCTAAATAGTTGTCCTAATAGGACAGTCCTTCCCATTAATTCTGATAGGATTGTTGGATCAAAGAAACCAGGCCTGAAGCAGTGCGTCAGGACTATTCAAGTACATCTCAATGTTAGGATGACCAACGTGGTGCTTTTTCTTACTAAATAATTTCTAAACTAAACCCATCATCTGGATTAACACTCATCTGTCTTATTTCTTGCTCCTTTGAGAAAACACTGAAAACTGCATCACAGTGAGAATGCACCTTTTTTTTTTCATTTTGGGTCACACCCAGCGATGCTCAGGGCTTATTCCTGATTCTGCACTCAAGAATTACTCCTGGCGGTGCTTGGGGGACCATATGGGATGCCAGAGATTGAACCCAGGTCAGCCGCATGCAAGGCAGACACCCTACCCACTGCACTATCGCTCCGGCCCTGAGGATGCATCATTTATCTGATCTGTTCGTAGGCTTCTACAAGTTTTATTTGATTTGCATTCACACAAACCTCTGAAGCCATTCAGAGATGTCAACTTGTTTGCTCAAATTTGGGCACTCTTTGAGTAAACTGATGAAGCCATACTAATGCCCCCCCATCTTCATTATAAAATAGAATTGTGTATTTTGTATTTTTCAGAAGATTCTTCTAGAAGCTTAATGCTCCTTCCTAAAGGAGAGCCTCTGTGGAGGCAACTCTCAGGCACTGTGGCAGGGTGATAAGGGCTGTGCTTTGGCTTAGCCACCTTTCAAATCCTCCCACCCACACAGAAAACATATCCCTTCTGGCCATTCTCTATTTTCCAGAACCATCTGTTCCTGTGCATGTGGTATTATTTAATCAAGAAAATATTTTCTCTCATTTCCTCTTGGATATGGAAGGAATAATTTGGCAGGAGTAACCCTCAGGAGATCAGTGGGCATCAATAGAAAGGACTGCAAGCCACATCAAAAGTGAAAATGCTTCTATGCCACAATGCAGCTACTTCATCTCTAGAACCTTCCCTGATGACAGGCTCACTCATGCACAGGAGGATGCCCAGTACAAAGATGAACATCACAGCATGAGGCACCACCTAACTTTTCCTTAGTAGGGGAACAAAATAGTAAATCCATAGATATGCAATTTTTAAAAAAATCTCAAAAGAATGGGGTTGGGCCAGAGCTGGTAGGGCATTTGCCTTGCACACAGCTGGTAGGGCATTTGCCTTGCACACAGCTGGCCCAAGTTCAATCCCCAGCATCCCATTTGGTCCCCCAAACACCGCTAGGAGTAATTCCTGAGCACAGGGCCAGGAGTAACCCTTCAGCATCGATGGGTGTGACCCTGCTCCGCCCAAAAAAAGGCAAAACAAAAAGAATATGGTCAAACCATACCAGCAATGGTCCAATAGCTGAGTAAATAAAGTAAGTAAATAAAGTACAATGATGGGAATTATGCAAATATGTGGATTTCCCTGTCCTACGTATCTACTATAGGCATTTTATATAGATATTTTACATGTTTTATTTGTGTATACAAATGTACTATCTCACACATACTATACACATGTGCACATATGCACACATATACTGTTCAAGCACACATTTTTCTTGTTTGCTTTGGGGTGGGGCACAGCCAGCAGTGCTCAGGACTTACTCTGTGCTCAGAGATCCCTCCGGGCAGTATGAAGAGTTGCCCGATGCCGTGTTGCATATAGAAACTCCTTTAATCCCTATACTATCTCTCTGGCCCACAAACACAAACATACAAATAGTTACCTTTCAGAGTAGCAAGAGGGGTCCCATTTAGGGTAGCAGGGAGGAAACACATTATGGATATATATTTGTGCAGGTTGCTTTCAAAGGGGTTTTCAGCTTTATTCATAATGTTTAAATGTGCATGAGACTGCACTCATTATTCTGATATAACAAATTAATTTAATTTTAAAATGGGCACTTTTCATTTTATGCTTTCATTTGGGCAATTCAGTAGGTACTTTCAAGTGGGAGATTTTTGTCTGGTGACTGGAGAAAAGGCTCTCCATTTACAGAGCAGCTGGCTGAGGGAGGCCAGGTGTGGCTGTGTGACCTTGGGTGAGGCCCTCCCCCTCTCTGAGCCTTTGTTCCTCCTCTGTGGAGCGGGGGGCATTGGAATCATTCTTTGTTTTTGTGACTGTGCTTTCCTGTGTCCTTGTGTTACACATGGGTGTCCCAGAGGCTGCAAGGTGTGTGTGTGTGTGTGTGTGTGTGTGTGTGTGTGTGTGATGGGTGCAGATGTGGAACAGAGCTCAGCAGAGTGGGAAGGGAGAGGGAGGTGAGGAGAGAGAGAGAGGCAGGGAGTATGAGAAGGGGCAGCAGGGTGTGGGTGAAGGGAAGAAGAGGACGGGAGGGTGGGAGGAAGACAGAGATTGCAGTATGTGTGTGTGTGTGTGTGTGTGTGTGTGTGTGTGTGTGCACGCGTGCCAGGGGGAGGGTGCAGCTCCATTCAGCTTAGCTATTCTAAGCAGAGACAAGTAACAATAGAAATGGGAGGATTGGATTTAAGTGTGTGTGGGGGGGGAAGGCAGTCAAGAGGTGCCTTGTTGAATATTTCTAACTTGGCATGAGCAATTGCAGCTTAGGCCCAGAATCTCAACATCTGGCCACAACACCGGATTCCCTGGGTGCTGGAATCGGAGTGCTGGAGGGTAGGACGGCAGGCCTCCAGAGAGCGGCCCGCTGGGCTGTGTATGACTTAGGAGTCTGCAGGCCGAGTTCTGCCAGCTCCTGCTGCAGCCCTCCACTCTGGGGAGAAGGGGGGAGGGAGTCGGTGCCCTTTCCTAGTGCTGGAGCCCCTCGGAGAAGAAAAGAGTCTAACTCCCAGAGGTGAACCATTGCTCTCTTAGAGACGCTCTCCATCTGGACCCAGAGAAGTGACCACGATATAAGGGAAGAGGATTTCAACGCATGCAGCCTTGTTCTTTTTTTTTTTTTAGTGAATCACTGTGGGGGTACAGTTACAGATTTATACATTTTTGTGCTCATGTTTCCCCCATACAAAGTTCGAGAATCCGTGCCCATTCTCCACCACCAGTAAACCCAGCTTCCCTCCCACCCTCCCCAGTCCCATCTCCCCCCAACCCACACTGCCACTATGGCAGGGTATTCCCTTTTGGTCTCTCTCTCTGATTAGATGTTGTGGTTTTCAATAAAGGTGTTGAGTGGCCATTGTGTTCAGTCTCTAAATTCGGCACGCATCACCCTTCTCCTGTATGACCTCAAACCACATTTTACTTGGTGTTCCCTTCTCTGAGTTACCCAGAATGAGGGAGCAGTGTCCAAGCCATGGAGACAGCCTCCTGGTACTTATTTCTACTATTCTTGGGTGTTAGACTTCTGTACTAATATTCTATATTCCACAGATGAGCGCAATCTTTCTATGTCTGTCTCTCTTTCTGACTCATTTCACTTAGCATGATACTTTCCATGCTGATCCACTTATATGCAAACTTCATGACCTCATTTTTTCTAACAGCTGCATAGTATTCCATTGTATAGATGTACCAAAGTTTCTTCAGCCAGTCATCTGTTCTAGGGCACTCAGGTTTTCTCCAGATTCTGGCTATTGTAAACAGTGCTGCATGCAGCCTTGTTCTGACATGTCATCAAGGGCCCGAGAGATGGGACAGGGGTTAAAGCACTTGCCTTATAGGTGCCCAATGTGGGTTTGATTCTCAGCATCACATCGGGTCCCCTAAGAACCACCAGTACTGATCCCGAAGAGCAGAGCCAGGAGTAAGCCCTGAGCCCAAGAGGGTGTGGTCCAAAACCCACCCCTCAAAATTCCACGTCAAAGACTGGGTTTTCTTCATCACTCCAGGACTCATAAATGTTTGCTGTGGGACCCGGGAGACAGCTCAAAGGGCCGGAGCATGTGCTGCCTGTGCAAGACCCTGGCTTTGACCCTCATGGTGGGTCCCAGCAAGGAGCCCCCATATCAGACCACAGGGCCGAAGGTTACCAGGGTGTCCTCCTCCCTGCCCCCTGCTCGCCCACAGTCCCAAGCATGGCTAGGGAGACCACTTCTAGAATACGTTGCCACAGCTTTTCCTTTTGAAAGGGGAATGAAGTAAAGGAAGGACCTGGTCTTGACACCCTGGAAAGGGGGAGCTTTCGCGCCTGGGTGGCCTGTGTCACCCTCGGCAACAGCAGTAACAACAGCAACAGCAACAACCATGAGGATGATGGTGGATGTAGGCTTCAGCCCCTGAGCAAAGTGTCTCCCCTCCACCCTCCTGTATGCGTCTGTCAGTGGCATTTGGGCATGGGCATTTCTATCCCCACTTTACAGATGGAGAAACTGAGACTCAGGGGCATCAAAAGACTTGCTCAGATTTATATATTTTTAGAAACCACAGAAGCAGGAACTGCTCCCGAGTCTACACTTTTTATTCAAAGTCCTCAGCCACCTAGCAGTGAGTACACTGTCCTTAAGCGTTCTCCTTCTGCCAGAGTTTCTTAGAGTGACCATGGGGATCAAATGACCTAATTTATAATCCCTTCCCATATCCAGAAACCTAGAACTCCTCTGAAAGACTCAAAGAACAATATGGAATACGAGCTGAAAATGAGCAGAGAGAGTGAGATCTTGAGGGTTTTTTCTTTTTTTTATTTTTTAAATGGGAGAGAGTGAGACATCCTTCATTACCCGCATTAAAACACACAGCCGTTGGGGCTGGAGCGATAGCACAGCCGATAGAGCATTTGTCTTGCACGCAGCCAACCCGGGTTCGATTCCCAGCATCTCATAAGGTCCCCTGAGCACCGACAGGAGTAATTCCTAAATGCAGAGGCAGGAGTAACCCCTGTGCATCGCCGGGTGTGACCCTAAAAGCAAAGCAAAACAAAACAAAACAAAAAACCCAGCCGTGCTTGTAAATGTGGTGATAGGGTCACCTCTTTCAGGGTGGAGTGTGAATAACGGGATGCTCATAACCCCAAGATTGCACCCAGGGATTTCTGCCACCTTCAGAACGGAAATCCTCTTCTCTTGCATCGGGCTGCTCTCTTCTTAGCACGCTGGGGAAGGCACATTCCTGGTGGCAAACTTCGGAATTCTGTAATACCCTGCTTTGGCTGTGACCACTGTTCCCAGGATGAATAGCTCTGCTCATTCATTTATTTCTTCTCCTCTGGGAACCCGCGGGCTTCAGCACCGTGTTGCTAGGCAACCAGGACAGCACCCGCAACGGGAGCTGAACCAACCAATCAGGACGCTCGGGGGAGGAGTTTCACCTAGTCGGCCCCTAAGAAGGAAAGAGCGTGCTCAGGTTCAAGTCAGGACTGGGTCTCTGCTGAGCTCAGTCCCAGAGCCGGCCAGATCCCAGCCCATCTAAAACCTCCTATTTTGGAGAGTGAGAGGAGTGAAGTCCAAGATCCCACAGCCACTCCGAAGCAGAACCGGAGCCAGTTCTGATCCCCAGCCCAGCATCTCCTGCCTTGCATTTCAGTGTCAACTTTGCAAAAAACGCTTGTGTGGGGCACCTTAGCTGCAGAGGGGCACCACCTCTGCTTGGTGGCGTAGGCAATGCAGAGAGCGCCTCGGTACTGTTCCTCCTTCAATCATCTCGCAACTGTTTGGCACCTCCACAGAGCAGGCGGGTAGCACAGAGCGTGGCGCCCAAGGGCACAGAACTCGGAGAAAGAAGCACACGAGTCAGGCCAGGCTCTCGCCACGCAAGGGAACGCGTAGCCGCCTCAGCCTTCCTAGCTTCCACTGTTCTCAACTTCAGTGATGGCAAAGAAGAGAACAAAGGATGCAGCTGCTTCTGTGCTCCTGCCTTAGCCCAAAGGAAGGCTCGGTTGGTGGTGTTCATCCTCGGAAACGACCTGGGAGAAGTTGAGCCTAAACTCTGATGCCAGTTTGTCTGGGTTCAAGCCTGGGTCCTGCACTCTGCTCACTATGTCATCGCAGTCCAATTACTTACAACTTCTATGCTTTAACGTACTATTTGCAAAACAAGGATCATAGAACTGCAAAGCTTCGCAGTAGAGCTAAAATAATTTAATATCCCTAAGAAGTCTACTTGGGGGCTCTTTCAGGAACAGGGGAATGAGGACCGTGGTTGTTAGTATTGTTGGCATATCCAGTGCGCCACAGGTAGCTTGCCAGGCTCTGCCGTAGGGGTGGGAAACTCTCGGTAGCTTGCTGGGCTCTCTGAGAGGGACGGAGGCTTTTGGGGCGGCTACTAATTGCCTTTACAGGTGTTCCCGGTGTACTGAATGTAAGCTTTTGGTCGACTGGCATGTTTTAATGATCTGCACACTGACAAACACACACCTGCCTGCGTCTCTGGGCAGCACCTGGGACATCTGTGGCCTCAAGTTGATCTCCTTGAGGTTGATGGAGTGAGCCCAAAGGTTGTTGAGCAGCTGGCAGAGCAGGACCCTATTGCAGAGGTTTGGCCCTAGGTGTCGAACACCTGCACCAAGTCCCAGGTCACCCAGTGGTTGGCTGATAGCTCCCCACACTGGATGAGCCACTGCACGCATTGCTGCCATGGCTCTATGTCCAACGGCACTGGGACTCGGCCGACTGGGGCAGGTGATGATGTTGCAGTCACTGCCACAGTATTTTCATGCCCTGCTGATGCATTCGGTTTGATTCTTGCAAAACAGCCAGCGATGTCCACCAGGAATCATGCATAGAGTTCCAGCAGGGATCGTGCATAGAGTTCCATGCCTGGCGTGCTGAGCTGCATGTTGTCTAACGTGAAATGGTGAGCTGGGTTTGGGAGAGCCCGAGGGGTTCAGGCGTTATTGGTGCCATCTTGCCTCCAATCAAATATGGTGTGGTAATTATGAAAAATGAGTAGGGAGTGGCTGCACAGTTTAGTTCACTCATACATGAAGCTTGGCCCAAGTATGAGTTCTGGACGGTGGCCAATGAGGAGATTATCTGGTGCCGGCAGGAGGTGGCTTATGGGCATGACTCCTAGGCCACCAGAGACTGGAGGAAGCAGGCAGAGGATCTTTGCTCCCGGGTCCCGTCGAGCCCAGAGTCCAAGGTCACAACGTTCTGCATTACCTGGGTTCTGTGGGACTTCACTCATGCGTGAGGCTCTGCCCAAGCATATGGAAAGCAGACTGGAGTTTGGCAGTGGTTGAGTTATGGAGGTGAGCTTCTGGTCCCCTGATCCTGAAAGAGCCCCCAATACACAACTGGACTACACTAGCACATGGCAGGGACTAATGGAGATGTTACTGGTGCCCGCTCAGGCAAATTGATGAACAACGGGATGACAGTGATACAGTGAAGAAGTTTATGATGCCTACAAAGTGCTCTATACATTTTAGCTAATATAGGGCCAGAGGCTTACAGGTCCAAGATAACTTGGTCCCTCAAGCACTGATGGGAGTGACTCCCTACCCAGAGAAGCCTGGAGAAACCCACATATGCCACTGGCTGTGCCCCCTGCAAAGATTAAAAAAAATCCATTCAAGTTTAGCTAATATGACTTATTAACCAATATTCATCAGTAACCTAGTTGATGTTGTTGTATCAACTACTTTATGAATGTCCCAAGTACTTTCATAGAAGCAGGGAGTTAAAAAAATGGTCAAAATATGCAAGTCTTCATTTTCGTGGCACCATGATTATTATTGCATTTTAATAATGTCTATTTACTTCTCATTTCCTGCAACAAGATTTATAGCACCTTAAGGAATGGGGTATGTATTATGTTCATAGCTGTATCACCAGTTCTAGTGCAGGGCCTGGAAAATAGTTCACTGTCACTGTATCACTGTCATCCTGTTGCTCATTGATTTGCTTGAGTGGGCACCAGTAACAGCTCCATAGTGAGACTTATTGTTACTGTTTTTGGCAT
Source organism: Sorex araneus (assembly GCF_027595985.1). NCBI lineage: Eukaryota > Metazoa > Chordata > Mammalia > Eulipotyphla > Soricidae > Sorex > Sorex araneus. The sequence continues at coordinate 49,156,556 of NC_073311.1, forward strand.
ATCTAATATGCCATGGGTAACTTGCCAGGCTCTGCCATGCGGGGAAGATACTCTCGGTAGCTTGCCAGCCTGTCTGAGAGGGGCGGAGGAATCGAACCCGGGTTAGCTGCATGCAAGGCAAATGCCCTACCCATTGTGCTATCACTCCAGCTCGGAAAATAGTTCACTTTCAGTAAATATTTGTGTAATAATATAGGATCCTTCACTAGACAGAGCACAGCGGTTCTCCACCAGGCATGAGGGCAATATCTGAGAACATCTTTGCTTCTTGCAACATGAGGAAAGGGAAGGTGATAGATTAAATGACATTCAGTAGGCAGAGGCAAAGGATTCTTTCAAAGTCCTCTAGTAGCTGGAGTCATCCCTTTTGGCAAAGATTTATTGAAATCCTACTGTAGGAGATCAGAGATAAGCTTTATAAAGAATTATTGCCTACCAAAGTTCATGGTCAAGTGGGACCATGAAGACAGAGTACGGCTACGGGAAGATGTGAGGGAGCATTATGGGGGCATTGGGAAGAGGTGTCAGATACAGAGGTTCCTGGCTAAGTCCACAACTGACTATGAGCCAGAGTCAAGCAAGCATGAGAAAGCACTGGAAATGAACCCCTCCTCTTTGGAAGACTGACAAAGTTCATTGGTGGTGTATAGTTTTCCACAAATCTACACTTTAAAAATGATTTGTTTTATTTAACTTATCCCAGAGTCTTTCAAATTTCTTTGACTATGAGAGTGTCTTTCCCTGACATTGGTCTACAATGAATCTGCAGTTCTTTCTTTGAAAAGAAAAAACAAAAATTGATTGGATGTCCTTAAGCAATTTAGTGGCTGTGTTGGCATGTTTGGACAATCCCTCTGATTACATGTATGGTGGATCAGAAGTTAAGAAAAGTTTATACTTATTGTTCATGCTGTCATCATGTGATTGTGATTAATTGACCCAAGGCAATATCCACCCCTAAGCAAGGTTCAGGGTACCATTCCATTAGTTATTATGTCCAGTGTCTTTTTCAGGCTGGTAGATAGCAGATACTCACTACATCTTTTGGATGAATTAATACCATTTCAGATTGTGTTAGACACTGTCAGAGTAAGACAGATAAGGGGCGTCTGGGGATGTGAATCAAGTGGTAGAACACATGATGTCTTGTTTGTTTTTGAACCTGGCAGTGATCAAGAGCTATTCTTGGCTCTGTGCTTAAGGGTTCCTCCTGGCAGTGCTCAGTGGACCATGGGCTACCTGGAATCTAATCTTTCCTGCATGAAAAGCATGTCCTCAATCTGTGGTGTTATCTCTCTGGTTTTGAGTACTTGCCTTGCATGTGAAAAACCTTGCATTTGATCTCGAACACTACATAACTATCCTTACCCATTATATCACTGTCAGGATTGGTTCTGGTAGTCACAAAACAATGTTGTTATGGCTACCACAAGTAACCAAAAGATAGCTGTAATCCATGTTGTCATGCAATTAACAGACAAGAGAGCTCAGAGGTACTTTATAATTTTAGGCTGAATAGTTGACACAACAATAATGTAGCAAGGATGACAAAGAGAATAGAAACTGTATTTCAAAGCCTTTCTTTAGCTTCTCCACCTTCTCCTCTTTATCTTCTTCCTTTTTAAGTTTGGTTTTATGTTTACTCCTGCCTCTACGCTCAGGCATCACTCCTGATAGGGTTTGGGGGACCATATGCCCCAGATACTGGGGATTGAACCCAGGTCTGCTGCATACAAGGCAAAGTCCCTAACCACTGTACTATCCCTCCAACCCCCTTGGATCCTTCTGATGTTCAGAGGCAGGCATTTAGGGAGCAGTGTGCTGCCAATGAGAGAAAATGTCTTCTTTGATTTATTAATGACCTCAAAATCCCAACTTTGTTTTCTTATACTGGTTATTCTAGTTATTCCTAACTTCTCTTGGTGTCTTGAATCCCCTGAACTCATGCTCGGTTCCAGACATCCACATACACAGCATTTCCTGCTTTTGTTCCCATTCTCCGCTCTGAGCTTGCTGCTCACTGCCCTACACTGCCTGTACACCATAAACCCTAGAGCAAAGCATCTCTAGTGGACACTGAGATGTTTGCCTCTGGTTCTGGTCTCCTCTCTTCACGCTACACACAAGACCCCTCTGTGCTCCCATGGCCCTAAATTTGCATTCCTGGGTCTTCTTGGTCTACTGGAATGTGTTTCAAGTTATGTTTAGGAACATCTATGAGGTAAAACGCTTTGTTGTTTTAATGTATGCTGTGTACACATTAAAGGTCCATTTGTGTTTGATGTGAAATGCAAAAGAAAAGAAAATATGTGAGATCTTATACAGAGGCTAAGGGACTGCGTTTTTTCCTGGGGAGAGTTTACTCTTGTATTATTATTATTTATTTTTGGATTTTGGGCCACACCTGGAGGTGGTGCTCAGGTTTACTCTTGGTTCTGCACTCAGGAATTGCTCCTGGCAGGACTTAATGGACCATATGTGGAGCTGGGATTGAACCTGGGTCAGCTATGTACAAGGCATATACCTTACCTACTGTACTATCTCTCCAGCTCCTCAATGATTTTTTTGTCTCCTGATTGACTGTTGAGTGGTTTGTGGCTACTGAAATCATTTTCTTAATTGGCTGATCAGAGTGGCAAATGTTATAATTTACTTAATCACAAGGGTGGCTTCAAAAATGGCTAGTTTTAGTAAGCTTTGCTAGAGTCCTCTGGAGATCTGTTGGAAAATGCTAGGCTTCACTTAAACTTATCAGATAGACTGTGAATAAAATTAAGGCCCAGGAATGCACGTGTCTTCAAGTACTCCCTGGAGAATCTAACATATATAGCTGGCCCATGAACAATATGAGTTTGGACATACTAGAGCACTTACATATGAAGTTTTTTTCATCCTTGTGTTGTGCATTTGGGATTCAACCAACCTGCCATTGATTAGCTGGATCTGAGAATGCAGACTCAGAAAGAGAAATTATCCCCCATTATAAGGGATTCAAGTATCCATAGACTTTGTTATCTAATGAGGCTACTGAACCATCACCAACAACATCCCTCTCCTAAATCCAGGGACAACTGAATATTCACAAGTTTTGGAGGAGTCATAAAGAGGTTGGTCACCCATAATTTCTTCTCTGTTATTTAAGATTCGGCTGTGGACTGATTGGTAGGTACTGAGCTCAAGTAAAATGCATCATCTCAATAAACCTAGTTCTGACTCTTTCTTTTCCAGTTCTAAGTTCTAGCCCAGAGACACACATCCCTGTCCATACTTTATAGCTCCAATATTCTTTCTTGTTGATCTTGGACCTAGTTTACCCCAGCAAAAGCTGTTTATAGTTCTGTCTGTCAAATATTGGTCTATAAAATCAATTTGCCCCATTGTGAGTTCTCAGTGTAGAATTTTCTGGGACAGAGAGAAACCATTTCCCACACTCTGAAGCTATCCGAGAGATAGACACAGTATATCATTAGATCTATAATTTCCCCAATGATGTAAACACCATGTCAATTCTCATCCAGTTTAAACAGCTTGTCTATTGACTGTTTCTTCTTACCCGTAGGGGCAGTGGTGAAAGGCTTCCTGTTCTGCTCTGGAAAAATGATGAAAATTCTGCTTCATTCCCTCTAAAGACAGGGGCTAAGGCACTTGCCTGGCATGCAGTTGACCCAGATTTGATTCCTGGCACTGCATCTGGTCTCCCAAGTCTCACCAGGAATGATCCTTGGCACAGAGCCAGAATTAACTCTTGAGATGAATAACCCCAGACATAGTCACTACTCCCTAAAATTAGTGTATATATTTGTCCCTGGGCACCAGCTGTGTGGCCCAAACACTCCTTTCCCCCCAATAAATTAATTGTGATATTTTCTCTTCCGCCTTCATCAACAATTCTTTAGTAGAACAAAAGGGCTTGTCAGTTAAAGGTTAGTGTGCAATAATAACCCTAATTACAGATCTTGGCTCAGTTTCTAAATAAAGTTATATTTTTCAGAGTACAAAGTAGCAATCCGAAAGAGAAGAACTTAAGGGATTTTAAATGATGCCTGAATCTATTAAAGGAGTATATTTTGTAGGTCTGTAATATTTCATAAAATCCTCTTTAATTTTCCTCTTGACTCTTCTACCACAAATAGAAGACTTTCTATTCTTCCCAGACTCACACCCCACCCTTGCAGCTTTTATTTTTATTTCATCCCTCCCTTTATTTTGTTCTATTTTCAGACCAGTCGCTTCATTCATATTCTTAATATTCTTCTAAACTCGTTTTTTCCCCAATGCTCTCATAACTGGAACAACAGGCTCTACTAATTACTGATTATGTGAAAAATTATTTTTTTAATTGTGGGGGTGTATGAAATTGAGGATATGGTCCCTAGGAACCCACACACATTGAGACTTAGCTCTCTAATAAGCTGTTTGAGATTGTCATCTTCGCTACTGCACACAATGCTGTGGACAGTGTGTGGGGTGGTTATAGTGTTCCATGGCCTCAAGATGGACATCCGATCTCTCCTGACAAGAAGCTTCCTTTCTGGCTCTCTCTTCTTCTCTTAAGCTCTCCCATTATCTGCTCCCTCCGGTGATTCACACTGTTTTGCACTGGATTGATGCCAACAGGAAGTCAGAGTCAACTGGCTGAATCAGCCGGAGGCCTAGGTTTGCATTTGTAAATATTAGGAGGAGCAGACAGGGCTTTGTTTCAGGTCTTCTTTCTAAATCTTCCTTATATCAGGGTTTCTGGATTCCTCATGGAGTCTCTCTCCTACCTCTACTTCCCTTCCAAGGAATTCCATTCCTTCACACATCTCTGTAACATGGAGAAAAGGACATTTTTGATATGATTCCCCTTCTACCAAATTCATATTCAGAATATAAACCATCATCTGAGCAAGAAAAAAAAAGGCAGTGCGAAATAAGTTATGGTTTCACAAAGACAATCTGCAGATGGAAAGGATCCTCTGTCTTCAGACTATTCTTTGATAAATAAACAAGGAGAGTTTCAAGCCCAAGGACCTGGCCTACTTTATATCTGATCTGACATGCTTTCTATGTTTCTGACATTTATTAACAAGATTCTCATTATGCACTGGGTACCATACTGTTTTTTAACATCTATTAACATTTTTGATTATCACATTATGTTCTTGATTTGATTATTGACATTATCCCTATTTTACTGATAATGAAATTGAGGGTCAGAGAGATACATATCTATAGCCAGTCACATAATTTGTGAGCAGCCAAATTCATAATTTTTGAGTGGCTGTAAGTATTTAAACCAGGAGCTCTGCTAGAGTCTATGAATCACTGTTTCACATGGATTCTTTATCTTCTAACTCAAGTAACTTTCTCTATTCTATACCAAATAATAATAATAGAATATTCCAGCAAAATAATTCTTATTTGTAAACTGAACAACAATAAAAGACCCAAAAGCCCCATCAAAAAATAGGGAGAAGAAATAAACAGGAATTTATCTGAGGAAGACCAACAAGTGCCAACAGGCACACGAAAAACTGCTCACCAACACTTATTACTAGAGAAATCCAAATCAAGACAACAATGAAATACTATCTCACACCAGTGAGAATGGCACATAAAAATAATGGGAGTAATCTGTGTTGGCAAGAATGTGGTGAAAAAGGAACTCTCATACACTGCTGGTGGGAATGTATTCTGGATCAATGAAAATAGTACCGAGAGTTCTAAGTAAACTTAAACTTGACCCATCCTACAACTCATTCCACTTTTGGGTATCTATTACCAGGGGATGTATGCACACCACTATCCATTGCAGCACTCAATACAATGGCTAAGATTTGTAATCAACCTAGATGTCCAACAACAGTACAGTGGATTGTGAAGATGTGTCATATATATGTAACAAAATATTATACAATAAGGCATGATGAAATCATGCAATTTTTTGCAACATGGATGGAAATGGATGTTCTGCAAGTGAATTGTCAGGGATCATATCCTAGTGTGTGACTTTGGACAATTTATTTAATACGTATACAATAGAGATATCTCAAAGAGTTATAATGAGTGTCGGGACCCTCTGCTCCTAAAGACTATGATCCGAGAAATCTTCTAACCCATTTTGGCACCCAGAGAAGCTTCTTGCAGAAATGCATCTAGACTGTGAGCTGTGCTACAACCCCGTGCCGCCCAGGGAGGGATTTTCCCTCTCTACCCTGTTTTTCTGAGTGGAAAATGGCAGCTTCGGCAACATCCACATGGTGAGAGCCACCTTCTAAGACTCCCAACCCAGAGGTATGAGTTTGCAGTGACATGGCTCGTAGGTGACCATGGGAGGGGGCGTTACTGACATGCCCTCCGCCCAGATAAGATCCAGAGCTGCCCCTTGCAAAACGGACCCTCTGCTCCTAAAGACTGATCCAAGAGGTCTTCTAACCCATTTTGGCACCCAGAGTGCCTTCTTACAGAAATGCATCTAGACTGGGAACTGAGCTAAAATATCAGAAATCCAAAATTCAATGAAGAGCTCATCGAGTCTTCATTGCAGCAATGAAAAGAAATGATTAAATGATGCCTTTTCAGCAGGCCGAATTGTTGGGGGAAAATTCCAAACAATAATAAAGTGAGTTCTCTATTGAAATATTGAATGTATTCAAATATAGAGAGAATAAAGTGAAGAGAATTAGCTACTTAGGTGGGGGGTGGGTGGGAGGGGGGTATATTGGGGTTTTTGGTGGTGGAACATGTGCACTGGTGAAGGGATTGGGGTTTAATCATTATATGACTGAGACTTAAACCTAAAAGCTTTGTATTTTTTTCACTGTGATTCAATAAAAGGAGTTATAATGAGTGTCTAAAAAAGTTAAATAAAGTTAGCCAGAAGAAGGACAAACACATGATAATATCATTTATATATGGTACTTAGAGTAACTGGATGAGGAAATGAAATGGTTAAAAGAGGGATGCCTAGATAACCCTTGGCCCTAAATTATAGGGAGAAGAAGGAAAGAAACAGAGTGAAAGGGAAGGGAAGAAGAGAAAGATGAGAAGCAATGGGGGTAGGGCTCAGGGGGATGCAGGAACATTGGTAGTGTTTAAGGCATTATAGAGCTAAATATCCAAACCATAGAGTCAACACTGAAATTTTGAAACCCAAACTCTAATAATCACATTTTAAATGTGCCTGTCAAGAGGGCAGTCTGGGACCCGGGGGTGGGAAAATAGAAAAGGGAATCTGGGAACACTGGTGGAGGGAATTTGATGCTGGTTGCAGGATTGGTGATAGAACATGATATGGAACAAACCTAGCTTTGTAATGTAAGGTGCTTTAATAAAATAAAAATTTGGAAAAAATTCTTTACTTATAGCCTGAAGAGAGGTATTTGGGACTAAAGGAGATATGATAATATATGATTGATATAGAATGTAAGACTCAATGCAACTCCAATCCCATCTTTTTTGTTTTTGATATTTGGAGAGTCAAAGAACTTCATTGATGGTGTTAAAGAAATCTGCATTTTTTTGCAGAGATTGCCTTCATAATTTTTCTGAAAAATGTCCCTTAGCTCCCTTAGGTGAATGAGTCACCTGGGCCCCACTTCCTCTGCTTTTACTTGAAATGGTTTTACAGCATGTGGTGGCAAATGATCTCATTCTTCCTCACAATGGCCGAGTGAAGCACCACAAGTGAAATAGCCCTCATTATACAGCAGCGGTAACAGAGATTGGAAGACTTGAGGAATTTTCCATAATTACAGAGTTAGTAGGAGGTAGAACTTGAATGGCTGTTGAGAAGATCTTGGAAGAGGGAGATTTACGATGATCCTTATTTATATCAATAGAGAATTGCTCGAGGAGCTTTACACTATTTTAATGACTAGGGGCTTGAGTGATTAAATCTATTAATTCTCTATTCCCTCACAGAGTCACGTTCTTTTTGCTTTCAGCTTCTCACAGCTGCTTTAATTGAAAGGGATTAGAGAAACACAGGAGTGTAAAATTTTCCTTTCATGAACCCTGGGGACTATCTACCTAAAATGTATCTTCCAGACAAGATGATGTCATCGGGATTGAACTTGTATTTAGGAACTGTTAACATGCCTGTTCTGAGTGAGTCACCTTCCTTTGGGATTTCAAATTTAGGCAGTATCAAATCTAATAAACATTAAAATAAAAACTGGTATGATGGAAAGAGTTATAATATATTCCAAATGAACAAAGAAATTCAGTCTCTGGTGCAGGGGCAATGGTTACTTTTATCTGTTTCTCCTTTAACCAAACCTTGAAACTTATTACCTACCCAACAGTACTAAATATATTAATAAGTATACAGGAAATAGGAAAATAATAAGTGGTATTTAGAAATAAATCATCCTAAAGAGCTAAATAAACAATTCCTCTTTATCTTAGATTAGAGTACCTGACGTTATTGATATCTCTTTAAGGAGTTGTCACCATATACCACACCTACATCACCGAATGTACCCACAGTTCTTCTCATTGATGGTGAAAGTACACTTGGGATGGGATGAATCATACAGAGACAAGATCTAAAACTTAGCGCTGGGGTTCAGTTGAGTACCTTAAATGAGAATTTCCACTCAGTTCTAGGGATTATATCTAGTAACTTCTAGAATATTTTGAATATGAGAGAGAGCTAGAGAGTGAATGAAGTGTGTCTGTTTGAGAGACAGGGCGGTGCGGGGTGGGGGGGGGAGCAGGAGGGAGATTGAGAACAAACCAGATCATCAGAAATTTTGAAAGTAGTTTATCAGCTGTCCGTGGTGCTGAATTATGTCAGTGATTAGTATTCTGGGGATGGATATTTTGACCTGAAGGGGTGTGTGTGTGGGGGGGAGGGGGAACAGAAATAAAATCAGATATTTTAACTGCATAAAAATCAATATACATATAAAATAATAATTATCTATATGCTTATGAGCAATAGAACACAGACAATAAGCAGATAAGCAGGGAGTTAACAGAAATAGTTAATGCATAGAAGTATCTAGAAAATATACCATTTGTATCTCTCTTCTTAAGTATTGGATCTAAAAGATAGCTAAAAAATGTCAGTTGGTCCATACTACATTATCAATTCATATTTTTGAGTGAAAATAAAATATTTTTGAGTGAATGTGAATAAATGCAGTGATACTGCTTAAAAGGTGAGTAGGATCAGAGATACAGGCTCTTGTGTTTGCCTGCATGCAAAGAGCTTGCTTTTCATGCAGGCAACCACAATTCAGTCCCCAGCACCATGTATAGTTCCCTGAGGACCACCAGGTGTGATCCCTGAGAACAAAGTCAGGAGTATGCAATGAGCACTGCTGGGCATGATCCATAAAACAAACAAATAAGCAGGTGAATAAAAATTCAGTGCTCGAAGTGAGGGCTCTGTAACTGAATTGCTGGGGTCCATATCCTGGTGTGTGACTTTGGACAAGCCATTTAATATGTAAACAACAGAGCTTTCTCAAAGGGTTATAATGAGTATCTAAAAACTTAGATACTTAAAACTGAATTTGCAATATTGGAAGTGAAATGTATTATTTATGACCATTGCTTCTTATTTCCATTACCATTTTCACAGATATTTATAAATAATATCACATTCATAATAATTATTAAACTCCCTTAAGAGATTATTATTTATCATACATACTAATTTACTAATTCCTTACAGTAACACCATATTTAAAGAAATTTTACTCTTTTGATTATAATTTTAATTAGAAATTTAAGTTTATAATTTAACCACTCACTATCTAACTAACCCAGAGCAACAGAATAAGTTTAGAACTAAGCTTTGGAGCTATGATGTCTGAAATCAAATTCTAGATGCTTTAAATAAAACACTTTTGCTGCTTTTCAATATTTGGTTTCCTTAATATTGGTGATAGGTAGGTAGAGTAAATTAATTTAAAATTTTATTATTTTTTTGCTTTTTGGGTCACACCTGGTGATGCACAGGGTGACTCCTGGCTCATGCACTCAGGAATTACTCCTGGCAGTGCTCAGGGGATCATATGGGATGCTGGAAATCGAACCTGGGTTGGCCGAGTGCAAGGCAAACACCCTACCCGCTGTGCTATTGCTCCAGCCCCTATTCTAAACACTTTTAAATATACTTTTGCTCTGTTAGTCTTGACTTGATAGGAGAACTTATGTTTTTGTTTGTTTGTTTGCTCTATTCACCTCTAACCCAGATACCAAAATAATTCTGATAATTATTTTAATTTTATTGTGTCAGTAGTCCAAATTTGAGTGCTGAACATTTTTCACTTGCAATTGTACTTGCAGAGTGAGCATAATAATCTGCCGCTCATGTCCAGTCAGAAGGAATGTGCTGGTACACCATTGTTTTGTTTCCATTTCTTTTCAATGCTAGACTTCTACTCAGGTGTATCTGAATTGCACGCACTATTTTCAATTTTCAGTAGGAGACTGCACATAAAAGAAATAATGAAAGCTGCATTATTATGGTCCTAGAAAATAACTGGAAATGGGGTAATCAATTTTTTCAGGGTTATTTCTTTTCCCCCATTTTGACTGCTCAACTTCCATCCATCTGAATGGGAAAAATGTTAAGCAGATGCTGATTGCTGTTGGGCATGGCTTAAATTACTAGAGTAGAGCAGCTTTACAGATAAATTGGTTTACACCTCTCACTCTGCCAAGATGTCATCCTTTAGCTATATTCATAAAAGCTCTTCTCTCATTAGTCAGTGATAGGCATAACTATAATGTATCCACAGTGAAAATGTATCAGCATGCACAAGGCAGTAACATTTTTAAGAACTATGTGCTAAGACCCAGGCTAAATTATTTGCTATTTTATTTCATTTAACCCATGTAATGATTTATTTAGATCTATACTGTTATTGTTGTCATTGTATATATGAAAAAAACAAAGCACCAAAAATAAACTCATATGACGCGGTTATCCTTGGTAGTTATGAAAATTGATGACAGAGTTGAAGATAGGAGATAGTATTCTAGAGACAATACTCTGATTCTATGTTCTGATACTTCCTAAATACCTGCGCATTTAAGTACTTATACTTCAATAACATTGAATTCGTCTATATATTGTTCCAGGACTATGCAAGATACCAAGGATGCTATGGTTACTAAAAGATAGTATGTCCCATAGAATTATTGCACCCATTTGTGGGATATAAAAACATAGTATGAAACTATTACCCAAGGACAGTAGAAATAAGGGTCAGTACTGGTCCATGGCTAGAAGCTTGCCACAAGTGATGGGGGAGTGGGCATTTAGGATAGAGAAGGGACCACTCTGATAGCAATGGTTAGAAATGATCACTCTGGAAAAGAATTAAGTGCTGAAGGTAGATAAAGGGATATACATGATAACATTTCAGTACCTATATTGCAAACCATAATGCCCAGAAGGAAAGAGAGATTGAGTGAGTGAGTGAGAGAGAGAAAGAGAGAGAGAAAAAAGGAGAGAGAGAGAGAGCAGAAAAGATCCTGCAATAGAGGAAGATTGGGGGCTGGTAGTGTGGGAACTTGGGATATTGGTGGTGGGAAATATACACTGGTGAAGGGATGAGTGTTAAAACATTGTATTACTGAACTCCAATCATGAACAACTTCATAACTGTGTGCCTCATGGTGATTTAATTAAAAAAATAATATCCCCTCCCTAAGATACATAAGACTTAATGTGAAAGTTGTAATAAAGGAAGGGCAACACAAAAGAGAAATTGAAAAGGTATGGTAGGAGGAGATAATGAGATGGACCAACCATTGTTTAAATTTAAAAACTCATATGACACAAGCCAGAGTGGTAGTATGGTAGGTAGAGCATTTGCTTACATGAATCCAACCCATGTTCAATACCCAGCACTCCATATGGTCCCCCAAACACCTCCATGAGTGATCCCTAAGCACAGAGCTAGCAGCAATCCCTGAACACCACCAAATATGCCCCCCAAATCAAAACAGTAAATTGAAAATCTCAGAGGAGGGCCGAGGAGATAGTACAGCTGTTTACCTTGAGTCCTGTGCTCCCTGGTTTGAATCCCCAGAACCATAAATTGTACCCTAAACACCATCAGACCTCAGTCCTAACCACAGAGCCACAGAGAGACCCAAAAGACAAGATGTGCCTCATCCTCCAAATGAAAAATTAATAGAAACAGAGGAACCAGCAAAGGTACTGGAGTGAAAAATTGCACCATTGGAAACAGGAAAGACAGGACAGCACAGACATCCTAAACCTCAGAGCCAGGCTGCTGGGATTTGAATCTTGGTTCTATCTGGTGACCCTGGCCAGTTTCTCAACTTCCCTGTGCCTCAGTTTATCATTTGAGAACAGCAGTACCAACATGTCGTAGGTAGAGCAATGAGGACTGAATGGGTCAAGGTACAAGAACAATTTAAATCGATTCTGGAATATTTCTTAAAGGTAGCCTACAATTGCTAGGTGTCACCCTTGTCATCCACAACTTTTATTACTCTTGATGCTTATTAATCCCTGGTGGCTCTATTATAGATAATACCAATTAGATTGAGCCACACAATATAATTTTCTCTTTAGTCTCTTTAAGCTGTCCAGAGGCATCAATACACAGATTTTCTTCACAAAATATAATTTGCCAGAAACGGCCCTCATCTCCTTTAGGATATAAAAGAACTGTGGCATGCTGAACCAGCCATTCAGAGATGAACCAGCAAATTAGTGCTGTTTGGAAATCTCCCCTCAAGGGCTGAGTTTTTTCTGTGTCTCAAGGAAAGAAGAGGAAGGGACATAGCTGTTCTGCCATGGGAAAAACCCATATTACTGGACCACCCTTCTTCCCAACAATGAGTTATTGGTCTGCTGCAAGCAGGGAACTAAAGAGTGACCCGCTTTTGTGTGCTCAGAAACGTGTATTGGGAGCAATAATGACTCCTAATGCTGGAGTTTTAGACAAAAGGACTGTGAGGTTCAGAGCCCTGCTTATCTTTTTCCCTCCTTCCTTTGTAAATTTTGGGTTAACAGAGTTCCATGAAAATCACAACATAATTATAGCCAGGAAGCTTGGGTTCCAGTTCTGGCTTTGACATTAACTGGGTTCTGATCATTGTAATTACTGTGTGCCAGACATGGTTCCAGTCCATAATTCACTCATCAGATTCTTGAAAGAGCTCAGTGATTTGTTATAGGCACTCATCAGGCTTTCTATGCTATGCTATGATAACAATTTCCAAACTTCGGTGGTTTGGTTCTAATATCCATTGTAGATATGTGATAATTCTCATCCACACTGTAACACAGGCTTTAGGTTAATAAACTGACTTTTTTGTTTCTGACTAAATGTTCAGGGAAAAGAAAGGGTAAATCAAGCACTGACTCCTAAAATCTTCCATTTGTAAATAGAACCATGATTTAAAAAACATATTTTGTAACCATATCATTCAAGCTGGCATGGAAGAGATAGTATATATGACTGAAAGAGGAATACCAGGATATTGATGAACAGCTATAAGGTTTCTGTGCTATACTATTATTTTTAATATACAGATTATGAAATTAGAAAGCAAAGAGCTCAACTTGCCCAAACTTATGAAGTTAGTAAGTGGTAAAGCAAGACAAAGCTTTTAACTCTGGGGATCAGCTACAGAAATTACTCTTAAATACCATGTACAAATAAAATTTTCCAAAGTACTATGCCTGTTGAGTTTGTTTCTTCATCTGTAAAAATAGGGGACCCCCCTTCCATACTTTACAAAGAATCTACTTAGAAAGCATCTGTTATTTCGTCTTTCATTCAGTAATTGGAATATCTACTATGTATCAATTATTTTAATTTTCAGAAACAGTAGGTGAAAAAGACTGTGCTTCTGTGCTCCTATAAAGTGCATTCCTTCTTACCACATGAGATATTGGTTAGCAAATAAAATAAATAAGGAAATAGATCAATGAACAAGCCTAAATCTATGCTCAATAAAAAATAATGATATCACTATTATCTGGATTGTGTCCCATTACAAATTGTTGAAATACGATAAGCGCATTTGGGGGGCACACCCGCTTTTACTTAGGACTTATTGTTATCTAGGATCTCTTATGGTGGGCTTGGTGACTATATGTGGCATGGGAGACTGAGCCCAGGTTGACCACATGCTAGGCAAGTGCCCTCCCTACTGTATAGTCTCTATGGCCCAAATAAGCATATGTTTGAAGCCAACCAGTCATCCAACAGTCTACCACATCCTGAAAAGGATAATTACTGTCATAAATGAAAGTGACTTGGAGAGGATCTTTCCACTGAGAGATGAGGAGGGGAGCATCTCAAGGAGTAACATTTGAGCTGAACTTTTATTTATGTTTTGTTTTAAAAATTGCAAATTAATCACTGTGAGATACAGTTATAGACTTACAAACGTCATGCTTTTGTTCCAGTCATACAATGATAGAGTATCCATCCCTCCACCAGTGCCCATTCTCCACCACCAATGATCCCAGTGTCCCTCCTGCCACCCCCACCCCATCCCCAGCTGTCTCTCTCATCCACTTTACTCTCTCTCTCCTTTTGGATGTTACAGTTGATGCAGAGATTTTGGGAACATAGGGAATAGTAAGAAAAAGCTCATGGAGCAGAAACAAACTTGTCATACTTATGGAAAAGAGTGATTAGAATAGCTGATTTTCAATGAATGAGGAAGAATATGGTCAATGTGAAGATGCAGAGGGAGGTAGGATTCAGACCACAAACAAACAAACAAAGACAATAACCCAGTATGTCAGTGGTTTTGCAAACTTGTTTGGGGTTAAAAATCTCTTTAGGGGGCTGGAGTGATAGCGCAGCGGGTAGGGCATTTGCGTTGCACGTGGCCGACCTGGGTTCCATTCCCAGCATCCCATATGGTCCCCTGAGCACTACCAGGAGTAATTCCTGAGTGCATGAGCCAGGAGTCACCCCTGTACATTGCCGGGTGTGACCCCCTCCAAAAAAAATCTCTTTGAGGATCTGTTGAAGATCTTATATGTCCTTGTTAGAAAAGACCACACTCATAATTTCACCATGATATGAAGGAATTTCACAGCTCCAACCTCCATGTCTACCTAGACCACAGGCTGGGAACTTCAAAAAAAAGTTGAAGACATTTTTAACAGTACAGAAAAGAAAAGAAGCAGTAGAGAAAAGAAAAGAAACAGTAGAGACAAGAAAAGAGAGAAATTGACCTTGTTTACAAGCTTTCTCTGATAACGATAAAAAATTATTTAGCATTTTTCATAATCCTGTTTGGTCCAGGATGAGAATCAAGGAGAAGAGGCTTTAGGCTAAACCGGCAGCCAATGAATGACAGGCAAAGGATGCTAACCAAGACTGACTTCATTCCCAAGATATTATTATTCACATTTTTATTTTTAGAGATAAAGTTCAGTTTTCCCTTGTCAGGGGGGCGTCATTAGGTGACGGATTTTTATTTCCACTGGCTGAGGCAGCTGACTGTGCCTGAGTAGTGCAAGAGCGAGCAGCTCAGACTCTCAGTTTCTGTTTCTTTGCTGCCACACGGGTTCTAATGTCAGGCTTATTACTCCCAGCAGAGCAGTGAAATACAATCCCTACCCCACAAGCAATTAAGGCAGCATCAACTTGCTCCATGTCTGCTCCCTCTGTGTGGATGCCAGTCCACTCCAAGCCTTTTCCAGTGGTTTCGATGCTGCTCCAAGGAGTCATTTGCTGACTATCATCTCTCTTAATTAGGGACTTAATGTATTGCTGTCAATCCCTTGAACAAAATGAGGATAGAGACCTAAAAAACAAGGTGTGACCATTCATTTAAAGATAATCAGCTTTGAAGCTGCTTGACAATGGATATTGATTTCCTAATCAATTGTTTTTCTGCTGAGAGAGGTTCTCAACAGCCCGAGGGATCCACACATTTACTTAGTCACTCAACAGATACCGGCAGGAAATTGCTTATACTGAGACGAGCAAAGAAGCTACCTTCTCTGGAAAACCACATATATTAGAATTGTGTGAGGCTCCATTTTGAACATAATGAAGAAAGAATAATGGGCAACAGATCTGTCTACAAATCAGTCACTGCAATTTCCTTTCTCTTGTAGCCTTATACAGAAATTAACACTGAATATCCTTTGTAGCAGTGTTCTACAATCTTTTTTAAATGCCTTAAGACCAGTGAAAATAGGAGAAATAATTTTCAGAATCCTAAGATGAAAACCAAAAAAAAAAACTAATTCATGATGAGAATATTTATGTATTGATGTTTTAATAGTACTGCTACGTGGTCCAGGCATGCCATGTGCTAAGTGTAATTACCTTTTCAGAAACTGGTAGGAAATTTCTGCAGACAGGCACTGGTTTGCAGATGGGCAGTTAAAATCACTTCCCAATAGAACATACTCTAAATATATTATTTCTAATGTCAAAACATAGTTGGATTTATTTCCTCATCCCCTTTTGTTGGGGAATAGTTTTCTCCAACGGTGCCTGGACACATTGCACACTGGGTCCAGGCAGACATGGGGCGAAGGAGGACAGGGGCTCGGAGTAAACACCCTCTGGGAGTAGCTGATGGCTGTTCACTTGACTGCCAAATATGCATGTAGTTTGTAGAGGGTCTCAGCCTACAGGAAGATTCAATCACATAAAGTTTAGCATTATTGGCCTATTACCTTTCCTATTCTGCTTTGCCCCAGTCCAACCCCAGTCAAGGCTAGATGTTGTGGATAGGATGATTTGCTATGCATATGTAACAGTTCTGTGTCTTGGGCTCATGTGACTAGAAGGGCGAGTGAGGCTCAAAGCCGAACACCTGGTGCTGACACCCTGTTTTTGCCAATTTTGACCAGTTATCCCTCCCACAGGACCTTGCTTCAGGACCGCTTTGCAAGGTTGGGTCTTATCTGCTCCAGTGCCTATAGCCATGCTCCACACCCCTTCCTGTAGAGGACATTCCAAGTGATGCTTAGTGACCACCTAGGGCCAGGGTTCAAACTCAGAGTCTTACACATGATAAGCATGTGCTCTACCACTGAAGTCACATGCACAGCCCCCTTTTTTTGAAGATCAAATTGAGATACTTTGCACAGTCAAACAGCAATGACTTGCATGAGCTGAGAGTTGCATCTCATCCAAAGTCTTAATTCTTTCATTATACTAGTCTCCCTCAGTTGCAAAATAAGCATTATCATCCCTTAACTTTCTACTTGCAGTTTTTTTTTAGTCAGTTGAGTCAGCACCATTCATAGGCAATGATAGTGGATGGAGTCTGGCTTCATTAGGTGTCCTATCTAGGTTATCTGCAATAGAGCTAGGTTGTAATAAAACAAGTTGTCTGTAGGCATGATGATATCATTGAATATACTATTTACTGGAACCTATTTGCAATATTCTTTATGAAATGCTAGGAATAAAGTCATGAACAAGGCACAGTGTGCATTATGAGGCTGACAGTCAGGTGATACCAGAGTTGCATATCAGTGATACCAGAGTCAGGTGTATACATGGTTGTGGTATAGCCAGAAATTTCTCACACAATTGGGAATTATAGACAGCAAAACTGCCATGATCATAGTCAGCACATGAGAGACCCCAGAGACTTGAGCTCATAACCATATGCTTGAAAATCAGACTCTCTAAGCCATGGTCCTATTCCTACAGAGGACATTCCAAGTAATCAGGTACACTGGTGTCAGGAATAAAAATCAGGGTCTCACACATGATAAGCATGTGCTCTACCTCTGGTTTCACATGCGCTTCCCCGTTTTATGGAAGAGTCCCTTTTTATGCTTTGTTATACTTTGCACAAACAGCAATGACTTGCAAGTGATAAGAGTTGAATCCCAGCCCAAATGGGGTCCTAACTCCATCCCATTAACCATCATCACTGAGGTACTGATAGGTTCATGCATACATCGTACCAACATCACATCCACCACCAGTGTATCCACTTCCCACCACCAGTGTGACCAAAGTGTCTCCCAGCTAAGCCAGTTCTGTGGGCCAATTCTCCAGTTCTGTTGACTTTGCAGACCCTTGTTTTTATAATGTGATTTACTTAACCTAACATGTTAAACATACTGTGACTGTAACATGTAGAAAATAATGTAAAAATAATTGATGAGACCACTTAAATGATACTTTTACACCAAGTATTCAAAATATATGCTACTTTACACTTCCAGAACATCTTAAAATAATTGAAAAACATTTAAACTAAATCAATCCATTGACATCAACTAGATTAATGAAGTGCTTATATATCAGGGCAAACAACCCATGCATTGAGTGCGTTATGATTCAATTGTAGCCTTATGCAACACAAAACCTAGAGTGAAATGTACATTTACCCAAACCAAATATATTTTTCTTTAATAGAAAAATTGTTTTGCATTATAAAGTTTAAATATAAGGTAATCCAAAAATATTAAAATCTTTTAAATGTAATTTTAAGTCATATATCAAATGTTTAGCATCATATGCAACCACTGGCTACTATATTGGACAACACTTGCCTGACACATTACATATTGCCATCCATGAATAAATAGACTCAAATATACATCTTGCATCAACTTCAGATTTAAACCTTGTTCTTAGTTAACTTCTCTTCTCTAATCTAAATTCAATAGAGACAATATTCAGTTAAAAATTTTTTTTATTAGTGAATCACCGAGGAAGGAGTACAGTTACAAACTTATGAACTTTCATGTTTGCATTATAGTCATACAATGATCGATTACCCATCCCTCCAACAGTGCCCATTCTCCCCCACCAATGTTCCCAACATTCCCCCACACCACCCTACCCCATCCCCCACCATCCCACCCCACCTCAGCACAGGGCATTGCCTTTTGTTCTCTTTCCTTTTGGGTGTTGTGGTTTGCAATAGAGGTATTGAGTGGCCATCATGTTTGGTCTATAGTCTACTTTTGGCACGCATAAGGAAATAATTGAAAGAAATTAGAATAAAGTAAAATGTTTATTTAGGGAAAAGAGAAAAGTAAAGACGCTTCTGCAAGTGCAGGGAGTGGGAGCCCAAGGGGAATACCTAATATGCAATTTTTAACACCCTAGTGGGGATTCGAGAGGTTGGAATGGTATAGACCACCATTTGTGGCTGAAGGCAGCATAGTGAAATGGAGAAAAACACTGGACCTTGGGCCAAATGACGGCTGTTGGAGTCTCCACTCCATAGCACATTAGCCTGTGTGGGTTAGATTTCTCCTCTTAAAAAGAAATTGCTTAATTCTTCCACATATTTTCTGTGAGGATCAAATAAAAATATTTCTATTTATAAGTTTTAAAACACTGTCCAAATGCTACTGTTTTTGTCTTGTCTGTGCCAGTGGGAAATCTGGCTCGGGCTGAATACCAAACAACTCAAAGAGAGTCTTTCTGTCTTAGAGAGCAGGGTGGCATTGGGGTGTGGCTGGGAGCACGTGCTGCTGTAAGAGGGTGCAGAGCACAAACAGGAATATATTGATGCCTTCCTGTTATGGTAGCCAATCACAGTCACACACAGAACTAGCAACGATTTTCATCCTCTACTTTCTTGCTTTCAGACATCTGGTCAACCTTGGTTTGAATATACTAATATAACAACCTATTTTGAGAGAAAAATAGAAATGGCATATGGACATAACTTTCATTACAGTAGATTGTTCTATTTTTAGTTATTGTTGTTTATATTTTACTTTGTCTTATTTATTCATTATATTTTGTCATAGATATGTATATATAGGAAAAATATGTTTAGGATTCAAAACTAATTATGATTTCAAACTTTGACTGGGAGTCTTAGAACATATCCCCTAACAGATAAGGTGGAACTTCACTGTTTCTCTGTTGTTCTTTCTGTTTCAAACTGTAAACCTTAATAGGGAGTGCAAGCTGGAGAATCAGGTCAGTCAACCACCCTAAAATCTCTAGCTACTAAGTGATTTAAGATTTAGAATTTAGCAGCTATTTAATTAAATTTTTAATTTTATTAAATTGCCATGTCTTATTTTTCCATCAGTAATATAGGGGATAGTATTAGAACCTATCTAATTGGGTTGGACGGTAGCACAGCAGTAGGGCTTTTGCCTTGCACACATCTGACCCAGGTTGGATTCCTCTGTCCCTCTCAGAGAGCCGGCAAACTAATGAGAGTATCCTGCCCACAAAGCAGAGCCTGACAAGCTACCCATGGTGTACTCAATATGCCAAAAACAGTAAAAACAAGTCTCACAATGGAGACGTTACTGGTGCCCGCTCGAGCAAATCTATGAACAATGGAACGACATTGCTACAGTGCTAATTGGGTTGGTTACAGAATGCAATAATTATTTAAATGTTTTTAAAATATCTGGCATAGAATAAATTTTTAACTTTATTTTGGAATTTCCTTCTTTTTATGATCAATCTTTATTTTCTCACTTAGTTCAATGCCTTACATACAGTATCCTGGTTTCCCAGGATATCCCATGCCATATTGCTTTTAAGAAATTCACAATACCTCATATAAAACACAACTTGGGAGACGAGTCTTTCATCCATGCAGAATGGAATATCTGTGAAGAACAACTCCCTGTGCTGCCTTTGACAATCCTTTACAGCTAGATTTGGATGTTATCATGCTTGGTAGACTTTGTATCTTATTTAACTTCCAAAGAATAGGAATAAAAGGAAATGGCTTGCATTTATTTATTCATTTAAAAAGTAATCAGAGTGCTTTCTTTGTTCGGGCATCATTGAAGTACTTGGAAAGTAATTTTGAACAAATCTCCTGCCCTCATATCCCAATGAGGATAAGAGGAAATAAATACCATCACAAATAGGGAAACGATTCGGGATACTAGAATTCGATACATACTATGAGAAACATTGAGGAGACTATGGGGAATTAGCATGTGGAATGTGGGGATAGGTAGCCATTTGAAACAAAATTCTTGGGGAGGGTCTCATTGCAGACAGTGCTTTTGAGAAAATACCTGAATGAGGTCAAGGGGGAAAAACCCTTAGAACCAGAGTTTCTTTGGGTGAGCGGGTGAAGAGTGTGCCTGAAAATTGCTAGCTAGTTCCCAGGGTAGGAACATATTTGACCTATTCCAATTTTTTTCAAGGGGGCCAGTGGGTCTGGAATGGAGAGGTAGGGTCGGAGTATAAGTGATCTCACAGGACATTATAAAAACTATGGGGTCAGAATTATTAATTACACAGCTACTTTAAGTTAGATTTGGCCATTGAGTGTTTAAATAGGCCATGAATTGGATTCTTTAGCTTTCAGAGGCTTGAAAGGACTTGAATTTTCTTGCTCATTAATCCTCAAATTCCTTCTACAATATCCCTCCTGAAGGGTCCTGTTTGGGGACATCCTTGTCCAAGTAGAATCTTCTCTTCTTTCCAGGGCAGCCATTCTCTCTAATCCTGTCTACTGGAACTGTCTCTTTCATGGTGTTGACATTTGACTGCCTGACATTGTCATCCATCACCTTTATTTCTATCCTCCTGGGGGCCTTTCAGAATAAGTCTAATTCTTCTTTCTCATGACAGTGCTTCAAATATTTGAAGACAGCTGCCACATTCCCAGAGTTCTCCCATCCCCACGCTGATAGACTCCAGTTCCCGCTATCATTTTTCAAGTGACAAGTAGACCCCACAATTCCTCTTGAATTCTGTCTCTTGACTGTCATTCATTTGATCTATGGCCAGTGAGAGGTTGGCTATTCAGAATGGTGAAGCAAGTTCAGAGCTGAGCTCTCCCATCTTTGGTCTGGGAAGTTTCCAGGAGGGGGAAGGTGAAGGTGAAGGTGAAGGTGAAGAACTCTGGAATCAGTAAGTGTAGTTCAAATCTCAGATCTGTCCCTTTAGTGAAGAGTCATTTAGTCTTCCCAAAACTCTTTTTATATATCTATAAATGAATATGGCAATGCCAACCTTGGAGATGTATTGTGAGAGTTTAGTGGGTTTACAGTGAGTTTACAATTATCTGACATCTATTAAAGGTTCAAAGTGGATTTTCAAATTTCTTCTCTACCTTTGATACTATTTTTCTTACCCATCTACACACATGTTTTATTCCCAGAGTCATCTACTAGCTAATTCAGCTTCTGAGTCATGATCAGGAATATTGCTTGAGATCTTCTAATCTCTTACTTAAGAAACATATGCAGAGTAGACAGGCTTTTATTTTTATCTTCTTGAGAAAAAATATTGAGTATAGCAGGAATGTTTTCTTAGCCCAAGGTCCAGATCCTTAGGGGTTGTAAGGGTGGCTTAGGGAGGAGCAGGTGAAATATCTCTTGGAGTGATGGGGCCCTATGGAGGGGCACTTAACTAGGTGGTGAAGCACAGGTTAATTCTAACTCCAGGTAAGTGGGCCCTTTCTTCACAGTGTGATGTAAAGAAATAACTAGAGCAGGCAATTATCTCAGCATATAATGAACTTAGCTCAACTTATCTAAACCTGAAAGACAAGGGGAACCACTGTCTCTGAGTGGTTACAGCTTCTTTGTGAGGAAGATGGAGAGACAGAGAGAAAGCATAGTTGGGCCATTACGAGAACTGGCTATTTCACCCAATGGTGCCTTCCTCGCCTTCCTCTCCATCATCCTGATTGAGAGTCCTCATCTCTTGCCTATACTACTGCACTACACAGTCTTGAAGCTGTGACCCCAACTCTCCCTCACCCTAAAAGGAGGTTAACGTTGTCTAGAGTTGGTGAATTAGTTCAGGCAAAAGTTAGTAACCATACCACCATTTTCACTAAGAAACCATGATTTACAATTTTGTCAATCATTGTTTCATGCAGACATTCTTCCAACACCACATCCACCACCAGAGTGGCCCCATCCTCTGCCAGTGCCCCAAGTCTACTGCCCCAGCCTCTTTGGATAACAATATGAAGACTTTTCAAAGAGGGAAGAATTGAGCTTTCAAACAAACCAGCAATTCCTCTTCCTTGCATCTACCACAAAGGCCCCCAAACACTAATTTGAAAAGACCTTTGCACTCATATTCATTGCAGCATGATTCATGGTAGCCCAAATCTGGAACCAACCTGAGTATCTAAGAACAGAAAACTGGATAAAGAAACTGTGGTATGTGTACACAACGGAATGCTGCTCTGCTTAAAGAAAAGTTAGTAACGCTTTTACCCAGGGCTTTTCACAGGTTTGGTTAGGAGAGGTTGCAAAACAAAAGCAATTTCTTCAATTACAATTCTAGAGATTCAAAGTCAGAAACCTAGGTGAGAACAAATTCATGTCTTTTTCATTGCTTCATCCAGCCTGGCCATTGACTATGGCTGACTTTGCCCAGCAGCTATTCCACTCCAGAACTAGTGCCTCTGTGTCCAGTTCGTCTCTTCCCTCTTAGAAGGACAAGAATCAATGATCAGGACCATCCCTATTCCAACATG
This sequence comes from Sorex araneus, assembly GCF_027595985.1. NCBI lineage: Eukaryota > Metazoa > Chordata > Mammalia > Eulipotyphla > Soricidae > Sorex > Sorex araneus. Next base: position 49,179,929 of record NC_073311.1, read on the forward strand.
ACCTTTCTCTAGCTCAGTTATCTCCTCAAAAAGCCCATTTCTTGAGAAGCATACTTGCAAGTGACAAAAGGATTAGCTATTCAAAATATCTTGGGGGGTCACCATTTAAGCTCCTGACACTAGGTTTTATGCCTTAATGTATTGTCGCTACCTAGCATAGAAGAGATACATTACAATGATAAAAGAGAAACTGAGTGTAAAGCAAAAGAGTAATCCCAGGACACACTTGTTCCTGTTATGACTCTACCAATGCCAGGCCTGTGCTAGTAGTTGAGGTTTCAAGGAATCTGAGCTGTGATTTCAACCCTCAGTTCCTCCCTGTGGGTTGCCCGACTTTCCCAGTCTTGCAGTTTTTTCAGTCCTCAGCTCACCCTGAGTACTGTAGCTTTAAATAGATTTGCCAGTGGGTCTGATGCCAGAGTACTCATGACTAATTCAGGACCTTCCTGGCAGGGAGTTCAGGGGCGTGGGAGTCCAGCTGGGACCCCCTTTCTCCAGAATCGCAGGGTCCTGCTCCCACTCAGCAGCTGTGAGGATTTTACTCTCTCCCTCTAGACAAAATAAACGTGTAGCCCCTTTGGAAACAAGTTTCTCCTGCCTCACCCCTGTTCTGTTGTGCTCATTGTTTTCTTACTTGCAAAACGGGCATAATACTAGGGCCAGAGATATAGCACAGGGGTTAAGGCGCTTACCTTGCATACAACTGATCTTGGTTTGATCCCTGGCACCGCATATGATTCCCCAAGTAAGGAGTGATCCCTGGGCACAAAACCAGGTGCAAGCCCTGAGCATGTCAAGTATGGTCTCAAACACCTCCCCCTTCCATGGGGATAATACCCAGTATCTCAATGTTGATGAAATCATTGATGTATGTGTCATTTATTAAGCTATTCGTGACTTATTCAGTAAAAAATATTGATGGGAACACAACTCTTCCAATTCTCTTATTCCTACCCATTTTCAAGATGACCTTAAAGTTGTTTATCCTGAGAGTCAGGCACATTTATTTACTCCTTATATATCACCTAGGCCATGTGGTTTTCATTGACAATGAGAGAGCAGCAAATATGATACACACAGAAGTAGAAAAGCATTCAGATACTGACACTTTCCCTGTGGCTCTTTTGACTCCACAGAATTATTTCCCTGGGGGTCTGAAAAACAGTGGGTCTCACTAATGTGTGGTGCTAAGTTCAGGCCTGCCCTCAGTGTCCAATAATCTCAGATATCCTGAATTGCATGATAGTGCCATATTACCTTGCTATGGGTCTCCTTTCTCAAACTGTATGCTCTACTGAGTAAGTAAAAAGTTGAGCATTGCTTTGTGGAATGCCAGGTCAAAGATCAGGTACCCTTTGTATGTTTACAAAACAGAATAAAATAAAGCTGATTGTGTATAATAGCTGAATAAATCAAAATAAATGTGCTTATAAAGTGATCCCAACTTATAAAAGAATTTTAAAATCATGTACTCTTTTCTTTTTTTTCATTGTGGAGGTGTTGACACATACACTCATATAGATGAATGGAGTCAGTCTCCTGGAATTTCATAAAATTGTAAATCAATGAGGGCTGGAGCAATAGCACAGCGGGTGGGGCGTTTGCCTTGCACGCGGCCGATCGGGTTTGATTCCCAGCATCCCATACTGTCCCCTGAGCATCGCCAGAGGTGATTCCTGAGTGCAGAGCCAGGAGTAACCCCTGTGCATCGCTGGGTGTGGCCCAAAAAGCAAAAAAAAAATTGTAAATCAATGATAAAATAATAAAGTATTTTTTAAAAAACTATATCTTTTTCACAGGTATGTAAATTGAAGATATTATTTTTGATAATTATGGAGTGACCTGGAAAAAATTTTAGTGTAGTGGGGAGAGAGAGAGAGACAATTTAATATCTCTAGTAGAATGATTGTGGGCTGTATTTTGGAAAGAAAGTCCAGTGTGTGGGTGATCAAATTAGGACACTACAGACAAGTAAAAAGTAAGGATAGACTGGATGCAGGAACTATAATATTATTAGAGAGGAAAGGATCCATTCTGAAGTTAATTTGAAGGGCTTATTGAATGAGAGGACATGAGAGATGAAAATGAGGGCTGGACATAGCAAGGTTCCTAGCTAGAGCAGTGAGGTCATCAGGAGCTGGAACAGTGAAAACGGGGAACTGGGTCATTGTGGATGAGGGGCAGATGGGGGAAAGGATGGGGGAGAGTGAAAGGCAGAATTAGCTGTGTTTTATTTAGTGGATGCCAATGAGGATATCCAGAGAAGTGTCTGGATAAGTTGGTCTTTGGCTCATGAAAGGGATTTGTGAAAGAGATGGCAAACTGGAGTTCATCTACCGAACACAGATGAGATTTTTTTTAGAATTTATTTGAAGGTAATTATCACGAAGTTCAAATTAGCATAAAACAAAACATAAAATGATGGGGGTTTGAATTCTATTAACAGCCACTAGAAAAGTCACAGAATGCTTCAGTTCAAAATCATTGAGTTACGTCTCAATGGACCAGGTTACATTTCAATGGACCAGGTTCCCAATGATAAAATTAAGTCTTTATCTCATTTGTTACTTCTTTGTTGTGCTTCCCTCTGTGTGTTGGCCTTATTCAAGCATGTGGTTCTTGCTCTCTACTTTTGTTCCACACCAATCATTTATGTGGATATCTTTTTCATTGTTCTCTCTAACTTGGGGAACACAGTTTTTGGAGCTGTGCTAGGCAAGACCAGGTTAGATCCCAGGTACTCTCTTGAGACTTCTGGTCTCATTTGTGGTGGGAACTTCTGGAAGATCTGCAGGCTTCTGCAAGTGTCCACGTCCAGTTGGTAGGAGGATAGCCTGTCATCATGTCCCATTTCTGTTTCTAGATTCAACAAGAGAGAATCTAGGGAAGGCTGGGGTACACTCAAAGAACTCTCTTGGGGTGAATGGTGATATAGTCTCATACTTTGTCTCAAAAAAGAAAAGGGGAGTTTGTGCTTATCATCTTATATTCCCTCCCCCTTCTCTTCCCTTAAGTGATGTTGTTGCAATGTCACTTAAGGGAATGTCACACGTATGCAGGGTTCCATACATGTCTGGCTTTGGGGCTGCACCATTTCAGCCGCATTGATTTCCGGAAGTTGTGGAGCAGGCTGAGATGTTTGTGCTTTTGGCTGCCGTGCTCACATAGCTTGCACTTCTTTAGTTGTGCTGCAGACACACGTGCTTGCCTGGCTTGGCACTGGCATACTTCTTTAGTTCTATCCAGGAGTTATTCTTTGTGGTCCACTCACAAACCTAGCTGTGGCATGGCCAGAAATGGCCTTATCTGGGATCCCTATTATTTCATCCCAAGACATACATGGTCCAGGTTCCACAGTCAGCAAAGCTACCACGCTCTGATGGTAAATACATTGTTAGTACGGTACCTCATGCATTTGGCACCAGTATTTGAACTCATGGCCAGATGCTCACAAGGCAGGAATTCTGAGCCACTGAGTTATTTCTTTGGGCTGGACGTTGGGGGATTTTATGTTCTCATCTGGGGCCCCAAATATTACATCCCGAGACATGTTTGGATGCGATGGCCCCTGGAGACTCCAGAAGAAAGAATCTCTGTGCTTAGGGGTTGGGCAATGAAAGGTCAGTGCGTTTGAAGGAAAATCAGAAGGAAACTACATTTATCCTCCTTTCAGAAGAACATTAGAATTCCCAGACACGTTCTCTTACTTGTCTGTCCTCTGGAGTTCTCTGCACCAAGCAGTTAATTTTTCTAGAGCGTTAAATACTCCACCAGTTCCTATAAGCAGTCTCAAGGTACATGCCCAACAAGTGTGACAGATTACACAATCAATATGGAGGAAAGAAGCAACAGAAGAGATAATCAAGCCTAAATTGATGTTCACTGTATCACTGTCATCCCGTTGCTCATTGATTTGCTCAAGCAGACACCAGTAACGTCTCCAATGTGAGATTTGTTGTTACTGTTTTTTGGCATATTGAATATGCCACGGGTAGAAAATATCAATGGGGAATGGGGAGTGCGATGTCTTAATAGTCTCTGAATTTCCCTCAATCCAAGATTAGCTTTTTTCTCCGTTTTTAGCAGCAGAAGCTCCAAGCGTCCTGTAACAAATGTTTTTGCTATCTCAATTACTTCCAATGTGATTATAGCTAGCTCAAGAATTAAAAGTCTGTGATAAATAAGTGAAAAGTGTGCTCGCTTTTCTGGTGGCCAGTTTCTTCATCTAAAATAATGGGCAAATACAATTACCCCCTTTTAGAATACACCTATATACTTCTGAGAGTTGCTATAAACATTGAACAATACTTCATTTGCCAGATGCTTTGGTCTTGATGTCGAGACAAATTGAATTATATGTTTACAGTTTCTGTGATAACTAAATACTTGAAATCTTCGGAAAGGATTTTTTAAAAAATTTTATACCTCTAACACTTAGTATTTGCCTTCACAAAAAGTTTATTTTTGGAAGCAAACCTTATGAAAATAAGCACATGTGAGGAATATGCATATGACATGGAAACATGTCATTGTGGCATAAGAATTATTTTATTTAGTTATTTGGTTTGGGGGCCACATCTGGCAGTGCTCAGGGATTACTTTTGGCTCTATGTTCAGGGATCACTCCTGGCAGTGTTTGTTTGTTTGTTTATTTATTTATTTGTTTTTTGGGTCACACCCAGTGATGCTCAGGGGTTACTTCTGGCTCTGCATTCAGGAATTACTCCTGGCAGTGCTTGGGGGACCATATGGGATGCTGGGAATCAAACCCAGGTTGGCTACATGCAAGGCAAATGCCCTACCCGCTGTACTTTCACTCCAGCCCCACTCCTGGCAGTGTTTAGAGGATCTTTTATGCTGCCAGGAATCAAATCTGGGTTGGCCTTGTGTAAGGCAAGCCCCCAAAATACCCCATAAGGATGATTTTTGAACTGAGGCAGATGAATATCCACACATATGGATGGTTTTGAACTGAGGCAGATGAGTGTCCACACATGGACAATGCTGTCTTTCCGCACTTCCCTTCTTTGACCAAAGGGAGCCACTTCTGAGAAATGAGGCATATAAAAACCATTCTCCCAGAAGCAGTTTACCATCCTGAGAAGACATACAGTCTGTAAGGAGGTAGATCTCCATAAATGAATCGGTTCAATTAGCTTCCCTGTAGATCTACTTCCCCACATTTTGTTGTCTTGGAAGCTTAACTTCTATGAGTGGTCTTGTTGCTTCCCAATATCTTCGTTGTTTGTTAAGATGCTGGATAAGCCCCGGTACCCACATCCCTTTAAGCTACTCATTGCTGGATTTCTCCGCTCTGTGTATGCACTGCATGCACTCACAAAATTTATTTCTTTTGCTCTTCTTAACCTGATTTTTATCAGTCGAATGTTCAAGGCTTCAGTAAAGCCTTTCAGAGAGTCTTGGAGGATGGAAGAAAAGTTTATTTTCCTCTCTTCTGTGAAATAGGAGCAAAGGCTTAGAGAAAAAGAAGGCAAAGAAATGGGTATGGAATGTGGAGGAGTGAGGGGGACAACTAAAATAAAGAGGCAACCAAGGTAAGTTCCCAGTGAACTGATTTTTTTAAACCTATGACATATGCTGGGCATATGGTGGGCAGCGTTCTCAGGTAGGGTTGGTTGTTGTCTTTGGAGAATTCACAGTTGTAAAATTTAGGGTGAGGATAAGGGTTAGGGTTAGGGTAAAAATACGAGTGAGGGTTAGGGTGAAAGTTAGGGTCAGGAAAAGGGCAAGGAATGGAATAAGGATAAGGTTAGGGTGAAGGGAAGAGAAAGAGTAAGGGTTAGGGGAAAGGCAATGGTTAGAGTTAGATACAGTGGAGAAATGAGTAAAAGATACAGTGGAGGATATGACGTCTGTGAAAGGAAGGGAGTGAACAAACTGGGTGAGTCAGATCATGGATTGCCCTCCATTCTGTTTCTTTCTCCTCTAGTGCTCTGAACATTAAAACCAAGGGGAGATAGAAGTATTTCCACAACACAATTATTTTAAGACAAGTCTTTTATTTTTTTTTCAAGCAATTTGACTGCAGTATCATTTGTTTACAGTACTGCGAAATTTCGGGAGTAGAGTTTCACACCATTTTTATGCGTATAAAACCTCACTGCACCCATCTCCTAAGTTCTCTGCCATCACACTATAAAAACTAAGGCCCCCCCTCCTCCCATCCCTTTCATTTTTCTATTAAATAACTACCTCAGTTTCCAGAGTAAATGAAGACTCTCTGAATGAGACATTGCAAAAAGTTTATTAGCACACAGAGAAGGAAACTCAAGGGAAGAAGCCCTTAGCTACATACGATTATCCTGTTTAACTCAGACATGCTGGACATTGCCGTAGGCACATATAAATGTATGAAAATCACATCAAATAGAAAATTAACTTCCTCTCTCATCCTAGCCAGCAGTGCCTGGGAATCCCGAGGAACAGCTGTAGCTAGTGGTGACCACACCGGGCAGGGCAGTGGGGGTAGAGAATGTTTCCATCATTGTGGCCTGCTGGCATGGTGCTGTCCTAGGAAGCATGACCCAAGCAGTGTTACTCAAAGTAGGCCTGTGGTGGTGTTTGAATTATCAGGCCTCTCAGGTTCAAGCCTAGCACTTGTCTTGGTATAAAGACTGCTGAATGTCTTTAGGAATAGGTATTATTGATCTTATTTGGGGAGTAAGATTTTCTTATCTTAACACGTTGTCTTATTTAGTTTATTTAATAAAAACGTCTCAGGGGCCTGAGTGATAGTACAGCAGGTAGGGCATTTGCCTTGCACATGGCCGACCCAGGGTTCGATCTCCAGCATTCCAGATGGTCCCCTGAGCACTACCAGGAGTGATTCCTGAGTACAGAGCCAGGAGTAACCCCTGAACATCGCTGGGTATGGCCCAAAAATCTAGGAAAAAGAATCCCCAATGTCTCGTGATATTAGGTGTCATATTTCTACTTTTATTTTCCCTCTTTGGCAGGGATCTTCCCGGTCATGCTCTGGCCTCTGGAGACCACTTCTGGCAGTGCTCAGCACTGAAGTATGGGCCTTCTGTTTGATACCTGAGCTCAACAGTGCTGTTCAGATCCATCTATGATGGGGGCAACTGGGACCACATCAGTGATGCTTCAGAGGGCCTGGGAGTGCTAGGAATAGAACTTAGGTTCAAGCTCAACCCCCTTGAGCTATCTCCTCAGCTCTTCAATGGTATTTCTCTGTGAAAAAAAATGTTTCTCTTTCACTCTGCTGTTCAGTATTCCCGTAAACATTGTAAGGAGAGTCTGCTCATACTCTGCTCATAGTGAGACATGGTATTAACACGTACAACTGGGCACAGTGTCACTCAAGGAGAGACAGGCCAGTAGCACCATGTATGAGGGCAAGGTTTTATATCTCATAGATGGAAGCTGAAACTCCGCAGCCTTATTATTACTATTATTCCACATTCAGTGAAAAGATCAGCAGAAAACCTTGGAATCATTCCTTTCTCCTATTGTCATTTCTACATGGAGGTTCTCCTAATGTGGAACAGTCATTAACTCAGCCAAAGTAGTTGTCCTGATTCCGTGGGGGCCCGTGGCCTTGATTTCTAAATCAGCCAAGACTGTGTGTTGCTGCCCGAGGCCCCCAATGAGAACTGGAGGGCCCCAGGCTCTTCCCACAATATCCTAGATCGTGCTCGCCTCTCCTCCTCCAGAAACATGGGGCTATAATAAGCCCAGAGGCTGAGGAAGGGGTGAGTCAGAGCTCTTCCAGTGGAACAATTGCTGCTGGGCTCTCCTTGTAACAAACACCTTTGCCAAGCCTGAATTGCTTATACTGAGAGCTGCAAGCTTGAAAAGTGGGCTTTGCTATACAGGCAGGTACTGGGAACCCTGTCATGGAGATGGCATGGAGCTTCATACATGGAAACACTGCCCGTGCATTTGGGGCATACTTCTCTCTGGGCAGAGGAAGCCTGCTGGCAGAGGAGGATACCGGGCTAGAAGCCAGGAGAAATGAGGCGTAGTGCAGCTTCACTGCTTAGCAGCTATGTAAGTGCAGGGGATACCCTTCACCCGTTATGGGTCTCCGCTGTCTCAACTGTAAAATGAAACCTCAATCCAGGTGATTTTCGAGTTTCTCTCTGAGCCTGACTTTCTTGCAATTGATCTGCCTCAGTTTTCACCATCAAAGCATGGAGCAGGGGCTGGAGCGATAGCATAGCGGGTAGGGCGTTTGCCTTGCATGCGGCCGACCCGGGTTCGAATCCCAGCATCCCATATGGTCCCCTGAGCACCGCCAGGAGTAATTCCTGAGTGCAAAGCCAGGAGTAACCCCTGTGCATCGCCGGGTGTGATCCAAAAAGCAAAAAAAAAAAAAAAAAAAAAGCATGGAGCAATGATCATATCTCGGAATATGAAGTTTTGTAGGTGATTCATAGGTGCAAATTATTGGATTTATTATTCCAGCAGGTCTGGCTGCAAGGCACATTTCTCTCATTCTGCACCAGGAACTAGAATGACTCTATCTTCTATGATACACAGACACAAGCTTGACCTTGAAGAACTCCCACAGAGGAACTTTTGGCTTACTCATAGGTGAGAGTAAGATCCAAACTCGCCACAGTTACTTGGATGGAACTGGAGGTTGTCTTACTAAGTAAAAATTAGCAAGAGGAAGAAGAAAAAATACAAGATGGTCTCACTCATTTGTGGCATGAAGAGAAAGAAATCAAGGGAATACATAGCACACAAAAAAACAAGTGCTGGACTCTGTATTATGGAACTGAAATTACAAAATAAATTGGGAGAAGGGATTGGTGGAGAAATTTTGAGGGGGGTGGGAAGTGACAAGGACACTGGTGGAGAATTTTGGACACTGTTATAGTGTTAAACTGAATTAAATGTTTGCATTCATATCATAAATTTATGGAGCCAGAGTGATACTATAGGAGTAAGGCACTTGCCTTTCATGGAGTTGACCTGGCTTTAATCCCTAGAACCATATATGGTTCCCTGAGCCTGCCAGGAATTATCCCTTAGCACAGAGCTAGAAGTAAGCCCTGAGCACTGCTGGGTGTGCCCCAAAACAAACAAGAATCCCCCCAAGCCCCACAAATATTAAAACTACAGTAACAGTGTTAATAATAATGATAATGACAATAATAAAATAGACAAGAACTTTATATCCCGTAGATGAGGGTGTAGCCATATCCCAATTGCAACATGACTTGCAACACCAACTCTAGATGCCCCGAGTGAGTGATCCATATGAGCAGCACAAAACTAGTCCACATCATTCCAAGGGGAGTGGCTTCTGCCAAAAGTTCAGTTCTGCTACTAGATTTTCCCTGTTTCTGCCCATATTTTATTCAGAAAGGGTTCAGGATCAAACAATCACAGAGGTAAAAATTCATTTTCTTTTAATGATCTATGCAACTTAATGTCTATGTAATTCTTTTTCCTCAAAGCAAAAATAATTCAGTAATGAAGTATTAAGATTCTACAGTTTTTCCATAACTTAGAAAAAATCATATATACACAATGTTGGGGACTACTCACCAGAAAAACTTCTCATTACAAAAGTAAGAGAAAGAATACTTTCTGAGTTAAGACTCAAGTTCTCTTATGCTCATCATTTCACCTGTTGACCACAGCCAGCACTTCCAAAATGCCTTTCAGTGATTTGAAAACATTTATTGATAACATTGCATTTTAAATCACAGTTGAAACAGACATTGCAATGTAATTATCTATTTTAGTATTCCCAAATACCGAGACCTCATTTAATTTTATGATTTCCTCATTGAGATTTTTTTGCCTTTTTTAAGCTTTAAAAATAAGTTTTTATAAGTCTGCACACAAAAGATGAATAAAGCACACAACATAGACCACTGAAAAATATTTATAGGTTATACACATGGTTGTATATCAAATACTTTATAACCACCAACATTGTTGCAGGATCCTAGAGATTCTCTATTAATTTACCCCTTTTGCAATCTAGGCTCATCCAAATTATGTGTTGGTTAACAAGAGCTATAATACAGCAATGAAGCATGTAGGTTGACTCCTGGAACACAGTATGTGTTTAATAGGTCCTTGCCTCTTGCTAATTGTGATTTGGTGCTTCATTCAGCAAAGGTCCTCCGACTTTGTGCCATGTGCTAGCTCTGTATCAGGCTTTGGAAAGATGCTTGGTTGATGCATGCTGTCTCATCCGGGACAGAGGAGGAGAGAGACATATAAATAGGGGAGATTGAAAACAAATCACTGGCTGTGCTACTGGCATGCTCTGCCCAGTGGTTCTGCAGCAGAGGAAGGAGTGATTCAGCCAAGGAAGGAGTCTGCCAGTCGGCGTAGTGGGAGGAGGGCTGGCTGTTTCACCGCAGGGAACACAGGGAGCGGAGGAGCACGGAGGCTGGGGGAGCAGACTTGTCTCCCAGCACTGCGGGGAGGGTAGCATGAGAGGCGGAGATGCAGGGAAGAACCTGGACTTTTTTCTTTGGGAAGGAGAGAAATAAATAGAATCATACAAGCACATCCACTTTAAGGGGTTGATTCCCCTCACAGCTGGTGGAAATTTATTTATTTTTTGATTGCATATAGAAATAAATCCCTTATCCTCACATGTGACAATTACTCATTCTATATAGAAAACATTCTGGGCTCATACACACATATATCATATATATGATAAAATGTTATCATTTTAGCATTCTATTTAGAAAATATTCTGGGCTCATATGTATACATATATATCATATATATGATAAAATGTTATCATTTTAGCACCACACAAAACCCTACGTATGTTCTGTTGTAATGGAAAAGCAAGGGAATTTAAATCTCATGAGTCTAAGCTATGAAGCAAAAGTATTTGTAGTAAAATCCTAAATTTGTACTTGCAGACACTAAATTTGTGCTTGCAGACAAAAAATTTAACTCTCCTCTGCTTCAGTTTTCTTATCTTTATAACAGAGCCAAGATACCAAGGGTGTGGAAAGGGCTGAACAAGAGTCCATGTGTATTTTATTTATTGTTTACTCACTTTTTAGGTCCCTAAGTGTCAAGCACAATGTTTGCCGTTCACATCAATTGAATCAAACTTTTTACCATGAAATATGTATGACTATTCCCATGCTGTACGCATGCACGGTTGCTCAGTGGTCCAAGGCCACACAATTGCTATCATTTTTCCAACATCCGCACCCCATATTCAGGGGCAGGACCTGATTGGTCCCGCTAAACCTGGAAACCACATCCCAATCTCCGGAGTGGCTTCTGAGTGGCTCCGCCCTCTGGGACACAGATGCTGATTGGCTGCAGGGCAGGCTCTGCGCATGCTCAGAGGGTTCTTTACTCGGTACTCTCAAGGCCCCAGTGATTTCCTGTCTCTGGTGCAACCTTAGCACGTAGCCCAGCCCTGGGTGTTAGAGGCGTTCTCCAACATGGACAGAGAGCTTCACTGTCCCAGATCTTAATAAGTGGGAGGGAGGTGGGCATAGTCACATAAAAACACAGCACTCAGCCAACTTCCCACCAGCTGGCTGGACCCTTCTCTCCGGAGTCACATGACTGTACGACTTCTCTCAAACCTTCTTGGACTTACCTCAGCTGGACCCAGTGCAAAGGCTTTCTGTAAAGCATTTCTATGTAAAGTTCTCCGTCGAGTGAGGGGAATCATGGGAGTTTTAATAACAGCCGCAATGAGCTTTTCTTAATTAATAATCAAGCCTGAAAGAGAACTGGTGCCCAGAGTGTGATAAGAGGCTTGGTGCCTTGCTCTGTCTTCAGACTGGTGCAGTACAGCATTAAAAAAAATATTCTTATTCTGCTTTACCATTTGATAAGCTATCTCTTGCTCTCTCTCTCTCACTCTCTTACAAAGCTCTTTTCCCTTCTATCTCTGTCTCACATGGAATTTTCCCCTCTGTTGTTTTTATTATCTCAGCAGTGCATATTTATTATGGAAGAATTAGGCTAACAGATAAACAATGACTCAAACCCCCATCGCCCGGGCACTGTGCTGCTGCCTGGACCTGCTGCTACCGCAGTGTCTGGACTCCCGGCAGATGGTGAAGAAGTTGAGCAGAAGACCCAGGGCGGGCACTGTAAGAAATCAGGGGTGTGTCCCCCACCCCCATTTTGGACTCAGATTGGAAGCCCACCGGGGGTTCTGCAGCCAATCAGCATCTGCTCCCGAGAGGGCGGAGCCACTCTGGAAGAGGAAAACCAGGATCGCGCAGAGCCTCTTGGATGCAGATGGAGCGTGTAGCGGGGTTGAGTCCTGGAGGTCGATTCTCATTAGCTGGAGACTTCCTGACTTAGCTTCCCTACTTCCAACATATTAAAACGCCCCACATTCCACGTTGCGATGGGGTTTATATGTCGCAAATGATACAATTTTCAGCTATGAACGTTTACGTTATACCAGTTGATATCAATGCATTTTCATTTTGTAGAAACCCTAAAAACTAAACAAAAAGCCCTTCCTGTGGCCTTCTTCGGCTGTCACCTTTCAGAGCTAGAAACGTTGCGTTTGAGATCTGAAAGATTTCCCTAGGACCTTGAAAAGGTTGGAGGACCCGGGCACAGTTCCAACAGAGCCTGACAGAGCAGTGCGAGTGGATGAAGAGAACAGCCGGGCTGTCTATCTGCTGGGCCGGAGGCCAGGCATGGACAGTCCACTCCGCTCTCCTCATGCGTGGCAAATGGGCACTCAGAGACTGTGGGTGGATTGAGACATAGTCCGGAGTCCCACTGGCGGTGGCCTTCAGGCAAATCAAGTGGAGATTTAGGTCCAAAATTATGGGTATGAGGCTGGTCATTGTACAGAGAAACCTTGTGCAGTTTTGTAATTCTGTTTTTCTGGGTATAGGGTAGTAGATAGCCTGGACTGAAGAAAAAGTAACAATAGAGGGGGGCCGGAGCGATAGCACAGCGGGTAGGGCATTTGCCTTGCACGCGGCCGACCCGGGTTCGATCCCCGGCATCCCATATGGTCCCCCAAGCACCGCCAGGAGTAATTCCTGAGTGCAAAGCCAGGAGTAACCCCTGAGCATCGCTGGGTGTGACCCAAAAGCAAAAAAGAAAAAAAGAAAAAGTAACAATAGCAACAACAACAAAATACAAAAGTATTATGTGCCAGGCACTGTGCTAGTATCATGTGCACGGTTGACTGCAATGAAATCATAAGCAACCTTGTACAGCCAGTAGCACTTTTAGTTTATGATATAGACAAGGAGGGTTTGGCTGATCCGCAGGACCTCCTCTAGAGATGGGTGAGTGCCAGCTTGAGGGCAGAGGGAGTGAAATAGCAAGAGATGGTGGCAAGGTTCTGATTTCTCTGTCTAGATGTTGCTCCCTACCCCCTCGAGAGCTCTTATTTATATCTAGCATAATGTGTGAATGGACTGGAGTGATAGCAGAGTGGGTAGGGCATTTGCCTTGCATGTGGATGACCCGGGTTTGATTCTTCCACCCCTCTCAGAGTGCCCAGCAGGCTACCAAGAGTATCACGGCCGCACGGCAGAGCCTGGCAAGCTCCCCGCGGCATATTCCTTATGCCAAAAACAGTAACAAGTCTCACAATGGAGACGTTACTGGTTCCCGCTCGAGCAAATCGACTAACAACGGGATGATAGGGATAGTGACAGTGACAATGTGTGAACACAGAGGGTTCTTTTGTTTTTGTTTACACAAACACCCCAACTAGCCCGCGGCCCTTTCTTATATCTCTTTCATTTGCTAAGAATCCTTCAGGTCACTGGACCCCTGGCTTCTGGGGGACTCTGCCTCCTTATGGTCTCCTTTCTGTTATGCAATTGTCCTTGTCCGCATCTGGCTCCCTGCCTCTGACCTGGCTACCCTCCGTTGCTGGGAACAGATCATCTTCCTGGGCTTTGTGAAGGACATGAATAAAACAGCTCCTGTGACAGTGGCTGCACAAAGGGTGATGCGGAAATTGCTCTGATTCTGAGGGCAGAATGTCTCTCTTCAGCGGGACGCTCATTCCTGACCACCCCACACCTGAGGGTAGAGGCTAAGGTTCCTGTGCTCCCTATTTATGAGATTCATTTCAGCCGCAGACCATCCTTCCCTCTCCTCAGCGTGCAGGTCACATTTACCTGCTGTTGGGTTTAGCTCAAGCCCAGTCATGGCAACGAAACTGAGAGGAAAAATCAGTGTCTGGAATCAGACAGACAAGGGCTCACAGCCCCAAGCTGCCCGCTCCTTGAAGTCTGATTTTAATCAGAACCTGAGATTAGCATGAGAGTTGGGGGTGAATGAAATGATGCCACAGGAACCTGAAAACGGTTGAAATTGCTTGGGAATTCAGACACTCTGGGAGGAAGGATGAGGCTAAGAAAGAAGAACAATGGCTTTATTCTCTTCCCAGGGATGAGGGGGTGGTGGGGGGCGGGGGAGCAAGAACTTGCCTAAGTTCAAATCCCAAACAGACAGTGCAAGGCTCGGGGACAGATGAGGTCTAGAAGGTCTGGATCGCAGGACACAGAGAAGAGGTTAAGGAAGTGAACTCAGCCTGGAAAACTCAGGCTGAAGCATCAGTAATAGTAGTAGTAGTTGTTGCAATTCAGAGCCATGTGAAGACTTAGCATATGGGAGCGGAGGAGATAGCTCAAAGGACGGGAGTGCCTGGGAACCCCGAGTTGCATCCTTGGCACGACACGATCCCTTGTGCCACCCCAAGCCTCAAGTCAGCCAGGTGCACACCAAAAACAAAAAACAAACCTTAGCATATTATCATAAGAGAACTGAGGGAGTTTAAGCAAGGGAATGATATGACTTTCTTTTCTGTTTTATAACTTTACTTTGCTGAGGTAGAAAACAGACGGCAGAGGGTCCAGGCTGCAGCCAGGCAGCACAGCCAAGAGTCTGTGAACGAGACTAGGAGACACGGTGCCCGCTGTGACCAAGGCGAGCCGGAGAAAGTGGACGGCTGCACCTTGCTCCTTCTGTCTGGCTCCCGCATGTCTTTCAGTTCTCCCCCGACCCCATCATGTATGAAGAAGAATGAGGGAGTTAAATGAGACCCCACACCCAGAGCCCCTCATTCTGCACCTGTCAGTCTGGGTGTTTGGGGGCTACAGCATTGTAGCACAGTTGTCCTGTTGTTCATCGATTTGCTCAAGCGGGCACCAGTAATGTCTCCATTGTGAAACTTGTTACTGCTTTTGGCATATCCAATACGCCACGGGTAGCTTGCCAGGCTCTGCCGTGTGGGCTGGATACTCCAGTAGCTTGCTGGGCTCTCCAAGAGGGACACAGGAATCGAACCCCGGTCAGCCACGTACAAGGCAAACACCAAACGCTCTACCCGCTGTGCTATCACTCCAGTCCCCGGGGCTGCAGCTGCCTGAAACAGTACTGTACCCATGCGCAGGGAGTGTTCTTGGGGCGAGCACAAAGCCAGTAGCACAAGAAAAAGCTCTTTTCAAATCTGAAATCTGGGTTAAGAGGTACCGAGGGTCTAGTGAGGAAGAAAGTAGAGTGTGAGGAGAGTTGTGGGCAGGCAAAGTGCCTGCTGGGTGGTCCGCTGAGAGGGAGGACCCTGGAAGACACACGGAGACCTCCGGAAGGTGTCAGGCAGGGCAGGTGGGCTGAGTCTCCTGAAGGTGGTTGGGGACCAAACCCAGGAAATGCTCATGTCGCTGGGAAGGCTATTTGCAGTTTGGTGCAAGACCCTCCCTGAAGTTTTCCTTGCTTCTATCCTCCCAGACAGTAAAATACAGCAACTTTGTGTTGTTTTCTCTCTTTCTCTCTCTCTCTACCTTCCTTCTTTCTTTTAGTTCTTTCTCTCTTCCTTCTTCTTCTTCTTTCTTTTTCTTTATTCCTCTTCTCTTCCTCCTTCCCTCCCTCCCTCCCTCCCTCCCTCCCTCCCTCCCTCCCTCCCTCCCTCCCTTCCTTCCTTCCTTCCTTCCTTCCTTCCTTCCTTCCTTCCTTCCTTCCTTCCTTCCTTCCTTCCTTCCTTCCTGTCTTCCTTCCTTCTTTTTTTTTAATTTATTTTATTGAGTCACCAAGTGGAAAGTTACAAAGTTCTCAGGCTTATATCTCAGTTATACAATGCTCAAAAACCCATCCCTTCGCCAGTGCCCATATTCCACCACCAATAAAAAAACAAACAAACAAAACAAAAACAAACAAACAAAAAAAACAGTATACATCCCACCCCTCACCCCCCACCCCGTGCATGAGTGATAATTTCACTTCCTTTTCTCTTTACCTTGATTACATTCCAGATTTCAACACACAACTCACTATTGTTGTTAGAGTTTCAAAACAGACTCACTATTTTTGTTGGAATTTATCCCCTAAGAATACAGCTCTATTAACAAGGAAATATTTGATAATAAGTTTTCCACTGATGAGAATGAAGAGATAAAATGTCGCGCGGCTGCTGTAGCGGCCAAGCAGTTTACAATTTCTGTATTATAGTAATTAAGTCCGCGGAGATTTAAGTTGGAAAATGAGTCATTTCCCTTCCTGGAACAGCATGTAGCAAAAGCTTAGTTCACAGTCTCCATACATGGGTGCAAGCACTTGCTGGAACCCCAAATCCTAAAGCTGTCTCTGGTTCCCGCTCGTTCCACATCCACAGGCTGTGCAGAGGCAAGGGCACCCAGGCCGAAACTCGGCCGGAGCCGAGCACCTGCCCTTCCTTCTTCTTTCTTTCCTTCTTCCTTTGTTCCTTTACTTCTGGCCCACACTTGGCAGTATTGGGGGCTCTCACAGTGATGCTTGGGGGGATCATGCAGTGCCAGGGATCAAACCTGGGGCTCCCGCATACCAGGCATATGCTCTGGTCTGCTGAGCTGTTTCTCCAACCCATGAAATTGTAGCATCGAGTCAAAGGGTTAAAGCTAAAATGTGCTGGAGGAAACAGAGACAAAAATCCAAGAACGGTAAAAAGATGCTGAGATTCTTGTTCAATCAAGTGATTTCAAGACTCACTGCTGAGACAAGTGGCATGTGAAGATTAATTTTAAAATAACAAGGTATCTCTAGATGTGGCCCAATCTCCCCCTCTAAAGCTCCAACACAAAACCAACCAGTCAAAATGACAAAACTGCATAGTATTCCATTGTGTAGATGTACCAAAGTTTCTTTAACCAGTCATCTGTTTGGGGGCACTCCGTTTTTTTCCGGATTTTGGCTATTGTAAACAGTGCTTCAATAAACACACAAACATAGATGTCATTTCTACTATACCTTTTGCCTCTCCAGGATATATTCCCAGGAGTGGTATTGATGGGTCAAATGGGAGCTCAATTTCTAGTTTTTTGAGAATTGTCCGTATTGTTTTCCAAAAGGGCTGAACCAGTCGGGAAGTCATGAAATTTGCATATAAGTGGAGCAACATGGAAAGTATCATGTTAAGTGAAATGAGTCAGAAAGAGAGAGACAGACATAGAAAGATTGCACTCATATGTGGAATATAAAGTAACAGAATGGGAGACTAACACCCAAGATTAATAGAGATAAGGACCAGGAGGTCTGCCCCACTGCTTGGAAACTACCCTCAGTTTCCATGCTGGGGGAAAAGGCAGCTGAGATAGAGAAAGGAACACCAAGTAGAGGATGTTGGGAGGACCCACTCGGGTTGAAAGATGCGTGCTGAAAGTAGACTATAGACCGAACATGATGGCCGCTCAATACCTCCATTGCAAACTACAACATGCAAAAGGAGAGAGAACAAAAAGTAATGCCCTGCACAGAGGCAGGGTGGGGTGTGGGGGGTGGCGTGGGTGTGGTGGGAGGGATACTGGGAACATTGGTGGAGAGAATGGGCACTGGTGGAGAGATGAGTAAACGATCACTGTATGACTGAAATGCAAACACGAAAGTTTATAAGTTTGTAACTGTACCTCACGGTGATTGACTAATAAATAATTTTTAAAAATGACAATACTGGGTGCTAAATCTATAGATGTTTTGGTGGCAGCTCATGCGCATGTCTTGCAATTGTGAGCCTGAGAGTTGGAGCTCACTGCCGCCCACATGCACCACCTGTGAACTGGTCAGTTGTGCTCTTAGGTGCCATCAGTGTCTTCCAGTCTCATGGCAGCCAGGTGTGTGTGAGTACCACAATCACAAAGAGACTGATCCCCTGTGAGCATGACTCAAAAAATGACACATGAGCACCATGGCCAGGATTGTAACCCCCCCCCCCCCACGCGGTGTTCAAGTATCACAAGGAAGAGGTATAAGACAACACATGAAACAGTGAAATTGAAATGAAGTGTAACCTCTGCAAGTGCACAACGGAGTGTGTGAGCACCACCGCCGAAGGGCAGAGCACCACAAACCAGCATCACCACAACATCAGTGGAGGGAAGGGAAGCGGGAAGGGGAGAATCATACTTTAGTTGTTCATGCTGACTGTAGAGGAATTCGTTATAAAATACCCTATCTCACAGCGTGGTAGGCACTTGCCATGAAGTTTATACATCCCTATGATATATGCAGGTAATTTTATCTTGCTGTTTTACAACTGACGAAACTCGGAGAGAGAGAGAGAGAGAGACAGAGAGAGAGAGACAGAGACAGAGACAGAGACAGAGACAGAGAGACAGACAGAAAGACAGAAAGACAGACAGACAGAGACAGAGAGACTGAGACAGAGACAGAGACAAAGACAGAGACAGACAGAGACAGAGACAGACACACAGAGAGAGAGAGAGAGACAGACACTGAAGTCCTGATACTCAAGCTACTGTATCTGGATACAGGGTTTTTATGAAGGTCAAGATGGGTAAATGTAGTTCATCTTGTGGTATTGGCATCCTTATAAGAAAAGAGGGGCCAGAGAGATAGTACAGGGAGCAAGGCACTTGCTTTGCATGCAGCTGACCCAGATTAGATTCTGAATCACATATGGTCCCTCAAAACCTACCCCCTACCACCCCCCATCCCCCGCATCCTGCCAGAGTAATCCCTGAGCACAGAGCCAGGAGTAAGCCTTGAGCATTATTGGATGTGGCTCAAATATATATATACATACAGGTATACAGAAATACAAATTAATTAATTAATTAATTGGCTCAAAGAAGAAGAGTTGAGACACCAGGGCCGTGAGTACGCCAGATGGAAAACTTATGTGTAGAGACAACCAGCAGCCCTGGGCTCATCCAAATGCCTTCTGAGGACACCCCCTTCTTTTGGACTTCCAGCTGCTAGAATTGTGAGAAAATTAATTTCTGTTGTGGAAGAAACCCAACCCATGTGTGGTGTTCTGTTATGGCAGCTGCAGCAAACAAATATAAGTGACGCCCCAAGAACTAATCCGGTTTTCATGCTTCTAGGTAGAGGTGGGAAACTGCACTTCCTGCAGGTGTCCTTTCCGAGGGCGCATCTAAGATCATCCAGCCCCAGCGGGAGTAGAGAACATCAGCCTGTGGCAGGGACCCTGGGTGCTAAAGAGAGGAGAGCGGCATCAGGCTCAGATTCTTTTCTGAAGGCACACCTGCATCCACTGTCTTTTCTCTGGGTGACTGGCAGAAAGAGGAAGCAACTAGCTCTCCAGTGGCCATCTCACACAGAGACATGAGGAGTGATGAATACAAATTTCCCTTCTAAGAACCTGCAAGGCCCTGCAAGCTTTGCCTCTTGACATTTGCTCTAATTTTATCTCCTCCCACTCCCCTTCCTGTCCACTATTTTTCAGGAGCAGGGATTTCCTTATTTCTGAGTTCTCCCAAAGCCCATTTGCCTGCTCCAGAGACTTACACCTCCAATTATGGCTGCTAGAAGTCTCTCTTTGCTCTTTTTTTCATCTCTCTCTCACCCTCATTTTTCAGGCCCATTCCTGTGTTGCCTTCTTACCCTTACCATCTTAAAGTGACTCCCTGAAGTTATTTCATCTGTCGGTCCATCCATTCATCTGTCCGTCCGTCCATCCATCCGTCTGTCCGTCTGTCCATCCATCCATCCATCTTATCCATCCATATTTACATCACTATTTTCCAAAAGTCATTGGGAATATGTAGTTACAAGTCACAGGTTATTGGACCCATGACATAGACAAGTGCACAGGAGAGAGAAATGATTTTGAGTTGCTAAAAGATAATCTGATGTAAAGTCTTATATTAAAGGTCACTGGGCAGATGACACTTTGAGCACCTTTGGTCAAAGACATTGTAAATAATTCTCTCAGGATATATCATCACATTGTTTTTCAAAAATGAATGAGTTCATAAGGCACTTAATTTGTTTGCACAGCTTTAGGAATGTTGGAAATATTAAGTGAGACTGGGACCGAGGGGGCACAGGAAATTGCTACCATTTCAAATAGAGAAGGAAAATGAAAGTCTTGACATAGAGCTGGTAAGCTTAATTGAAAATTTGGTGAATTCCAGACAAGAATACCAAGTAGATGGGGTATGAGAACTCGGAAAACAAAACAGGTTATACAGAGACATCAGATGTTTACTCGAACCCATCATTACAAATTCACCACATCTATTTGTTCATAAACGTGTGGATGAAGCAACTGCTAGAGACATAGGGTAGGTTGTAGGTTTTAGTGTGAAATTTATCAAGATCTGATTGTGTATCTGGGAGAAAATGGCAAGATCTTAATGGCACTGCTGCTGAATGGAACCAAAACTGAATGGCTGTGTTCTGATAATGCTAACAGATCAATGTCAATCTAGAAAAATATCTCTGGAAAAGAGTTCTGGGTTTGGTCTTTTCCATTTCAACAATTTTATCAAAGTTTCACATGAAAGCATTGATGATCCTTTAATCAAATCTTAGGGTGCAGCTTGGCTGAGAAGAGGAACAAATGGATCTTATAATAGAATCAGGATTCACAAAACTATCAATTGCCTGGCATGAAGGGAGGAACAGAGCAAGTTGAATTGTGCTAGAAATAAATCTAAAACATTGCCTCTAGACCTTCAAACACCACAGTGAAAAGAGAGGATTCACTTAATAGTAAATTATTCAAAAAATATAATTCACTAAAGTCTTGCCTTTATCGTAGTGAACCTTAGTCAGTTGGAATATATTGAACAGTTAGAACAAAAAAAAGATACTTTGGGCTGCACTGTTGAATTGCTTTCAACAGAATAATGTCTAGTACATACTTATGCTCATCTAATATAACTTAAAATAATGCATGAATTAATGTTTTTGTGGGAAATATGCTATTATCTATTTATGCATTCCTAGGAGTATGCCTGGCTTTGATGGGCATGCAATACGTGAGATTCATATTAAATGAAGTTTCATCTCATTATATAGACAAAATAGATTGAGGGTACTTAGAACAGCGTCTTGGAATCATACAAAGACAATCTTGCCGACAGAGCAGTTCATCAGTGGAAGGGTTTTTTTGAAATGGAGAATCTCTTTTTACTTGGAACACTGAAACAAAAGCTAGAGAAAACTCAATATTGTGCCGAGGATAGACTCATTACTCTGTTTTGGGTTGAATGGCATTAAAACTCAGGTTTTACTTTACAATTCTCCTCTGGGGGCCAGAGCAATAGTACAGCAGGAAGGGTGTTTGCCTTGCATGCAGCCAGCCCAGTTTCAATCCCTGACACCCTATATGGTCCTTTGAACACTGTCAGAAGTGGCCCCTGAACACAGAGCCAGTAGTAAACCCTGAGCACTGCCAGTTGTGGATCCCAAATCAAAAATAAAGTAAAATAAAATTCTCCTATTGATGAGCATTCACACCTTGTATTAAAGTTATCATTATTTTTTATTATGCATCATTTTGATTTGTGTGAAGATGATTACTTAACTCAGTTACAGCCTTCCTGAGAATCTAAGCAAAGAGCCAGGAGGGACACAGGAAGACTTATCAATTTGAAATTTGTTTCTTTTTGGACAGTCCATTCATCTTTTCTGGAACTTAATTTCCTTATGCTGAAAATAAAAGCAAAAAAACCTACCCTATATTATTGCTGTGAGAATAAGCTATAGTGTGTGGGTAAAATACCTACAACCAAATAAGAGACAGAAGGATGCATACTGAATAGCACTTATATTTATTCTGTTCTTATAAGCGGTTGTCCCTTTGGTGCCTGGAATTGCAGAATGCACAGTTCTGTCTCTAAAGGTTGCTGTTAGGTTAAGACCATACTGTAGTCCAACCTAAGAAATCAATGGCCATTGATTCCTTTTTCACAGGAATGATGATTTTGCTCTCTGATCTGTTCTTATGTAGCTCTTTCTGCACACATGGTCTTTCTCTGGTGCTTCAGTGATTTTCATTTGAGGTGATGAAGCTGCTTGCTTTCAGATCAGTGAAATCTGAGCACCCCCTAGAGACAACAGAGGGATTTGTCCTATTTGAGAAAAAGATGGATTTTTCTCATTGTTTCGTTGCTGGAGCAAGTAAAATATGCCAAGAACAAGCTATGTGTGGAGAAAGGGAATGAGTAAGGAGAATCCAGTCTATTTGTGTTTCAAAAAACGCATTCCCTCCTACATCTGAGCTCAAGTAATTAGTTTCAATGGAACCATAATTGAATCTCTGGTAGATTAAGAACAGGCCAATGACCAGGGTTAAGCTACCCAAATATGATATATGATGACATTTCTGACCATTCAGGTAGTGTGCACTATTCAAATGCCCAGAGGAAGAACTCATTCTCACCCAACAAACTTTTGGAAGCAAATTTAATTTTAAAGCTTCAAATATTTCATCGCCAGTGAGTTCTCATTTCCAGACCTCTTGAAGTTTCTCATCATTTCTGTCTCTAAATAAACTTAAAGAGCAACAACTTACCTATAATGACTAGGGGAATAAAAGGGAAGAGAGTGAACAGGATAAGAGAAGAGAGGAGAGTGGGAAAGGGGGGGGTTTATAAAATGAGGAAGATATTATAATAACACTTTGGGATTGTTATACTGTACATAATAAGCAAGAGTTATTGACTGATAAAAATTACCAGAAAACACATACCTCTTTAGGAAGTAAAATAAATTTTCTAACATTATATATTGAAACAAGGCAGAGTCTCCTGCCTCTGTGCCTGGCTGTCTTCATCGAAGGGGGGCGGGTTGAGCTTCCCTCCCTGCCCCGAGCAGTGATACAGTCATAAAAGAGAAAACAGATTCTGGGCTCACCATTGGTAAAACCCATCATCAAGATTCTAACATGTGTCTTTTCATATCAATGGATAATTTTTCTAGCCACTTCAATTTAATGCATTTACAATCTACTTTATTAGACATTTCAGTTGACAATCATAGTGCATCACTCAATTCATGCTCTCAAAGAACATAAAATTGATTTGAAGTACCTCTATATTTTGAGAAAGAGTGATTAGTTTGAATAATCTGAAAAGATAACTTCTTCTAGGAAGAATTCATGGAGAGTGAGAAATAATACAAATTAAAGAATGTTATTCATCCACAAGAAAGAAATTTTACCATTTATAGAATCACAGGACATTGAACTTTAGGGCATTACACTAAATACATAAACCAGACAAAGATAAATACTGTACAATATCACTTAACTGTAGAATCATAAGAAGATTCACTCTTAGAAGCAGAGAGTATAAAGGAGTATAAAAGCAGTTACCAGAGAGTGGGAATAAGATCAAAGGAGAGAGGTTGGTCAAAAGACACAAAGTTGCAGTTTGAAATGAATTACTTCTAGAAATCTGATGCATCACATCTGCGTATAGTCAACAATATTGTGTAAGTAGTCAAAGTTGTTAAGAAATGAGATCATCAGTGTTCTCACTACACATAAAAAAATTGTGATGTGCTCGCTTCGGCAGCACATATACTAAAATTGGAACTATACAGAGAAGATTAGCATGGCCCCTGCGCAAGGATGACACACAAATTCGTGAAGCGTTCCATATTTTTATTCACTAATTAAATATAAATAAATTTAAAAAAATTGTGATGTGGTGGAGGTATTAACTAATGCTATAGTGGCAATTGCACTGTAATATATTAATTTAGTGAATCAACATTCTGTGTACCTTGAAGTGTTATATGTCAATTGCATATTAATAGAAAGCAATGAGAGTATGAGAAGTAGACTAGTTTGTTTGAAACTGACCTTCTTTGGATAATCAGAAAAATAATTAGATAATTAATAATTTGGTGTATTTATAAAATTTCTAAGAATATATCAGAATGAAATAAAAAAAAATAAGAGCTCCTTGAGTCAGTAGTTTAGAAAGGAAAGAAGGCCAGAGAGAAGGTGTGATTTTACTATTAAAGCATTTTGTTGATTTAAATGTGGTAGCTGATTGTGTGGAATAGCTGAGCAGAGATTTCCACATACTCACAGGGATAAAGGGACAAAATATTGGGATTTAGGGGCCCACAAATGTAAATTTGACAGGCTTTCTATTGGGATCTCTATTTACACACATTGTTTCTCACAATATAGCACTGTAGCACTGTAGCATTGTGGTCCTGTTTGTTCATCGATTTGCTCGAGAGGGCACCAATAATGTCTCCATTATGAGACTTGTTACTTATTTTGGCATATTGAATACGCCATGGGTAGCTTGCCAGGCTCTGCCATGCGGAAGAGATACTTTTGGTAGCTTGCCAGGCTCTCTGAGAGGGATGGAGGAATCGAACCCAGGTCAGCCACATGCAAGGCAAAAGCCCTACCCGCTGTGCTATTGCTCCAGCCCACTTCCTCTCACAAGGTAGTGAAGAAAAAAATTGACTCATGAACTCTGCAGCCAATTTTGAAAAAGAATAATAAATTATCAGATCAAGATGATCTTTCTCTAATCTAAGCCTATTTTGGGAGAAAAAATACCCAGAGCAGTGTTCAGACTTTCTGTAATAGTGGGGGAAAAGATTTAAAAACTACTGGCAAATGACAATGAAAGTCCTATTGAGGATCTGAACCTGAACTTGGAATGTACATCTGAATCTCACGCTGATCCAGTAAGCAGAGCTGAAGGAAATTTCCTTAGGGTTTTAAAGCACAAGCTCTGACCAGTCATTACTGACCAGGGCTAAAAACACCACAAATATTGAATTCAAGTAAAAGAAGTATTTTTTTAACCCTTGGGAGGGATGTGAGTTTGGGTTTTGGGGTCACACCCAATGATGCTCAGGGCTTATTCTTGGCTTGGTGCTCAACGGTGACTCTTGGTGTGGCTCAGGGGACTATGTGGAATGCTGGAAATTGAAGCCTGGCTGACCACATACAAGGCAAGTACATCCCCTACCTCCAGCCCTCAAGTAACAGAAAATTAGAGTGTCACTTATGGAGGTTAAAATTTTAGCTTATGGCAGGGCCATGCATGTACCAAAATGTCCCAGGAAGCATCGTTTCTTGCCTCTTCTAGCTCCTGGTGGCCTCAGACACTCATTCCTTGGCTAATGAGGCCATAATTGCACTATCTACCTCTGCTTTCCCACCCTATCTTCCTCTGAGTCTATATCTGTTTCCAAAGTTCTCTCTTCTTATAAGGACATCCGGTGTATTGATCTGCTATGACTCTGTTTCCAAATATAATCACTTTTTTTTTTGCTTTCTGGGTCACACCCGCCAATGCACAGGGGTTACTCCTGGCTCTGCACTCAGGAATGACTCCTGGCAGTACTCAGGGGACCATATGGGATGCTGGGAATCAAACCCGGGTCAGCCGAGTGCAAGGTAAACGCCCTAACTGCTGTGCTATCACTCCAGGCTCCTCTGATCACATTTAAAGTATTAGCAAGTTAGGGCTTTAGGACAGTTGGCCTTCAATATTTTTTTTTTGGTGACACATTTCAATCCAGAACTGACTACCTAGATACTCAGATGCAGTGGTGGTTCTGATGAGTTCAGGCTTAAAATGAAACAAGACTAAAAAAAAATAAAAAACTGAGCATAGCTAGGAGCTCTACAATGCAGAAAGACAGATTCTGCAGAATATTTCTAGGAAATGCACTATATGCTCTATACAAGTGAGCAGACTGACAAACAAAAAGCTTGAAATAGCAATAGTCCTGGAAACAACCCAAGTGCCCAAGAACAAACAACTGATTAAAAAAAAAAACAGGGGCTGGAGAGATAGCACAGCGGGTAGGGCGTTTGCCTTGCACGCGGCCGACCCGGGTTCAAATCCCAGCATCCCATATGGTCCCCTGAGCACGGCCAGGGGTAATTCCTGAGTGCAGAGCCAGGAGTGACCCCTGTGCATCGCCAGGTGTGACCCAAAAAGCAAAAAAAAAAATTAAAAAAAAAAAAAAAAAAAAAAACAACTTGGTACTTCTACCCATATGGGGAATAAGAATAAATACATATACATAATACATATGAGGATACATATGGGAGTTCAGAGTTGCTATCATATATACATTGTAATATCTAGTTTCAAAATAAAAAGGACAAGACCTACAAAGAAACAGGAGAGAACAGTTAAAACAATGGATTTTGTTGGCCTCCGGAGTTGAGGCCTCTTAGGCATAAGAGACCTAGAAATCAGACTAATAGACCAAGTTTTTAAAGCACCTATTATAAAAAGACCTAAAGGAAACAGCGTTTGACTAAAGATCTAAAGGAAGCAGTGTTTAATTAACAAAATAAAAGTGTGATAATAAAGGCTGATCAGATACAAAATATAAATTAAAAGCTAACAATTATTGTTTTAATGGAACCAAATAGAAAGTCTGGAGTGGAAAAGTAATATCTTTAAATATCATTAGAGGTCTCAGCAGAATCAGTAGAAGAAATAACTAGTACAGTTGCAACTAAATAAATTAACCATTATAAAGACGAAAATGGAAGGAAATAGAATCTCCAATATCTGTGGGACATTTTCAATCACAGTAACATGTGCATAATTGGTGTCCTAGAAAAGAAAAGGGATACATTTGAGGGATGTAGAAAGCACATTTAAATAAATCATGGCCAAAGTACCTCATATTTGATAGAAAGCATTAATTTTCAGCTCCACAAAAGGCAATAACTTTCAGGTAGAATAAATCAAACACTTAGTGATATCAGAGTCAGTATGTTAAAAACTAAAGATGTAAATATAAAGATCAATGATTACTAAATCATTAAACTCACTGATCCCCTGAAAGAAAAAGAAGGACAAGGAGTGGGCACTTTTTGATTGACAGATATAAAGAAGACAGAAAAATTAAAACATATATCAGAAAAACAAAACTATAGTTTTCAGGAATGCATACCTAACCACAGATAATCTAAGAGTGATTATTATAACCACATTCCTGGTTGTTTTGGTGGTAGAGGAGGAAAAGCAATTGAAAGTTGGAGAAACAAATTGTGGTAGTGGCAAGACACCATTTCTTGGATTAGATAACATTTAAAAGTATGTTTTCCCTTCAATAATAATTTGTTGAAGAAACTCTCCCAAACAGTTTCTATGAGGCTCCCTAATACCAAAAGGAAACTAAGACACCACAAAAAATAAAACTACAGGCTGATATCCCTGATGAATATGGATGCAAAGATCCTCAACAAAATATTAGCAAATAGAATCCAACAACTCATCAAAAAGATCATACACCACAACCAAATGGGATTCATCCCGGTGATGCAAGGATGGTTTACAATTTGGAAATCAATCAACGTAATCCATCATATCAACAAAAGAAAATATAAAAACCATATAATCATATCAATAGATGCAGAGAAAGCATTTGACAAGATCCAGCACCCATTTATGATGAAAACTCTTGCAAAAATGGGTATAGAAGGGACTTTCCTCAACATAGTCAAAGCCATCTACTACAAGTGTATGGCAAGCATCATCCTCAATAGGGAAAAACTAAAAGCCTTCCCTCTAAGATCAGGGATGAGAAAAGGATGCCCACTCTCACCACTTCTGTTCAATTGGAAGTACTTGCAATAGTGATTAGGCAAGAAAAAGATTTCAAGGGCATTCAGGTAGGAATGGAGGAAATCAAGCTCTCACTATTCGCAGATGATATGATATTATATTTAGGGAACCCTAAAACCTCTACCAAGAAACTCCTAGAAACAATAGACTTACTTATATAGCAAAGTTGCAGGCTATGAAATCAATACCCAATAGACCATAGCCTTCTTATACGCAAATAATAAGAGAGAAGAAAACAACATGGAAAAAGCAATCCCCTTCAGAATTATGCCTCAGAAAATAAAGTACCTCGAAATCAGCTTAACTAAGGAGGTAAAGGACCTGTATAATAAAAACTACAAAACACTTCTTCAAGAAATAAAAGAGGACACAAGGAAATGGAAACATATCCCCTGCTAATGGATTGGGAGAATTAATATTGTCAAAAACGGCAATACTCCCCAAAGCATTATACAAATTCAATGCAGTCCCTATAAGATACCCATGACATTCTTCAAAGAAATGGAGCAAACACTCCTGAAATTCATATGGAACAACAAGCACCCATGAATAGCTAAAGCAATTCTTGGGAAAAAGAAGATGGGAGGCATCACCTTCCCCAACCTCAAACTCTACTACAAAGCGGTAATAATTTAAACAGCATGGTACTGGAACAAAAAAGAGCCACAGACCAATGGAACAGTTGAACATCCCGACACATACCCTCAAACATATGATCATCTAATCTTTGATAAGAAAGCAAGAAATATGAAGTGGAGCAAAGAAAGCGTCTTTAACAAATGGTGTTGGCAAAACTGGACAGTTACATGCAAAAAAATGGGCTCAGATCTCTACCTAACACCATGTACAAAAGTCAGGTTAAAATGGATTAAAGACCTCAACATCAAACCAGAATCCATCAGATACATTGAAGACAAGGTAGGCAAAACCCTCCATGACACTGAAGCCAAAGATATCTTTAAAGGTGACACACCATTGGCCAAACAAGTGGAAACAGATAAACTAATGGGACAACATTAAATTGAGAAGCTTCTGCACCTTGAAAGATACAGTGACCAGAATACAAAGACAGTCTACAGAATGGGAAAGGATATTTACCCAATACCCATCTGATAAGGGGTTGATATCAAGGATATACAAGGCACTGGTTGAACTCTACAAGAAGAAAACATCTAACCCCATCAGAAAATGGGGGGTGGAAATGAACAGAAATTTTCTCAAAGAAATCCGAATGACTAAAAGACATATGAGAAAATTCTCCACATCACTAACCATCAGGGAGATTCAGATTAAAACAACAATGAGATATCATTTCACACCATAGAGACTGGCCCATATCCAAAAGAACAAAAGCAACTGGTGTTGGCACAGATGTGTGGATAAAGGGATTCTTCCTCACTGCTGGTGGGAATGCTGACTGGTTCAGTCCTTTTGGAAAACAATATGGACGGTTCTCAAAAAATTAGAAATTAAACTCCCATTTGACCCAGCAATACCACACCTGGGAATATATCCTGGAGATGCAAAAAGGTATAGTAGAAATGACATCTGCATTTGTATGTTCATCGCAGCACTGTTTACTATAGCCAAAATCTGGGAAAAACGGAATGCCAAAAAACAGATGATTGGTTAAAGAAACTTTGGTACATCTACACAATGGAATACTATGCAGCTGTTAGAAAAGATGAAGTCATGAAATTTGCGTATAAGTGAATCAACATGGAAAGTATCATGTTAAGTTAAATGAGTCAGAAAGAGAGAGCCAGACGTAGAAAGATTGTACTCATCTGTGGAATATAAAGTAACAGAATGGAAGACTAACACCAAAGAGTAATAGAGATAAGGACCAGGAGGTTTGCTCCACAGCTTGGAAACTGGCCTCACATGCTGGGAAAAGGCAACTGAGATAGAGAAGAGAACACCAAGTAGAGGATGTTGGGAGGACCCATGTGGGAAAAAGTAGACTATAGACCGTGCCGAAAGTAGACTATAGACCGAACATGAAGGCCACTCAATACCTCTATTGCAAACTACAACACCCAAAAGGAGAGAGAACAAAAGGTAATGCCCTGCCACAGAGGCAGGGTGGGGTGGTGGGGGATGGAGTGGGTGTGGTGGGAGGGATACTGGGATCTTTGGTGGAGGTGAATGGGCACTGGCGGAGGGATGGGTAAACGATCACTGTAGGACTGAAATGCAAACACGAAAGTTCATAAACTTGTAACTGTACCTCATGGTGATTCACTAATAAAAAATTAAAAAATAATTTGTTGACTCCATGCATATTTTGTGTATTTTGTCACTATTTTATTTCATAGCAAAAAAGCCAAAGTAAAGTATTTTATTAGTAAAGTCCATTTCTAAAGTCCAGTATAATCTTTAGTAAGGTTAAAATAATTTCAATGCTTTACACTATTGTATACAACTGTCTCTTTGAGATGTCTTTTAGAATTCTACCCAGTAAATATTACTATCACAGTGTAGTTCAGATTAGGTGAAAGTCAATTTATATTGTATTGTGTCCCCAAATTCTTAACTTGTCTTCAAAGGCTGATTTTCATTTTCTAGTATATTCTGGGTACAAATAGTTGATAAGAGTTTGTAGTTGCAACCTCTAAATAAACAGTCTGTCACTGTCACTCTCATCCTGTTGCTTATCGATTTGCTGGAGTGGGCACCAGTAACGTGTCCATTGTGAGACTTGTTACTATTTTTGGCATATCGAGTATGCCACGGGTAGCTTGTCAGGCTCTGCCGTGAGGTCGAGATACTTTCAGTAGCTTGCCAGGCTCTCTGAGAGGGACGAAGGAATCAAACTCCGGTCAGATTGGGTCGGCCTTGTGTAAGGCAAATGCCCTACCTGCTGTGCTATCGCTCCAGCCCTAAATAAATAAACATCCAGCATTAAATAGACAGTAACACGAATCATTGAATTTTCCTTAGGTTAAGTATCCAATGCATTCTAGTTGCATCTTGAACAAAGCATATTTAGATTATGGGTCCTTAAATAGTTTCGCTATTGTGCTTAATTTCCATATCTGTTCTTAATAAACATCCCAGACTAACTTGTCTTTAGCTTCCATTTCTCAATTGAACACACAGTTTATTTCTAAATATTAGGAACAGTATTAATGCGAAGCACATCAGTTAAGAGGCTTTGTCTTAAGAGGCAGTTCAATTAAGAGTTGAATTAAATGACTGAGGATATTTTAAATAACTTCTTCATTATTCATTTTTCATCTGGAAACAGGAAAAATTTGTCAAGTTTTTTTCACTGTAAGAATTAAAAAGAAAAGTATGTATGTTTGTAAAAAACTAAGGCACGCCGAGGGTGGCTCTGTCTCACCACCCACGTTCGGTGCTCTGGAACCGCTGTGTATGGCTGTTGGTCAAGGGCAGGCGACGGAAGGAACGAGGACCACACTGGTTGCTGATTAGTTACCGTTTATTCAATCTTCCATCTTTCTCATCTCCCGCACTCCCAGCTCCGTCCTCTCTCTCTATCTACCCCAGCCTTCTCCCCTTCTCTAGTCTCTCCTCCTACTTGTCTCTCCCACCTTGCCCTCTAGGCTACACCCAGCCAGGTAGCAAAATAAACATAAGAAAGCCCTTCCTGAGGGCAGGGCATTCCAAAGCCCTTCCTGACTCTTAAGGTTTTTTTTCTTTTCCTTAGTCCAAACACTTATTAACATCTTAATACTAGTTATTTGTGTATGGACATAGCAAGAGATACATTGAGGCTTGCAAGGCAGCTCTCCTGGCAACATCTTGCCACAGACTCAGACCACAGCACTTAGGCCAGATTACTCATTCCTCACCCTAGCAGGGTCTGAATCTAGTTATCACTGTTTGGATCATGACAACATTTGTCCATGATCAAGCTCTTAACTTATAGTTAAGCATTAGGTACCTTGGCCAGGCCCATCTCGATGCCAGGGTAGCACACAACTCACTGCTTGCCCTGGGTCCGTCTCGTCCCTCGTCGGGACCCTGCTTTTGGGGGTGCTAGGAAGTAAGGGCAGCTGAGGCTTAGGTTGAGAGAACAGATGCCCAGGAGGAAAATATCATGTAGAGTCAAATGACTCCCAGGTTACAAAAGCATAGCATTTGCTAAGTCTTCCTGTGTCCATACAAAAAGGACATGGCTGTGAATAAACTATGCAAAGGACTAAAGGAGAAGAGAAAAACAATGTTTACAAGTCAACAGAACACTAAGAAAGAAGCTACAAATAAACAAAGAGGAATGGGAGCACTGTGATGGGAGTAACCCAATAAACCTAAACTACTTGAGGCTATGTTATCCTACATATGTTTAAATGCTAACTATAATAGCAAAATAATCTATCCCATGTACTTTTGTAAATCACTGTAACTGTATCTGGTTGTTCATTGATTACTCAAGCCAGCGCCAGTAACGTCTCCATTCGTCCCGGCCCTTGGATTTTAGCAGCCTCCCCTTACTTGTCTTTCCAAACGATTGGAGGCTTCTTTCAGGGTCAGGGGAATGAGAGCTGTTATTATTACTGTTTTTGGCATACCAAGTAAACATCATTGATAAACAAAACATTTGACAAATACTTTAAAGTATTCAATATACTATTTAATAAATAGCAATCACATAAAGGCAGCTCTGAAACAATATTATGTATTTATTGGAAAAAACCCTCAATCTGGGACCGCTTGATCCACAACAAAATCCTTGTCTAAGAAAATGTTTTCAATGATATTTTTAGGTCTTAGAAATAAAGCAGAGATCAAGGAAAGACACCTTTCTGAGGTTTGTTTTTTTCTATTGTGTTAAAGAGAAAAGCAACTCTCATTTTCAATTTGCACATTTTTCTCTGTACGTCTCTGTGGCATCAGCCAAGGTCAACAATCTTTCTCCTTCTGTGGTCCATAGCCCGTCAGAATGAGCACCTGAAGCCAGCTGGTTGTTGAATATTAATCCCCTTCATGCCACTGTTTGGACTGGAGGTAAATATTTGAAGCAGTTTTGTAACATTAAATAATTTCTTGCTAGGATGAACCAGTGAGCAAGTGGTAGTTTTGGCAGTTTGCACAGAACCTGCCTTGGTTACATGCAAAGGGGGAAAATCCTAGAACAAAGACTGAAGAACAAATACTATTAAAGGCTGATTGCGCCTCACCTTGGCTAGGGGAGAGGAAAGGATTAGAGAGGGGATTGGTAACCTTCTCTGTCACTGTCATCCCGTTGCATATCGATTTACTCGAGCAGGCATCAGTAACGTGCCCATTGTGAGACTTGTTGTTACTGTTTTTGGCATATCAAATATACCACGGGTAGCTTGCCAGGCTCTGCTGTGCCAGCGAGATACTCTTGGTAGCTTACTGGGCTAAGAGGGACAGAGGAATCGAACCGGAGTCGGCCGCATGCAAGGCAAACGCCCTCCTCACTGTGTTATGGCTCCAGCCCCCGGTAACATAACCGGAAAATATGTTAACTGGACATAACATAAAATAACATAACCGGAAAAAACCCTCTAAAACTTTATGCTTTAACGTCTGAAACTAATATACTGCCAGGGATCAAGGGTAGAGCTAGAAGGTTGGGATGTTGGAAGGAGAAACAATAGTGACTTTAATCAGCTCAGTCCACCTGTCTCTCATGCTCGGATTTAACATACGCCTGGTTAGGATAGGAAAGTAAAGAACAGGCATTGGGTCACTGAGGGGAGGAGATCCTAGATAATCATCATTCACTCAATGAAGAAAGCAATTGAGAACTCACTCAACCAGCTAGAGAACTTACTAGCTGGTTTCGAAGGATTGAAAATTTAATTTTTAGCCTTTATTAGAAAAAAAATTTTCTGGACTTGGCCATACTTATAAAATTACAGTTAAACAAGAATTTGGAAGCTCTATGGTGTATGGAAGGGGTCTTCTAGCCAAAGCAATGGACCAGGAGGGAGGGCACCTTTCCTTGTGTTTGAGGAACAGGAAGAGGCCAACTTGGACTGAGTGGAGATGTGGAGTGTGTGTGGTGTGTGTGTGTGTGTGTGTGTGTGTGCACATACACATGTACATGCGTGCACATGGATTAGGGGGAAACTAGGGGATTTGGTGTCAGAGAGGTGAGTAGGGCCGTATCCGAAGTGAGGAGGGTCAATCCTGTTGGGACTTGCAGGTCATTATTAAGACCTGAGCATCCTTTCCACGAGCAGTGGGGATCCACTGACTGGTTCTGAGTATAGGTTTGACTTGATCAAGTTATAGCCTAAAGATTAATTTGAGGATTCAAGCAGATAATACAGGGCTAAGGAGATTACCTTAAATGTGGTTGACTCCAGCTTGATTTCTACACTTCATGGTTCCCCAAATCCTGCCAGTAGTGACTCCTGAGCACAGAGCAGGAATGCCTGCCTGAGCAATGCAGCGTATAGCCAGAGCTGGCCCCAAGAAAAAAAAAGATCAAGTTGGCTATTTTGGCTGAGAATTTACTAATTAGGGGGTCCAGGTCCACTTTGGCAGAAGCACTGGGACAGTGAGGGGAGCGAAAGATAATACTCCCTACTTTAAGTTTTCCTTCGAAATTACTTCTGGACCACTGAGTCCAGGCTGCCATTTCCGTAATGTCTCTCATTCTGACATGCCCTAAGTTCAGTAAGAGTATTTTATGTGCTGACACCAACACTTTCTGAAGCGACAGGATTCTGGCCACTTTATCCTTCTCTCTCGAGCACTCAGAGAATATGATTGTTGATTGGAAGTGCAGGAAGTTCCACATATCTCTGATTGCTTAAGAGAGGCATAGCTAGTGCCCACCGATGTCTTTTGAAAATGGCAGCTGTGAAGAAGAGTCTGTAGTCAGTGTGGGAAGGAACGATGACACCAGGTGGGCGGCAAGGGTGAGAGGGAAATGTTCCTAGTCAGTAGAGCACGAACGGGAATGAATTACATTTTTGTCCTTTCTTTACTGGTGGGGTTCATTTCATTTCGGTATAAGAGTAACATAATATGGTTTCAAAAGACAAGCTGGAACACAAAACAGGTCTTTGAAGAGTTCACCAGAAAAGATAAAAAGTAGAAAAATAAATTCTAAACTCCAAACTGGGTTGTATATTCATGAGTTGTATGTGTGTGTGTGTGTGTGTGTGAGAGAGAGAGAGAGAGAGAGACAGAGACAGAGACAGAGACAGAGTAGAAGGGGAGAGAGGGAGAGAGGGTGGCAGGGAGAGAGACAGAAACAGAGACAGAGACAGAGACAGAGTAGAAGGGGAGAGAGGGAGAGAGGGTGGCAGGGAGAGAGACAGAAACAGAGACAGAGACAGAGACAGAAAAAAACCTTGTATTTGACATCCCAGTTTGGAAAGGCAATTTCCTTCTTTTCCTCCCCAGTCAGATTTTTTTTTTATTTGTCTGACTTCAGGCATATCTCCTTTCTCACCCCAATTAAAATTCAAATAGGGCTGCAGAGTTGTCTCATAGGTTCCTCAGGAGGGTTGATTAGAGTCTTACTCATTTCCCAAGAGACCCATCGCTGAGAATAATCTGGTTTCAAAGGAGCCCAGCTCCCCGCGGTGAGGGGACAGCGCCACACAGTGTTCCAATCGGGAACTACCACACAGCGTGACTCCTTTATCCATTACACTGAATTTGCTGCCGTGCCAACCGCGTTACTGACCGTGGTTCTGCAGAAAGCTTCCACAGGAATCCGTTCTGAACTGGATGGGCTGTTCAAATTAAAGGGGGTGGAGCATATAACGAAGTTGGAACCCACAGTAGAAGGGTTGATCTGGTGCACTGTAAGGCCCATAGGAAATTTCTGGTTCCATTCCACCCCGCCCTTCCCCCATCATCTCAAGCCCTTTGAATTTCTATGACTTTGTCTGTGCCACTTTCCCCTCCCCAGAATATTTCCCGCCCAGTCTTCTGTGCTGGTACCTACATCTCTTGCTAAAGTGTCACCTTCTGTACACAGTTCTTTGCCCTTCCCTGGTAGAATCAACTGTTTCTTCGTTCTATTTTAAATCCTTTTTTTTTTTTTTTTTGGTATGTGTATGAAAGCACACCTGGCATGGCAATGCTCTGGGGTTTCTCCTGCTCTGCACTCAATTACTCCTGAAGATGCTCATGGGATCATGTAGGATGTGGAGGATTGAACCCTGGTTGGCTATTCATGTGCAAGGCAAACCCTCTACCTGCTGTACGAGAACTTTGGCCTCCAGAATCAACTATTTCTTTCTTCTTCTATCAAACACTCCCTTTACCAGTTAAATATGCACCTCAATTTTTATATATTTGTCTCCATGTCGAGGCTGGCTTCAGTAGTGACAGACCCCGCATTTTATTGTTTGCACCCAAGGCTTGGAGGAGACCTGGCGATATTATTAGATGCATGAATGAATGGTACAATAAATGAACAAATGGAAAAGTACCTGCATATGGTCTGGAAAAAATAAGATTAAAATCCCTAGGGCAGAAAAAATGATGTCATCAGAATAAGAAATACGGAAACTCTCAGGGAGCAAAGGGTTGAAATCTAATGGGGAGTGATAGTGAGTTTCAGGAAAGTGACTCATTTTACTGCCAGGGAAAGAGCTATTTGTATAATACTCAAATTAATATAATAACAATCATTATCTTTATTTTTTTCAGAAGCACAAGAGAGCCTCAGGATGGCTTGTGATTAAAGGACTGTGCATCAGAAGATAACAAAAAACCATTAGAGAGAGCTCTTACTTTGCATTTCACTAAAACATGAAATTCCTACTTGGAAATGTCTCATTTAATGGACCCATTAGCCTCCCGAGCTCAAAATTCTTGAGATAGCGTAAATCCTGCCCCTTCTTTAATTTCCAGCACCCAACTAATTGTCAAGGCCAAGTGCTATTAGCCCAGAAACATCTCTGGAATCTTGCAGCTCCTGTCTCAACGCTCATCACCCCGGTGAGATGCTCATCTTTTCTCAATGAGCTGGTTTTGACAGACTCCTTAATCAGCTCTACCCGAGTGCCCCCGTTTCCAATCCGTCACCCATCAGCACATCATCCTGCCCAAACGAAAGTGGTCTTCAAATATAAATGTTATTTTGGCACTCTCCAACTGCCCTCACTTGTCTAAAACGATGAAGCCCAAATTCCCTGGCGTAGCAAAATGGGTGCTTACCACCTTGCCATTGCCACATCTTAGCCTCAGTCCTCACCACTCTCAGCCATACTAGACATCAGCACCCTTCTTGTCTTTCCAACTGGGTCCACTTTCTTTTAAATCACTCAATCCTCTTCATGACTTGGTGTGTGTTGTTTGACCTGCCAATGTGAACCCTTTCTTTCTTTCTTTCTTTCTTTCTTTCTTTCTTTCTTTCTTTCTTTCTTTCTTTCTTTCTTTCTTTCTTTCTTTCTTTCTTTCTTTCTTTCTTTCTTTCTTTCTTTCTTTCTTTCTTTCTTTCTTTCTTTCTTTCTTTCTTTCTTTCTTTCTTCTCTCTCTCTCTCTCTCTCTCTCTCTCTCTCTCTTTCTTTCTTTCTTTCTTTCTTTCTTTCTTTCTTTCTTTCTTTCTTTCTCTTTTTCTTTTTGGGTCACATCGGCGATACACAGGGGTTACTTCTGGCTCTGCACTCAGAAATTATCCCTGGCGGTGCTTAGGATACCGTATGGGATGCTGGGAATTGAACCCGGGCTGGCCGCTTGCAAGGCAAACACCCTACCCGCTGTGCTATTGCTCCAGCCCCAAATGTGAACCCTTTCTAAAGGTCAAATATGAGGCTCCTTCTAGACCCAGCTCTGAGCGGAGACTGTCTTGATTTTATACAACAAAGGGGACTGGCTCACGGCCATGCCCTGCTGCACATTATTTATATTATTATTCCTGTGCTTTCCCCCCAACTTCTCTTCTAGAGATTATTAAATTCTATTTCAGTTATATCAGTCTACTCCAAGGGAGGTAGAAAACTTGGGCATCTTGGTAAACTTCCTTTCTAGTAGTACAGGGATGGAATACTGCAAATGTTCAAAACATGCCTGTGAAACAAATGAATGAATAACTGGAAATTAATGGATAAACATTAAGAAAATTTGAGGGGGGGTTAGGGGCGTGGGGGGGTTAGGGGTGTGAGGGGGTGGGGTGGAGCTATACTGGGATTCTTGGTGGTGGAATATGAGCACTGGTGAAGGGATGGGTATTCGAGCATTGTATAACTGAGATTTAAACCTGAAAACTTTGTAACTTTCCACATGGTGACTCAATAAAAAATTTAAAAAAAAAAGAAAATTTGAGGGGTTAGGCTTTACTAATCTCTGTAGTTTGTGTTAGCAGCTGGTCACTTCTATACAACTCTCACCTTTCTCTTTACTTCCATTAATAATAATACATATTTTTATATTTATTTATTTATTTGCTTTTTGGGTCACACCTGGCAACACACAGGGATTACTCCTGGCTCTGCACTCAGGAACCACCCCTGGCGGTGCTCAGGGGACCATATGGGATGCTGGGAATTGAACCCTGGTTGGCCGCGTGCAAGGCAAACGCCCTACCCACTGTGCTATCGCTCCAGCCCCCCATATTTTTATTTTTTAAAAAGACAATACTCATTAAGATTCAGTTCCAATACAGCTCCGTATTTCTGTTTATGCTTAATCAAGCTATCTTTTGACTTTTTCCAGTGCTCACAGCACAATTATCACTCATTATTATTTTTTTTTGGTAGCATAGTAGTACTGCACTGTAGCACTGTCATCCCATTGTTCATTTATTTGCTTGAGCAGGCACCAGTAACATCTCCATTGTGAGACTTGTTGTTACTGTTTTTTTTTTTTTTTGCATATCGAATATGCCATGGGTAGCTTGCCAGGTTCTGCCGTGAGGGCGGGATACCTTCAGTAGCTAGCCAGGCTCTCCGAGAGGGACGGAGGAATCGAACCTAGGTCAGCCATGTGCAAGGCAAATGCCCTACCCACTGTGCTATAGCTCCAGAGCCTGGCAAGCTACCTGTGGCATACTCGATATGCCAAAAACAGTAACAACAAGTCTCACAATGGAGATGTTACTGGTCTTGCTCGAGCAAATCGATGAACAATGAGATGACAGTTTGACAGTGCTACACTGCTATTTATTTTTGGGGGGAGGGGGGAGTTGGGGGTAGGAAAGGGCTTGGGGTCACACGGCACTATGCTCAGAGTTTACTTCTGGCTCTGTTCAGGCTCATTCCTGGGGTATTTGGGGGGCCATATGTGGTGTTAAGGATCAAATCCAGATTGACTGTGTATAAGTCAAATGTACTGTACTATCTATATATCTATATTATCCACTATACTATCCTGTGGCCCTGAATGCTAATTTTTATGAGAAAGAACCTTTACCATGAAATTAAAGAACTGAGACATGCTAGGCACAGTTCCAGAGACAGGACAAACAGAGCTGAACAAAGTTAAAAACATATTTTGTTCTTTTAATGCATATATTTCAGTGGGTGAAGACAAATCATAAATACATAAGTACACAGGGTGTCTGAGCTTTTAGGATAATTAAGCTGTGTAAGTAACAGTAATAGCTTATATAGCCTTCCGGATTGGTAGTCTAAGGAATTCAGCTATGCAAAATAGGAATGAATTAGGCACAATTAACTTAAAATCTCATTAGAAAGTCTAAATAAATGGGTTTGGGCCAGTATTATTAAGAAATATACTCCAGGGCCACACTAAAACGTGGTCTGATGAATTTTGAGATTACAAATCCATACAGTTTGCATTCAACCTCAGAACTAGGGTATGATAATCCAAAGTAGGGAGTTTCACTTCTAAGCTATTAAATGTGTATAATAGTATTGAAAGACTTAAGCTTATTCTTAAGAAAGGAGAAAACGTTCATTGTAATCTGATTAAATTTTATGACTATTCCTTTCAGTTTTCATATTCAAGTTTTCCCTCTGTACCAACAGGAGTCTATGTTTTTGACAATCTGTATTGGAAATTGAGCTTTGGACCACCAGTTTTGGACCACCAATAACCTAATATTTCCCACACACACCAAAAAAAAAAAAAAGCAACCCCAAAACCACATGGAAAGCACAGGACAAGAGAATCTATGATCAAAAAATACAATAAACAAAATTCCTCCCCCAACCCACCATATACCCAATCCCCTCTTCTCTTTACAGCTCCCATTTCTTGATTGCTTTTCTATAGTTCTTTTTCAGCCGTCTCACTCCTTCCCAGAACTGACAGGTACGTAAGTTGCAGATGGAATTTATAGAACAATTCGCTTCCCCCAACTGGTGCTTTCGAGAGTCATAGACCATGATGCGGCTCACACAGGGATGCTCCATTCCCAGTGCTCAGTAGTCCTCTTTCACATGGAACCAAATACAGGGACACATCAAATAGGTTGGTTCCCATCCATGTTCCAAGAACTCTCAAAAAGCTCGATTTTGCTCATGAAAGCAAGCTCCAGATTATATTTCAACTATGATTCAGTTGATAACATTTTACACACACTCAGTGGATCAACAAGAAGAGCCTTGAGCCACAGTCCTCAGTCTTAACCTGACACTCCATTCAAATCTCTTGAGGAGCTTGCAAAACCACCAGTGCTCCTCTCTGATCCGATTCACACGCAAGATCTTAGATGCAAGTTAATGCCAACTTTTGACATCTTTCCAGAAATTTGCAACCAAGATTGAGAAACACTTGCAAACAGGGCTTGCGTGTTCCACATCCAGTGTAGCCAATCACTTCCCTGTTAACCCTCTCTCTCTCCACTGCAGTCTGAACATGCTTGCAGGATTCCGGATCACCAAATCACCAAAGGCCCCTGAATGACCATTGGCCCATTAAAGAAGGTGTCAGCTTGGTGGCACAAGGGTGACATCTAGTGGTTAAAATAAATTATTTTTTTCAAGCCATCATTTTATTCCAGGCCACAATTGTCCACCAGCAATTCCTAGTGTCTTTTGTGGCACCGACTAACAATCTGTATTGGAAATTGAGCTTCAAGCCACTAATTTTGGACCAAGAACAATGGTCCAAAGTGTCACTCAGTGTCAACCAGCTGGGCTGAGTTCAGTTTGAGCTGGAGAAGTACTGACAAGTTCAAGTCATCAACTTTGTCATGTTTTTTTTAAAACCATAGTTTTAAAAATTGTAGTTTAGGGTACCATGGTCACAATAGTGTTAGCTTTCATGGTTTCTGACGTAAAAATTACTGTACCTTCATCACCACCAAAGTGCCCCAGACCTCCCACCGCTGTCCCTGGGTCACCTCTAGCTTGCCTCTTCCACCCTTTCCTCCCCTCCACTCTATGCTGATTTGCAACCTCAGTTTTGTAATCAGAAAAGAATAAGGGAATAGAAAGTAGTCTATTCACTTCTCCATATATGATAGGCGAATGAGACCATTCTGTATTTGTCCTGCTTTTCACTTATTTCTCTTAATACAACGACCTCCAGTTACATCCAAGTTGCAGAAACTGCAAGATTTCTTTTTTTCCCTTAGAGTTGGATAGTATTCTCTGGTATGTATATACCACAACTTGTCTATCCATTTATCTGTCATTGGGTATCTGGCTTGCTTCCGTATCCTGGCTACTGTATGAGCACTGCAGGGAACACAGGCATGCATACGTCTCTCTAAATCAAGGTTTCGTACTTTTGTGTCTGGAGGTGAGATACCAAGGAATGCAATTACTGGATCATATGAATATCATATTCTTATTTGTGAGAAGTCTCCACAGTGTTTTCGTAGAGACTGATCATACGGCATTTCCACCACCAGTGACCGAGGGCTCCCTTTCACCACATTCGCACCAATACCTGCTGTTTCCAGTCTTTTTGATATCTGCCATCCTCACCGGTGTGAAAATACATTGTCCCTTTGATTAGAATTTTATGGACAATAAAAGATGAACGCTTTTCATAGGCCTACCAGCCATCCCCGTGTCTTCCTTGGGAAGTGTTGGTTCCTTTCCTCTCCCCCTATTTTGATGGGCGGTTGGCTTTTTGGTTATTGAGACTTGTGTTTCATATATTAGCTTTTAATCTGATGTGGCATATAATTGGTCCACTCTCTAAAAAACTGTAAGATAAAGATAGCAGTGGGGCTCAGTCTCTGTGTGTTCTTGCATTGCCCCACCTGGGTTTTCAGAGACTGATGGTTCTCCAGAAAGATCACTGCATGAACTGCACTCACTGCTGGAGACCCCAGAGAGCGGCTTGTGACCATTCAAGTCCACCCCTTTCCCTGTATGCTGACAGAGACTCTGTCACACTGTTTTCTCCCCCTTTATCACCCACAGGCATGACCTGGTGACACTTCTGTTAAGCCTGACACACTGCCTATGCTTCATGTCCTGTTACAATGAAATGGTATATATATATATTTTTTGTTTTTATTTTTTTTTTATTTTTTATTTTTCTAGATTCTTTTTTTTTTTTTTTTTTTTTTTTATTGAATCACCAAGTGGAGGGTTACAAAGTTCTCAGGATTATGTCAGTTATACAATATTCAAATACCCCTTCCTTCACCAGTGCCCATCTTACATTCCCAACCCCCCCAGTCTATCTGCCGCCCCCTCCCACCTCCCTAGTCCCCACCCTTATACGTGATAGGTTTCACTTCATTTGCGCTTATCTCGATTACATTCCATGTTTCAACACACAACTCACTACCGTTGCTGGGGTTTCCCCCCAAAAAGAAAAAGACAGTCCTATTGCCAATGAGGCATTTGATAATTCTCCATTACTAAGCATATAGAGATATTAAGTCCTGCTGTTTGTTACATAACTTTTCTTTTTCCCCCTTGCCCCGCGCCACCGAGTTCACGCCTGTTTAATAATCGCCACGCTGTCTGACAAAGGGAAAAAAAACCGAAGAGGATGGTTATTTCCCGTCATCAGCCGGCGTGGGGCTCTGGCTTAGTTGATAGTCTAGTAGAGTGTCTGGAAGCAGTTTCTGGAACCAAAGCTCTTGCGCTGATATCGGCTCCGGCTCGAGATACCACCAGCGTCCCGCTGGTCCATGTACCTAATTTTTCCCCTTATTTCCCATTCCCACGCCACCAGGTCTGTTTGCTTAATGGACATCACACTATGTTTGACACCACGCCACGTTTCTTCCCGAGAAAGAAGGATATTTCTTCTCAGCCAGCGTGGGGATATAGCTTAGTTCAGTCTAGAGAGATGGCTACCATTTTGATTGCCTTCAATATTTCAACAAAATACTTACTATTCTTGTTAGGATCACCCACAAAAGTCCGACCCATTAAGAAGGAACCATTACATACTGCTGATACTAAGATGACATTAAGTCGCGCGGCCGCTGCCGCGGCCGCGCGGTTTTGGGTTTCTGTCTAAAGTCCAGGGAGAAAGTTGAAGGAGAGAGAGAGAGAGATTTCCGCACGGGGGACCTGGCGGAAACTCTCAAGTCACATACTGCAGGTTGCTGGTGGGCTGCCGGTGTCCCAAGCAGCTCCGTCCTCTTCGTCAGTCATTCTGGGGGTGCGGGCGCGGAGAAATGGGAAAGCCCACGTGGCTGCACTCTCTTTAAGTGTCCGATGTGGGCGGAGACCGGTACTTCCCCGCCCTCGATCCCCCGCCAGCCGCGCCGCGCACTTGGGTGCGTCTCTCCATTTTGTGCTCAGAAGTGGGATAGATGCTGTGCTGTGCCCAGAGGTTGAGGGGAAGAGAGATAGATTAAAGAAAAAAAAAAAAAAAAAAGAGAAACGCCAGGCCCCCGCTCGGGGGACCTGGCGGAAACTCTCAAGTCACATACTGCAGGTTGCTGGTGGGCTGCCGGTGTCCCAAGCAGCTCCATCCTCTTCGTCAGTCATTCTGGGGGTGCGGGCGCGGAGAAATGGGCGCTTAGGTGTTTTTAAAAGGCCACCCACACCTTCCTTCTCCCGAGGGTAAGGCTGGCCTCCACCGCTCACAAGCATTTCTCTATCCTCCAGTGGAAGCTGCAATGAAGCCGCAAACGAAATGAGGCTGCTAGTATATGACAGCTCCATAACCGCTGGCAACTTCCATCTCATTCCGCATCGCTTCGCGGGTCAGCCAACCACTCGGACGGGTCCCCTGCTGCAGGCGGGCGAGGTAAGAAGACGTGGTCAGAGAGGAGCGAGCGGGCACCTGGTCCCCGGCCGCCAGGTGCGCCGCTCCGGGCGAAATGGTATATATATATATTTTTAATTTATTCTTTTATTGAATCACCATGTGGAAAGTTACAAAGCTTTCAGGTTTAAGTCTCAGTTATGCAATGCTCGAACACCCATCCCTTCACCAGTGCACATATTCCACCATGAAATGGTATATTTTACTTACTATGTTTCTTATTTTAATTTCTATTGGTGCAATAGTAAAATTTTATT
The DNA here is from genome assembly GCF_027595985.1 of Sorex araneus. NCBI lineage: Eukaryota > Metazoa > Chordata > Mammalia > Eulipotyphla > Soricidae > Sorex > Sorex araneus. The sequence goes on from NC_073311.1 coordinate 49,224,051, forward strand.
GTATTTTTTTTTTGGTTTCTATGGGGGGGGGGTGACTGCAGGCAAGCTACCCGTGGTATAGGAGGATTCGATATGCCAAAAATAGTAACAAGTCTCACAATGGAGACATTACTGGTACCCGCTCAAGCAAATTGGGGGGTGATGTTTGGCTACTCCCAACTGTGCTTAGGGCTTACTCCTGACCTTGTACTCAGGGATCACTCCTAGCAGTGCTCAGGGGAACGACCCTATGTAGTGCAGGGGTGAATCAGGGCCGGCCATGTGCAAGGCAAATGCCTTACCCATTGTACTGTATCTCTGACCCCTTGATTCTTTTTAGTTGACTGATTTTTCACTGTAGATTTATACACATTTTGACTATCCACTCACTTGTTAGCTAGGAAATTTGTCTTGTTGCAAAAAATGCTGCTATCCTAAGTATCAACTTGATTGTTTTCAAATATTTAGGATATATACTTAGAAGTAAACTTGCTGAATCATGCTTAACTTTCTGAGGGATCCCAAGCTTATCATGGTGGCTTTCCTCTTCTTTCCTCTCCAGAGCCACATTCACTCTGTTTTATTTCCTTGCTCTTGCCCTTCGATGTTGTTATGATGCCCAGGGCTCACACACATGCTTATTTTGTAGTTTGTGTGTGCATGGTGATGCTCTGGCGATCTCACACCAGGCTGTGGGACTCACACGCTGGGTCAAGGGCTGCCCAGGGTCCCTTCCTTTGGCTGTGTTTCTCACACACACACACCTGGCTGTGGTGCGTCTAGAAACTGCTTGTGGCCCTGGGGATCCCGGACAGTGGAACTGCTGACACGAATAAGAGACTTGCCAGCGTCTTCTCTATGTGTACCAAGTCGCTGGGAATGCAATACACAGCGTCACACTTGCACAGCAAATGCTCTAGCCATTGAGTCATCTCCTTCCTCGTCGCCTCTGAACCCACTTGGCTTCCAGGACTGGCTGCTGTCATTCTTCAACTAGATTACCTGGGGAAGTTCCTTTTGTTAGTCCCACCTTTCAGGAGTTTTATTGAGGTACAATGGACATACAGCAAGCAGAACAAATTGAATGAGAAATACTTGGGAGGTGAAAAATGCCTAAATTATATAAGAATATGTTGATATCAGAGTAAACTATACAAGAATATGTGTGTTTAACCGTTTAAAAAATATTAAAAAATTTAAACACTGGGGCAGGCTTACGTGAGTGTTTTTTAAAAAAATTTTTATTAGTGAATCACTGTGGGGTTCAGTTACAGACTTACAAACTTCAGTCATACAATGATCGAGTACCCATCCCTCCACCAGTGTCCATTCTCCACCACCAATGGTCCCAGTATCCCTCTCACCACCCCCACCCCATCCCCTCCACCCCACCCTGCCTCTGTGGCAGGGCATTCCCTTTTGGGAGCTGTGGTTTGCAATAGAGGTATTAAGTGGTGGCCATGATTACATGAGTGTTAATGGTAGGATTTCACCCTTAGAACATTCCAGCAGCACATCCTCCACCATAATGTCTCCTCCACTTCTCTCCTAATTGTCCTGATGGCCCCATCTGGGAGTTGCCTACTGAAGACCAGTTCTCAGTTGTCTTTGGGAATCTGCAATGCCCCTACTACATTTCTTTATATCCCATGTATGTGAGAGATCATTACATGCCTGTCCCTTTCCTTCTATTTTTTTAAATTTTTTAAATTATTTTTTTAAAATGAATCACTGTGAGGTACAGTTATAGACTTACAAACTTGGGTGCTTACGTTTCAGTCATGCAATGATTGAGTATCCATCCCTCCACCAGTGCCCATTCTCCACCACTCCCACCTCCGCCCCGGCCCCCCCCCCAACCGCCTCTGTGGCAGGGCATTCCCTTTCTCTCTCTCTTTCTCTCTCTCTCTCCTTTTGGGTGTTATGGTTTGCAATATAGGTATTGAGTGGCCACTATGTTCAGCCTATATTCTACTTTCAGCTTGCATTTCCCATCCTGAACATGTCCCTCTCCTTCTGACTTGATTTTAGCATGATACTCTCTAGATCCATCCATATAGCTGCAAATTGCATGATTTCTTTTTTCCTTATAGTCAAGCAGTATTCCACTGTGTGTATGTACCATCGTTTCAAAGTCATTTTGAATTCTTTATCACAAAACTTCAGCCATATTAAACCCATGAAGATCTGTATTCTTAGAACAACCCTAGCTATATATCTTCTCCCTAGATTTCTGCTCCTCTTTCTGTGTAATAGATAATGTAAAGAGAGACTGTGAGTTCTGTAGCTGTCTCCTGGAGTTAGTTCCATCCTTTGATCTGGCTCAGAGTTGGAGAAAAATAGACATTCACGTAACATTCTGTTTGAGGGTTAATTTCTTCATGAGAACTAGGTTCTGTATGTATCACCCCCCAACTTTCTCGGTCTAGCAACCTTCACTGAAATTGAGACCCAAGGTTAATAACTACTTGTATCTTTCAGTCAATAATGGATTTGGTTCTGAGGACATATAACTGCCATACCAGGTCAAGCACTAATTGATTATGCAGTTCTCAATGTAACCTATCCAATTTTGTGTTTTATTATTCCCTGTAAAACGTGGAAAGACTTTTATGGTCAAGGCAGTTTTTTTTTATTTGTCCATAAAGTGCACTCACCTTTTTCTTGGGGTTCTTCGTAACCAAGCACATGTTATAGTCTCTGAATAGATAATCTAATTACTTATTTCCCCTGACACCCCATGGGAAATTCATTTGGATCAATATCACTGTAAGACTTTCTGTTCTGGGAGTTATCTAACTCCTTGATTGCTATGAATACACTATTGGGAATTATGCGGAAGTGTAATAACTGTTTGTTGACTGAACGAGGAAATGGTGATAGAGATTAATCAAAAAACAATTTATTCATGAAAAATTCAGAGATACAAAAACTCTCCTCTTCTATGGAGTTCTGAGTTTGTGGCACAGGGACTCCAGCGGAACTGTTTTCATTGGCGTGTCCCTTAAGCATTTCCATGATCTGTGGGAGTGGAAAGAAAATAAAATTCCAGTTCATCATAGTGCTGTTTACTCTAGCCAAGACCTGGAAACAAGCCAAGTGTCCAAAGACAGAGGAGTAGATAAGGAAGATGTAGTTTATATACACAATGGAATACTACTCAGCTCTAAGAAAAAAATGGAAGCTTGCCTTTCACTACCACATGGTTGCAACTGGATCATACCATGCTCAGCAAAATAAATTGGAAGGAGAAAGATGATCTCATTCACATGGGATCATGTTTTTCATCTAAAGAAACACAGCAGGGGAATAGACAATGTCTAGTGAAAGCAAACTCTTGGACTCTGGTGACAAAACTAGGTAACCCAGAGGTAGGGGAGAGAGCAGAAAGGGTCATATGTACTGTGGGACAGGAGTAAGGGCACCTTGCATACTCCTAAGTTAAAAACATTTATAAACTAATGTTACCTCAATTAAAAAAAAAAGAAAATTGAGATAAATTTTGGTTTACTGAGCAGATAATGTTTCTTTTTTTAGATATGGTTTGTCTCGTGCTTAAAGAAACCTAAGTATATTGGCACATCAGACTATCTATATGTAGTCAACCACCAATCCTCTCCCCAAGAATGCGTTTTCCTATAGTACATGTGTTGTGAGAAACATTTGAGCGAGTTGCAATGGAAAATATTTAACCAGAATTGGATGGAGACTTGAAGAACAACACAAAGGGGATCTCAGTGCATTTGGAAGAAGTATGAATTCCTTACCTTTGCTGCAAGGAGCACTGTACTCAGCAACTGCAAACTCATCTGAATAAAAACAAAAATCATTAGGAAAGTGAGGGAGGAAGAAACATCTTTGGAATATTGCGAGAGGAATTGTACCAGACACATCAGCATTATTCACTTGATGTGATTTTTGCTACCTAATATTATCTTTCCTAGTACATAAAGTGTTTTCCTGAAGGACCATTCAAATTTTATAGTTACTTAAATTTAACTGTTGTACAGTTGACTGCCTGAATAAAAGCAGGTTAAATATCCTACCAGTGATTTTGATTAGTAGTTGATGCATTTATAAACACTCTAGGCAGCTTCTCTAATGAGTGTGTGAAAGACAGGAGAACAAATGGAGTGAAAAGAGCAGTTAGAATAATCAACAGCCTTAGCACATTTTCAGACCTACATTCCTGCAGGTAGGGATTTCATTTTTTGGCCGACGTTGCTGTCACTCACCAGTCTCATAGTAGTCATAGACTTTCACAATGGCCGGTTTCAGGTCTCTGACAGGAATGTCTTGCACAACCGTGAAGGAAAAGCTTACAGTCTCATTAGTCACCTGAAAAGCAAGAGAGAATGAAATGACTGCCCAGAGAGAGTCTGTCTTTCTTTGAATTAAGTTCAAGAACTCATGTTTCTAATTTTTTTTTCAAACTAATAGGGTCCTAGTTAGTTTCCTGCCCACATGGGAGAGCCTCGAAAGGTCCCCAGGTGTATTCATATGCCAAAACCAGTAACAAGCTGGGTCTCATTCCCCTGACCCCGAAAGAGCCTCCAATGCGGCATTGTTGGGAAGGACGAGTAAAGAGAGGCTTCTAAAATCTCAGGGCTAGGACGAATTGAGACATTACTGAGACCGCTCGAGAAATTCGACGATCAATGGGATGATGATGATGATGATGATGATGATGATGATGATGATGATGATGAATAGGGTCCTAATTTATGCAGAAAGTTCTCAGAATGAATGAAAATATCCCCATGAAGGCCAGTAGATGGGTCTCTTTATGGGGTCTGCATGATCTATGTTTTATTTGGTTTTTGTTACTTTGGGAAGCTAGATCCTTTTAAAACTGATTTCAATTTATTTGTATAGGGACTATCCTCACAGTGCTCAGCCCAATAGTTCAGTGTTTAGGTCTGAACTCAGGATGCTGATTGAACTCAGGGCCCAACACATGACCGATGTGTGCCCCTTTCAATATCTGAAGATTTGGTGAAGTATCCCTTCTCTGCCTCAGAGATATATTTGCGCTTTCTTAAACAGAAATATAAAAGATTGATCATCACATCCTTAAGCTTTGTAAAATTTATAAACAATAACACACATAAACATATGGATGTATAAACTATTGGTGGGCAGCTGATTTTTCTCTTGTATGGTCAAAATTCTTGCTTAAATAAATAATACTTACCATTTTTAGATTGTGGGTGTAATGCTGACTTTCTTTGTATTAAGCTACATGCAAGGGAAATGTCCTACCCTCTATACTACTGCTAACTGACTAGTCCTAACTTCTGCATATTACTCAGAACCATTAAGATAGCTCGTGATACTATGCAGACATTTTGTGGAGAAATATTCCTTTGGGATATTCTAGAAATACCTCTATTTCAGTATTTCATTAAACGGTTTCTCCCTTCCGTCCCAGAGGAAATGTAAATAAAGGAGAAAAAGAGCATTCACTGGAATAAAATTGGAATTCTCATTCTTTTTAGCATGAAGATATATCTAAAATGCTTTCATTTATTGCCAACGCAGTGCTCTTAAATAACAAACTTTACTCTTGAGCTCGAGTGGCAATCTCTTACCTTATCCAGGTAAATCAGAACATGGTTGTTGCTGATTTCGGTTCGGCTCACATGATTAGATCTTTCAAGCTGAAGATATCAAGATATGACAAACATCAATTAACAAAGAACCCTCACCCCTGGGAGAAGTCAGAGGGGGAAATAATTTTATTTAAAAATCAATTAAAAGATTGCATGTTTTTCTTCCATCTCCAAACCTCTTTAGTTTTGTAATGGTATAAGTCAAATATATGCAGATGTTTCCCTCAAAAAAAAAAAAAAAAGATTGCATGTCCTTCTCTCCCGGAAGGGAGCATAACATGACACTTGCCATAACCATGCCCCCAGACCCCGAACCCAACTGTTTCATTCGGGGCAACCCAGAGCGGGGGCGGGTGAGACCCCTCCCTGCCCCAAGGGACCCAGTCCCAGCAGCCAAAAACTTTCAGAACTCAACCGCCACCATGCTCACAGTCACTCTCCACATGCTCGAGACCACTCTCAACCACGAGCAAACCTACTCCTGGACCATGTGGCTGCATTTGTGACTGTGCGACACCTCATAGGACATATCCTACCCACACTCCAAGAGTACCACACTACATTTGATGGGCTTCAAAGCAGGTGGCAACCAATCTTAGAGGGAAATATTGTTTTTTAAAAAAGATATATATATATATACACACACACACACACAAGGCTCAACCTTTAACAACATGTTAGTGATCTCTTAAAGTAGGGCTTAATGGCCCCTGGGTGAAATACAACAATCTTCACACTCTTTCCTCTAAGGATACTTTTTTTGTGGCATTTTCAGTGGTTTTTGATAACAAACAATACCAAATGTATTATTTGGGTTCTGCTTTGGGACAGGGATTGGGGTTCAGGATGGAAACATTCGAAATATGGTGGTAGGAAGGTGTAATGGTGGTAGTATTAGTGTTTGAGTATTAAATGTAATCAAATATTGTGAACTACTTTATAAAATAAAAAAAATTAAAAACAAAAGAAAAAATCAATTAAAATTTGGTACAAAATTAATGCCCAGAGTAACTTACTTTTGTCAAATGCTTCTTTCAAATAAAGGCAATGATGTGGCAAAATTGAAAGACAAGTTCAATAGTCATGTGACATGAGACCTACTGTGAAAAACTTCTTTTCAGAAAAGGGAACTAAATTCTTAAACTTTGCAACTGTCACATTTCCATATCCAGCTCACGTTTGAGTCCTTCGTGACAGAAATTTTCATTTTCACCTTTTTAATTTTCGCTTGTTCTCACAGCAAGTTCATTTTTAACTGAACTTCTGTAATATTTGTCGTTTATACAGACATTTTAATGTTTATCTCAAGAGTCTAAAAGCTCCATGAAAGTAAGAACCAGCAGATGCCTTTTTTTCCCTGGTAGGAACAGCTCTAAAAGAAGGGTTGCCCGCATAAGACACAGAAGGTTGCCCTTAAGTTGCCCTTTGAAGGCTGCTGGGGTGACCAGGACACTTGTTAGTCCACAACTCTTGGAAAACTGAATGACTGTTAGTCCCAATACCCGCTATGCAGTGTTAATCAGTGGTGGAAGAACTGTATCAGAACCCTGGGTCTCACTCAATCAGGAGTCTGGAGCAATAGTATAGCAGGTAGGACGTTTATCCTAGCATGTAGGCAAGCCAGGTTAGATCCCTGCTGTCCCATAGGGTCCTCTGAGCCTACCAGGAGTAATTCCTGAGTGCAGGAGTAAGCCCTGAGCACTGCTGGGTCTGGCCAAAAACCAAACAAAACCAGAACAAACCAAAAATCCGTGGGAGTCAACTAGTCATCTGAAGTTTAGTAGTAAGAATGGGGAAAGGTAACAGTTAATCCTAAGCCTTTAGGAAAAGAAGGATGTTTTGTAGACCACTCTGGGTGTAGCTAGGAGTTCTTATAATCAGTTTGGGATTTTTCCTGGCCACACCTGGAAGTGCTCAGGGCTTAGTCCTTGTTCTATACTTAGGGATCACTCCTGGGAGTGCTCAGGGGATCCTACGTGGTGCCAGGGATCAAAGCAGATCCAGCCCCAGGCAAGGCAAGAGCTTTAATCCTTGTAATAGTATTTTTCAATTTTCTCTTTATGTCTGATTTTGAGGTGGAGGGGGGTTTTAGTATCTTTCTGATTTGGAAGAAATAATTTATTATGAGGGGATTAAGCTTTGAATTGTCAAGCATTATAGATTTTTTTACATGTTTTAAGCTTGGTTTTTGTTATAATAATGTGTATGATTGTGATATGTCTATAACCATGTCTGCTACTATGGCTTCTGATTTTCATGTCATTTTGGAAAGATATTTATATTGATTCCATAAAACTCTTCACCTGGGTTAGCTTCTAATGCTTTTATGGTTTTTAATTCAAAATTTTAAATCATAAGTATTTTTTGATTTGAAATCTTAATGTTGCCTATTTATTTGCTATAAACATGCTATTATTTGCTAATAATTGTCCATTAATCTATAATGCCATTTGTACATATGCTGTATTTTCATCTGTGACTAGCTCCATTTTTGTTCTGTGGGTCTGTATGTCTCTTCTGATCCCGTCTCATATGTCTTTTCATTGGAAGAAATTACAGTTTAAACTGTATATCAACTTTAATAAATCAATTTGGGGAGAAAAACTATCCCTGTAATATCTCTCTGATCTTTTTTTTTTTTTTGCTTTTTGGGTCACACCCAGCAATGCACAGGGGTCACTCCTGGCTCATGCACTCAGGAATCACCCCTGGTGGTGCTCAGGGGACCATATGGGATGCTGGGATTTGAACCCTGGTCGGCCACGTGCAAGGCAAATGCAATGCCCTACCCGCTGTGCTATCACTCCAGCCCCCTCTCTGATCTTTATAATCAGAGTTTTGTTATTGTTGTTTTGTGTTTCTGGGGTTATACCTGGTGTTGTTCAGGGATTGCTCCTAACTCTACCTGCAGGGATCACTTCTGGCGGGACTCAGGAGACCATATGGGGAGCAGGGTATTGAACCCTGAGCTGGCCACACTCTATCTTTCTCGGACCTAGTATTATTTTTTTTTAACAGAAGTAATTTGGCTACAAATCTGTCACAAAATTTTGAGATCCTTTTCTACAAAGTTTAATAAGGTGGTGGTGGATGGGCAGAATATTAGCTGAGTTTGGATGATGTAGAGTCCTGTAGCACTGTAGTCCCATTGTTCATCTATTTGCTCGAGCGGGCACCAGTAACGTCTCCATTGTGAGACTTGTTGTTATTGTTTTTGGCATATTGAATATGCCACGGGTAGCTTGCCAGGCTCTGCAGTGAGGGCGGGATACTCTCAGTAGCTTGCCGGGCTCTCCGAGAAGGACAGAAGAATTGAACCCGGGTTGGCTGCGTGCAAGGCAAACGCCTACCCGCTGTGCTATTGCTCCAGTCTGATGTAGAGTCCTAGACTATTATAATTTAATTGATAAATCTTTTTGACTTCATTATGGTGTGAAAGAAAGATACGTGTAGGAAGCACACTTCCAGTCTGGGGTTTTGATCTTTCCCCAGGATAACAATATGCAGAAAGATTCACTCTCATGAGAGAATGGGGAACCAGCAGCTAATCCCAACTCCCAGGTAGCTACATGATCATGTGTTACACCTTCAGTACAGTATCCAGCAAATCGCATGTTAACACCTAATCATGAAACAGGTTTTGTGTTTGGTGTCTTTGCTAGTGCAAATTTATAATTAAGCAGATTTAGTGTATGACATACATTCTTAGTCTAATAGTTTTTTCAACTTATAATGGGTTTGTTGGAATTTGATAGAGGCTGATTTTAATATTAATATTGTCTTTAACTGAAGATTCATGAATCACTGAATGACACTGCCTCCTGGGTCGAAACTTACCATTTTCACTGTTGGCTTCAGGGGGATGAAGCCAGAGACCATCTTCACATCAGCGATCGCCATGTTGGAGGCAGGACGGCTGCCTGTGTAACTGAAGATCCGGGAAGAAAGTAATCAGGGTTTGCAGTGTTATGAAATAGCCTATTTATTTATATTCAGAGGAATCCTTCCCTGCCCTGAAAGGTCACACCGACATCTCCCATATATTCTATGCAGTGATTTAGAAGACTGAAGGCATCAGTACCGATCAGGAGTCATTGAAGCCACAGAGACTAGGTCTACTGTAACCTGATGAATCAGAACTCTGGTGTGTGGACTGTACTTAAGTGTGTGGATCTATATTTTAAGAAAGCTCCATCCAAGAGATACCTAGTTGGACCTGAGACCTCTACTCACTACCAGTTATTTTTCAAACATACTTTTTCTTAACATCCTTCCGGAATATTAATCCCAACTGGGTAAAATATTCCTGAATACAAATACTTTTTGGTAAGCTCTTAGCTATTTAAATATTTTCCCCCACTTTTTTTGTGTGTGTATTTGTTTGGGGGCTAACCCAGCACTGCTCCCCATTCAGAGATAACTCCTGGAGGGTGTCGGGGACCATATGTGGTGCTGGGGATGGAACCTGATCAGACACATTCAAGGCAAGTGCCCTACACGCTGGACTATTTCTCTGCCCCTTCTAAATTATTATTATTTTTTTATTTAATTTAATTAATTAATTTATTTTTTTGCTTTTGGGGTCATACCCAGTGATGCAAAGGGGTTACTCTTGGCTCATGCACTCAGGAACTACTCCTGGCAGTGCTCGGGGGACCATATGGGATGCTGGGAGTCGAACCCGGATTGGCCGTGTGCAAGGCAAATGCCCTACCCGCTGTGCTATCGCTCCAGCCCCCACCCTTCTAAATTATTTTATATAAAATCTAAGATTTGTTTCCTTATAGGACTTCTACCTACAGAGATGGTATTTCCCTTGCTTCAGGCTTTTCAAGAATTCTGAGTACCTATCTGGGTAGAGCAAGAAGTGATATAAAAGATTTCAGCATAATACAATAAAATCAGGATGAATCATTATATTAAAAATTTAGATCAGAGACTGGGGAGTAAATATTATTTTTTTTCAGTTATTCCTAAGGGGAATCAAGAATCCTTGAATAATGAGGTTTGGCAATAATGGATTCTGAAGGCAGGGAATGTATAATGTAAGCCCCACCTTCAATAAATTCAGTTTTAACGTGAGTACACATTGCTTTTTTTTCAATAAACGGAGTGAAATATTACCATCACACCATGCAACAGAAGGATTTTCTGCAAGAAGACTAGTTGCTGTAACAGGATTAGTTGACATAGTCAAAGGTCTTACCTGACATTGAGTGATATCTGGAAGCTAGTATGGGCTTTGGGTCCATCACAGGTCTGGGGCAGAGTGTGGACCTCCAAATCAAACGGATAGACTTCCTTTTCTGGGAGAACATTGTATTTTAAAGATGTCTGCGGAACAGCAAAAACAACAGGATGTCTGTGTTTCTCTCGTGCACAGTATTCTTCTCAGCTTCCTCGTTTCTTTCGCTCCACTGGTGGAGCAGACGATTCTCAGAGAGAAGTTACTGTGGACCTCCATCCCCGCCCGCCCCCTCTCACCTGGAGATAGACACATCTTTCTCCTGTCACAGCCATGCTGTATTCTCCAGGCACCTTTGGCAATGGGATCTGCTGTAGCAACAGGCGGTTGTTGTTATCCACTTGGAACTTTGTGGAGAATGCCTCCGAAGACTGAATGGACACTTGTGCAGCTTTCGCAGTCCTGGTGAAAGTGGCAGTGCCATACTTGGACAGAGCCTGAAGAGCGACAACTGTGTCCTGAAAGAAGCAAGTGAGAGAAAGGGTAAGGTGTGGAAAACCTCGCAAAGACCACAGGCTCGAGTCAGCTGCCACAGAGGCGATGTTGGTTGGTTCTTGCTACTTAAATAATAGAGTTCTAATTTCAAGATGGACTGGAATCATTAGATAGGTAATAGAATCGCACCTGTGCTTTGGACTGCAGACCGTACAAGTTTACTTAATTGATCAGAAAAGCAATCCTTTCTTCAATATATGTTGAAGAGGCTACATGGATATATTTATCTACGGGATCATTTATTAGCATTAGCTATTCGTCTAAGATTTCTTCCTTGACAACTGTGCTTGAGTCTGCCACCATTCTACCTAGATTTCATCTGCTTCTTCCCAAGCTAAGCTCTCCTCTCCCACTAAGGTCAGCCCCACCCGAGAGTCCTTTGCAGACATTGTCAGTGCCATGTTTCAGTTATCTTCAGCGGAAACAAGATCTTGTGTTATTGACCTTTGCGTTTGGCTCTCTCCTTTCCAATGGAAGTTTGGATTTCCCCTGATACATTGGCATAGCCACAAATCTCACCAACACTGAATATGGATAAAAACCTTTATAACTGATAGATCTTTAAGAAATAAATGCTAACTGTCTGAACAAAATTATTTTTTTCCATTCAGAGTTCTTTATGCTCCTAATACATGGATGTTTTTATGTGAAGAAATGGGAGGGAAAGCATGAAATGTATTAAAAGAAAACAGAAGAAGATGACCCTAGAAGGTGAAATTTGAGTGGTGCTCCTGGGAGCTCTAAAACCAACTCCTAGAATTTCAGGAATGGCAGATGCCAAAAGTGTTCTGCTGTGGCCAATGAGTTTATGATGTCCCTGTGCCCCACTCTTGCTCCATGAAGGTAGAATTGTTACTGAAAAGAGAAAAAAAGATAATAACAGAGGGAGTGTGCGCCAGTCCTTAGCATTCTCTGCTCTCTTGAACTTGAATTTCTTAATATATTTTTGTGGGGGCTCTCCAGCAGGGCTTGTGGATTAAGAGGCCACTCTCAATAGTGCTTTAGCCAGCAGTGACAGTGGGAGGCCATGGGGTATTGGGGATCAAACACAGGGTCTTGTGCACACAAATCATTTGCTCCATTTTCAAAAAGCTATTTCCTTCCTTCTCCCAATTTCAAATGCTTTCTGACTGCAACTAATATTTTCCTCAATCCAAATCATTTTCATCCTTTTCCCCCCTTTATGTATTAGATGTCTTGTTCCAATATTTCGTTAGTTAAAGCCTAGCCACCAACCTGGGTGGAGGAGAAGCCCCCCTGTGAATTCTGTTGCTTTGTGATCCACCTCACAATGTGGGTGGCAGTCGACAGCTCCTCTGAGGTCGGGGCAGGCTGGGCTGTGAGGTAAGCCAGGAGCACGTAGGACGTCATCTCCACCTCGGCCGAGGGAGCCTGGGGTTGGTAAAATTGATCCACTGGTGCCTTGGGTTTCTGTTTCTGAGGTCGCTCCCAGTGGATGGAATTATCTACAGGTAAGAAAAGAAGATTTATAAATGACAATGCATTTATGCTTGATTTTAAGTGAAAGTGCCAAAGCCAGTGGTGAAATGCACCAGGTGGTGCTGAGGTTATTCCAGAGTGCTCAGGACTGACCCCTGGTGGTGAGCTAGGGATCTACATGGCACCGGAGATTTGAACTCCAGTCAGATGCTTTATCTCCTGTATTACTTCTCTAGCCCAGAATTATTCTGTCTTGAAATTATTCTAGGTGTTGTTCCTTTTGCATAAATCTGAATTTGGTTTGTTTCTCTCTGCCAGGCTAAGGCAGACGATGTTTCTAACGTTAGAAGGTAAGATCTGAAACAAATGCACAACAGCAGGAGTAGCTGAGGAGAAAAAGAGCATAGCGAGTTTTATGATGGGTTGTGGTAACTTTCTAATTTTGATGTTTGCTAGACCTTATGGAGGGTAAAAGTTTTCTAAAGAGTTTTCTTTTAGAAATTTCTTGAGAGGGACACAGAGGAATGAGAGAACGGGGCTCATTCTCATTAGATCTGAAAAAAAAAAAAGAAAAACTGAGTAATCCTTATCAAAGACAGACAAGGGTGAGAAATGGTAGTGTCTGACAGTGCTGTGGCAGCAAACTGCTCTGTGGAGAGGAATCGGGGGGATCCAGCCAAGAGGAAAGCTGGGCTTCTCCTCCTCCTCAGCAACTCAGTCCTCCAAGTATGACTCAGAAATGCTTGCACACCCGCCCGCCCACGGAGACTGAAGGTGAAGTTTCTCTGAAGCTGCTGTGCAGACGCAGCACATTAAAAAAGATCCATGAAGGGGCTGGAGCGATAGCACAGCGGGTAGGGCGTTTGCCTTGCACACGGCCGACCTGGGTTTGGTTCCCAGCATCCCATATGGTCCCCTGAGCACCGCCAGGGGTAATTCCTGAGTGCAGAGCCAGGAGTAACTCCTGTGCATCGTTGGGTGTAACCCCAAAAAAGCAAAAATAAGAAATAAAATCCATGAAGAGAGACTTCATATAAATGATCACGCTTTTATATATTATAACATGTACAGCTGTGAACTTGAAATCTCAGTACCTACATAGATAGGGCAACACTTATTTGCATAATTTTGAACTTAAGGGAAAATAAAAAGCCAGCAGACAAGAAATCAAGAGGGAAAAATAATAAAAGTATGATACTATTTATACAATAATGAAAATCTTTTTGTGGCCCTAAACTTAAAATAATGATATTTATAAGTGTGATAAATACTGGCTAGTGTGATCAAGATAACAGCTTCTAATATACATCCAATCCTTGCCTGGTATGTTGTCATATAATCATAAAGGTGAAAACAAAGAAAATAATTACACGAGTGCATTACCCTAACTTATGCTCATTTCATAAGACTCCTTTAATACTAGGAGTTAAATACTGTTTCCATGAGGTAAATGCTATTATTACCCTCACAGAGGCCCTTAGAAGATCTCAAGTATACACTCACCTGCCTTTACAGCTTCCGTGTCAAGTGATGTGAGAATTTCCTTCCTCTTCTCCTGGTTACCTGCCAAGGCAAATGCATAGGCCAGCAGTGCCTTGGTGTAGACATGGCTTCCATGGGCGCCCTCCTTAGCTGACTTCCAGGCGGATTCCAGGCAGAACAGAGCATTGCGGACAATAGGGTGCTGTGGAAGGAGCCCAAGAAGGAAGCTGAGTCTTGGGAACAGCTGAAACTGGCATTCCCAGGCCCAACACAAACCTCACAGCACAGAAGGTAAAGAGGTTTTGAGAACACACTCATCCAAGTATGCTCCACTGTAGGATAGAAATAATAGTATTATCTGATGTTATTCTTTTCAGAGTTGTGTGTGTGCGTGTTTATGCATGTATGTGTGCCTGTAGTTATAAAGTTAAGGGTGTTAGGAACATTGGGACATTGCTGGAACTGGAGCGATAGCACAGTGGTTAGGGCTTGTATGCAGCCGACCCAGGTTCGATTCCTCTGTCCTTCTCGGAGAGCCCGGCAAGCTATGAGAGTATCCTGCCCGCATGGCAGAGCCTGGCAAGCTACCCGAGGCGTATTCGATACGCCAAAAACATTAACAAATCTCACGATGGAGACGTTACTGGTGCCTGTTCAAGCAAATCAATGAACAACGGGATGACGGTGCTACAATTCCACATACTGACCCAAATCTCTGTTTATCTAGGAAGTATTGGCTTTTCACAGCAAAGCTGGAGGCCACATAGTACAGAGAGGAAGACACATGCTTTACGTGGGCCCAACCCTAGTTGATGCTCAATACCACACGGTTCCCCAAACATGACCATTACCTGGTACAGCTCTGGAAGTCCCTGAGCACTGCTCTGGTGGGTCTGGCAAGCCCCCACCACAGTGCCTCAGCTGCACATACCCTGGTCTCTGCACTCAATCACGGCACTGATTGGCCAAGAATCACCAGGAGGGGCCCTAGGCACTGCTTGGAAGCCTCGGCCTGCCCCTGGGTGGGCCAGGAAAGTTAACGTTGGTTCTGGCTCTTCGTGGAGATTATTTCAGACAGAAGGTCAGCAGTGGCGCTGCCAACAGAACCACTTCTCCCCCCGGGGACTCAGGTGATACTCACAGTGACAGGAAGAGGAACCTCCAGCAGGGCAATGGTGATATAGGCAGAGAGAGTCACTTCATCCTCTACTCCTCCCTGCAAGAGGGTGTCGGTGGCAGAAGAGGAAGGGGTGAGGTTGAGGAGGAGTTGAGGGAGAGGAGAGAGTCACCAGGAAAGGAAGAGGAGAGGGAGGGACCGAGAAAGAACTTTTAATCACCTGAAATCATTCTTATTCCATTCTGAATTCTGCTATTCTGCAACTGATTCTTATTTATGTTCATCCCATGGGACAAAGTATCACAACCAACCTTAAGTTTCATGCCCTATTTCTTACCACTATAATTTTCTTCAGATACTCTAAGGAATAACTCACTTTAAAAAAAATTAAGATAGTCTTAGTTATCTTTTTTCAACTGCATATATTCCGATATGCCTTTTCAAAGAATATGTGATCACTCCACACCCACCACTAAGGTGCCAGGAAGTTCCACCACACCCAGAGGAGATCTCTGCCTTCCTCCCCCTAGGAACCAAAGCCCCAGGCCTGAGTCTCTAGGTTTGTTTCCTTTGTCTGTTCACACCAGTGCTCTGATTCTCTATCTCCCTCATTATGAGCGGGATGGCCTGATACTTGTCTTTCTCATGCATATTTACTTTAATTACCTTCAGTCTTCTGTTGTCACAAAAGGAGCTGATTTCATTGTTTTTGTCCTGGTTGGATAGGATTCTATTGTGCACACATACACCACATTTTCTTTATCAGGTTATCTGTTTGGGGGAACTTGTGTTCTTTCCACAAGTTGCTTATTGTAAACAGTGCCTCACTGAATTATGGGTGTGTCTAAATCTTTTAAACTAATGGTTATTTTTTCCTGGGGTGTGTGTGTGATTTTTGAATAGGTACTTTGTGTAATAGCCGGCATATGTACTATATCTTAAAAAGTATTTTGAGGGACTGGAGATATAGTACAGTGGGTAGGGCATTTGCCTTACATGCAGCCAATCTGGGTTCAATTCCCAGAATCCTATATGGTCCCCCGAGTACCGCCAAGAGTAATTCCTGAGTACAAAGCCAGGAGTGACCCCTGTGCATTGCCAGGTGTGACCCCAAAAGGAGAAAAAAAGTATTTTGAGAGTTTTCTACACTGTGTTTCACAGAGTTAGACCAATGAATCCTTTCATTTTCTTTCAGAGGATATAATGAACAATTCAAACCTAGCTGCCAAGAGCGCTTTACCTTCATGGCATTGTTGAACAGTGACCCAGAGCTCTTGAAACAGCCATTGTCTTTCTGCTTCTGGGACAGCCAGGTGAGGGCTTGGTTGATGTGTGCTTTGTCGATGTAGATGTAAGTTTCAGCCTGGGCAAAAGTCTTGAGCACAAAGGCCGTGAGCCTGAGCAGGGGAGGAAGCGATGATATGGGTACTCTTGTAATGGCTTCATAGTCACGCATTTCCTCACTATGAGTTACCCACCAGGCCTTCTTGTGTATCAGAGCGCTCACCTCCCTTAGGCTGTTTGAGGAATATGCTAGACTTCACATTTCCCTCCTGAGTCATAACACATTTGCTATAGAAAGCCTAAACACTCTGAAAGTACTAAAGTACTGAGGTTTTCTTTCTTTTTCTTTTCTTTCTTTCTTTCTTTTTTTTTTTTTTTTTTTTTTGCTTTTTTGGGTTACACCCAGCATTGCTCAGTGGTTACTCCTGGCTCTACACTCAGGAATTACTCCTGGCAGTGCTTGGGGAACCATATGGGATGCTGGGAATCGAACCCGGGTCGGCCACATGCAAGGCAAACGGCCTACCCGCTGTGCTATTGCTCCAGCCCCTGAGGTTTTCTTTGAGTAAGGCTTCAAACTTTTCTCTAGAAATTTCCTTCTAAAGGAAAGAAAAATTTTCTCATATATAGTTCTTACATAGACTGGAGAGATAGCACAGCGGATAAGGCGTTTGCCTTGCACGTGGCTGACCCGAGTTTGATTTCTCCATCCCTCTTGGAGAGCCCAGCAAGCTACCGAGAGTATCTCGCCCGCACGGCAGAGCCTGGCAAGCTACCCGTGATGTATTTGATAGGCCAAAAAAAAAAAAGTAACAATAAGTCTCACAATGGATACGTTACTGGTGCCCACTCGAGCAAATCGATGAACAACTGAACAATGGGATGGCAGTGCTACAGTGCTATAGTTCTTACATGAAATAACTTCTGAATGAAGCTTTCCTTTGGGGATAAAAAAAAAAACACTCTTTTATAGCGTTTTAAAATCCCCAAGGGGCTGGGTCTGTCTCACTTCCTCACTTCCTTACAGAACTTATTTTTTCAGCCAAAATAAGCATCATCTAAAATAGTTTTTGTCAACCTTTATCCACCTGTAGACTGGCACCTGCCTGCATACCAGTTCACAGACTGGCTATAACCACTGTGGAAGACTACTGGTTTTCATCATTTCTCCACCCATAGACCAGCCCTGGCTCATGGACTGGTGGTTGAAGACCATTGATATAAACCATGTAAATTAAAGTTAAACGGTTTATCTAGAAATTATATATATATTCACAGGCTATGTCATTTTAAAATGCATGATTAAAGAAGGTATTTTTATCAAAAATTAGATAATTTAGAAAAAGTGTCTAGGTGTATGATTACAGGAAGAATGTTGTAGCTAAGCCTTACTTACATATATTGGAATCTCAATTTTTCTTCTTTTATATCTTGCTAATCTTATTGTATTAACCAACCTGGTTTAATAATACTTATGTGACAGAGTTCCTGGGACTTGTCAATACATTTTTTTAAAATCTTGCACAAAAATAGAGCTTCAAAAATTGCCTTTTTCTTACCAAGTATTACCCTTGCCGCCACCGTACTGCTCGCCGAAAGCACTATAGGAGCCATCATAGTGCTTGTAGTTCAGTTGTCTCTGGTAACCTGCGGTGGAAAGTTCATGAAACAGCATGGAAAATTATTTATGCTACTGCCAGAGAATTCCCAGAGTTCCTCATCCTCTCTCATTTACCACCTAGTCTATGCTGCCACATGTTAGACTATTAAATGAATCAAGTCCTACACATCTTATTGGAGGTTAGAAGCCACAGCTTCCATTAAATTAATGGTCACAGTGTTCTCATCATAGTAACTGCCGTAGAAGGGTAAACTAGTGTATCATAGTGAGAAGTGACTCAACTCCCCCCCCCCCCCCCACCACACACACACCCTGCAATCTAATCTGTTCTTAGAATAGCTCTGAAGTTTTCACTCACCAGTATTGAGGTAGCCAACGGCCTTGGACTTGACCTCTGGAGTCAGCTGCTGGGTTTCATTTAGATAATTCAAAACATAGATGTTCGGAGCAAAGAGGACCATATTCTGTTCTCCACAGCCATAGGGCATTTTGAGGAGATTTTGTGTGTTCCTCATGGCAGAGCCCAGAATATCTCCTAGGGAACAGAGACATGTAACGTCAGAAAAGATGATACATTCGAGCGGGAAAAATAAAAAATGATGATACATGCGATTTTATCAGAATTACTAAAAATAAATTGATAATCACCTGAGATAAAGAATTGTGAATTTTGGATTAGGGTAAGTTTTTCAGGCATAGACATATGTTTGGGAGCAATAAATCAAAAGAAAAAAAAGAAAGTTATTATTTTGAGTATTTATGGAAAATAAATATAGTGTAAACTATCAATAGAGTAGAATGTCAAACAAGGGCAGGGCACTCACCCAAAACTGAAAATGAGGCTCTAGCAGATTCATCAACTACATTTTGTGGCAATTTCAGAGCCAATTTTTCAGATACTTCGGCACCTAGAAAAAGACACAAACATGTGGCCCATTATGGACATTTCCGCTGTCTTTTTCTGAGGATATCCAAGAAGCAGAAGTCAGAACTAAGCATCATATCTAAAGTTCTGAAGCGGTGTCCCTCCTAATGTTCTATCTTTTTTAAATCAAAGACCTAAGAACCAATTCCCTCATTTGGCAATTGAGTTTCTATTATTTTTTTTTTTTTGGATTTGCCTTAGAAGGAAAATAAAGGATCAATGCCAAAAGTACTCTGAGCTTCAAAATGTCTTACAAACTTTAGTCTATGTTACCTTGGTCAATGGCTGACTCTTACCTGATGCACAGAGCAGGGAGTTGAATGTTGTTTCTCTCTCCAGTCCTTCAGGCTTTAGATGGAAAGAAAAACGGGTTAGAATGAGAATGGACCGACTTTTAGGACAAAGAGTATTGATAAGGTAATTGCATACTTCTTGAGGGTGAAGAGAATTGAAACCGATTTGCCAATACGTTGTGCAAAACTTCTATGAGTTAAAACAGTAAAAGAAATACATGGAAGGGGCTGGAGTGATAGTACAGCAGGTAGGGTATTTGCCTTGCTCTGGGCCAACCTGGGCTTGACTCCTGGCATCCCACGTAGTCCCCTGAGCACTGCCTGGAGTAATTCTTGAGTGCAGAGCCAGGAGTAACCCCTGAGCACTGCCAGGTGTGGCCCCCAAACAAACAAACAAAAGAAAAGGAAACAGGTGGGCCATGATAAAGTCAGGGAAAATTATGAATAGAGAGAATGCTAGGGTCAGCGATAGATGCTCTGAAATATTTTTCGATCATATTACTTAGCCATCCTATCTAAGACTCGGAATTTCCTCTGGATTCACCAGAGTTTGCTGACTCGCTGTACCCCATCAAATGCCCAGGCCGCTCACCTCCACCAGCAGGGGCTTGATGACGGTGTCCTTTTTCCCATGTTCGGGGACCACGGTCTCTTCAGTCCCACAAGGTTGTCCAGACTTGACGGCCTCGGCACTCACCGTGAAATTCACACTTCCTGAAGAAAGGGAAAAAGAAAAGACCCAGGAGAGATGAGCACCGTCCCTCTTTCTTCTCCACTGCCAGGACCCCAACATTTGCAAATGCTCCATGCTTTGTAGTGTTTATTTCTTGTTCTGGAAAAATAGAGAATAAGCATGGGGCAGCCCAAGCTAGAGGCGAATAATACTGAGAATACACCGTGGAGACGGAGGGTAGGGATGCAGGCGCAGCCGCCTGGAAATCCTAGAATGAAAATCTTAGCATCTGGGGGGATCCTGGCCTAAGGAAGGGGCGCTGGATAGAAGGGTCCCACAGACAGAGAGCATCCTTACACGGAGACCCATCTCAAGAGACTGTGCCTCACCTAATGACTTTGGGGTGACCGCCCAGGACACGGTTTGCCGGCCGTTCGCACAGATGCAGTAGGTGTCTTGTTCCTTCTCCTTCGGGACAGCGAGGAATGCAGGGGAGGGCTCCAGCTGCACACTGACCTGAATGAAGCCATGCACGGGACAGAGAGATCATTAGGAACGGGGTCCCAAGGAAGAGCGCTTTAAAATAAAGTACCCTGGGACGTTAGATTTCAGGTCGCTGGATACTGGAGATGATCAAAGCAAAACCGGAGAGCCATGGAAGTGGACCTGGCATGTTAAATGTTGGTAGTGGTTCTTTCGGAGTAAATCTTCTCTTTCCTCTGGTAAATCCAGGGGCAAGAGAAGGTCATTTCCTGTGGGATTTCTCCTCTGGCCCGGCCTAGGAGCCTGGCCATTTCTTCGGCTCCACTGGCAGAGTGTCCAAGTTTCAAAGACAATTATGGTCTCAGTGGAGGAAAACAAGATGGAATAAAATCAGTGATCAGTGGAAAGTTAAATCCATGGGATGTCCGTCTTGAAACACTGGAGACTCTTTATGGGAGAATGAAGGCTGCTGATTTGTTTTCACACCCTGCAAGTTCCTAGCCTTAAGAGGCTATGGCAAGGGTCAGAAACGTGTTTGATGCAGAGATGCTCTGGACTTTAAGCCTGGCCGACTTCACCAGACAGGGGCAGGAGTCATCCACCTGCCCCCTAAGAACCCCGATGGCTGCCAACTTCCAGAACCTAATGAGAAGTGCAGGTCCATGAGTCCAGTGATGGCAAACTCCAGGCTATTGTCCAGAGACACAAAAGAATCTCCGAACCAAGCAGCTTGCTGCAGAGATTTCTCTAGATCCTAATGATCTAAAATTATACAATTCCAGGAGCACGTGGCTGCTCTTGCGTCTGTGTGACGTATCATGCAATTCATAACAAGCAATCAAAAAGAGAGTATGGGGGAGATTGTCTGCCACAGAGGCAGAGGAGAGGGGTGAGGTGGGGGGGGTACTGGGGACCTTGGTGGTGGAAGATGTGCACTGGTGGAGGGCTGGGTGATCTATTATTACATGACTGAAACTCAAACAGGAAAGCTTTGTAACTATCTCTCTGTGATTAAAAAATAATAATAATAATACATAATAAAATAAAATTAACATTCTGAATAAAAAAATAATAATGTGGCATTCATGCCCAATTAAATCAGCTTGATCAATGGCTGAATAAATAGCAATACTCCTACATTAAAAAAAAAAGAAACGTGTTTGAAGTCGAAATCTGGTAGGCAGTGATGACATCAGCAGTAGTTTCTATAATCTGTGAGAACAACTTCAACAGTATGTCTGATACACAAGAGTTTGTATTCCTAGGAATGCAAATTTTAATTTCCTTCTTTATGGTTTAGCTTTGGGAAGAGCGGTTCTTACCCGGATGCATTTGGAAAGGTAGTTCAGGACAGTGGCCTTGAGGGTGAAGGCCTCTCCCCGGATCACAGAGTAGGGCATCGTCAGCTCCACAAAGAAGGGCTGGAAGGCTCGGAGAGAGGCGGGAAGGGAGAGACCCAGCCCGGTGTCCTGGGACAGGCAGAGGGCCCCTGCCTTCCACTCGGTGATGGTGTCAGGCACTGTTACTTCCATTTCAGCTGCTCCTGATGCACTGTGGAAAGAGGCAATGTGAAAATCAGATTCAAAGCAGGTGAATAAGTCCTTCCTGGAATGGGAAACTTCAACACATTGATGCCAGCACTGGTTTGCAGCACCAGTGTTAGGTGATCAAAATAATTCCATTCTCATGATTTGCATGCACACTCAGGTTTGAAATGGGAAAGTGTAAGTCCTTGGTTTCAAACTCTCTCTTCAATTCTAGTGTATATCAGAGCTTCCCAGAGATACACAGTGACAGTGGAATTCGACAGACAGTAGAGTTAGAACCTAGATAAGTGATTGGAAATGGTCCTAAGGACTTCCTAGCAATGTTCCCTGAGGGTAGAGGAATAGTTTGCAATTCTAATACTACTATAATTATAATTAATAATTAATTAATAATAATATATACTTTGTATAGTTGGCTTGACTTATATTGTGATGTACTTAAGATTGTGATGAAGCATCTCTTATAGGTGTCGACCTGTGTAGAGCCTGGTTATACTTAGTCCTTATGCCCATTTTTCTGGAAGTATCATTATGCCTTGAAAATTATTTTATAAGCCCTGATACAATTATCTTACTGAGACTTCATAACTGAAGGTTATGCTAAAGCTCTTCTAGACATAGCATTGTATATAAAAGGAACACTTAGATATTGAAAAAATTATCTAAGAATGGAATACAATAATAAATGCATACTGTTGATTTTTTTTCTTTTTGGGTCACACCCAGCGATGCTCAGGGGTCACTCCTGGCTCTGCACTCAGGAATTACTCCTGGCCGTGCTCAGGGGACCATATGGGATGCTGGGAATCGAACCCGGGTCAGTCGCATGCAAGGCAAACGCTCTACCCACTATGCTATCACTCATCACTCCAGCCCCATACTGTTGATTTTTATGTATGAAGCAAGTTACTTACTCTACCATCACCAAGTCCCAGATCCATGTCTCGGGAAAATACTTTCGCACTGTCTCTTTGGGAAGCTCCGGAAGGCGTTGTCCAACATTCATCATGGAACCTCTCCGAAACTCAGCTGTCACTGTGGTGGGTGAAGGTGGAGGCAGAAAGAAGATAATACTTTAGACTGTAATAAGTGCTTCAAAACTAATCAACAGGATCAGGGCCTGTGCAGAAATTAACAGAGGAGTCTTGGGTATTAGGAGAACTCCTATTTCTTGAGATATTTTAGGTAAATTATGGAGGATTAGATAGGAGTGAGCTTAGAGTGGGGGTGGGGGACACTTAGAAGCAGAGGACACAAAGGCCCAGAAGCAGAAAGGGATAGAGGCAGTAGCGAGTCTTCAGTAGCTTCTGCCCACGGTTCTACATCTCCACTGAGGATCAAAGGCAGGAATCAAAATTCCCACTTGGTGTACTTGTACAATGAGGCAGCTAAGGAAAGTGTGTTCAGAGGTTATGACAGCATCTTTGTGAAACAGTCGAAGAACAGCAAGGGTCGAAAAAGACTATTCTCCTAAGTGTATCAGAGTTGCAGAATTAGGGTCTCTCGCTTTCACTGTCTTTTGTTCATGGTGTGCTGGTGAATATTTAGCAATTAGTTCTGTGGAAAAAATGTGCATGTGTGTAATTCTCCATGTATACCTTTATGGATGGAATCTTGTTTATACAGATTAAATTATGGAATATACTTTACAAAAATACACAATTAAATTTCACGTGGCCAATTCTCAGTGAACATTTTCCTTGATTTTTAAGAATTTTTATTTGTCTTCAACCTATATTTATCCTCGATTTGATAGTACCAGCTTAGAATAAAATGCTGGATTGTTATCTGATTCATTAAGGAAATGCCCTCTATTGGGACCGGAGGGATAGCACAGCAGATAGAGCATTTGCTTTGCAAATAGTCCACCCAGTTCCACCCCCGCCACCTCATACAGTCCTTTAGCCAGGATTCATCCCTGAGTATAGTGTGAGGAGTAAATCTTGATCATAACCAACGTGGCTTCAAAACCAAAATAAATAAATAAATAAATTTTAAAACAAGAAAGAGCCCATTTTATTGATCTGAGTGATGCCAGCTTGACTGCTGGCTGGGGTTTTTGAGAGGTTAAAGAACTTCTTTACTTAATTTGTGAGATTGTTGTTAGGACTTTTGGCCACTGTCATTGCTGTTTACATTGATCCTGCACCCAGAAATAATCTCTGTTTTAACTGCTAGTATCTCCTTCACTAGGAAAGTGGATTCTTTATGAATGAATTCTCTCTAATTCTGTTTATCTATGCCTGTTCTCAAATACTTTGCATAGTCTGTCTTGTTTTCTCTCTGGCTTTGCATATGTAGAACAACTGGGATCTTGGATTTGCATTACTATGTTCCTTTGAGCAAGAGGCTTAATCTAGTTGAATCACCATTTTTTTTTTCTTTTTGGGTCACACCTGGTGATGCACAGGGGTTACTCCTGGCTTTGAACTCAGGAATTACTCTGGCGGTGCTCAGGGCACCATACGGGATACTGGGAATCGAACCCAGGTTGGCCACATGCAAATGCCCTACCCACTGTGCTATCGCTCCAGCCCCACAAATCATTTTTTTAAACCATAACTTATCTTTAAAATATTCTTGTAGCTGGTTCACCCTATCAGGTGATTAATTTTCAATGCACCAATGATAACATTTTTTTTACCTGGAGAAGCCATTAGCCTTTGAGATTCCTGAACGAGATAGTACTGAGGCAGAGGCTGTGAACAAACTTGGGGTCTATGAATCTCCGAATTGGTGAATACTTTTAAACCCATATCCTGTGAAGAAAAATTATTCACTAATCAGTACATAAACATTATAAAATAAAGATGGTCACATATTTCTTTTCATTGAACTTAATAAACAATCCAATTAACTCAATATTTTGCTTAATATTTAACAAGTTACATTGCTCAGGAGCTATTTATTTTTTATTTTAAATTTTTTTATTTTTTTGCTTTTTGGGTCACACCTGGTGATGCACAGGGGTTACTCCTGGCTTTGCACTCAGGACTTACTCCTGGTGGTGCTCAGGTGACTGTATGGGATGCTGGGAATCAAACGTGAGTCCGCCACATGCAAGGCAAACGCCCTACCGGCTGTGCTATCTCTCCAGCTCCTCAAGAGCTATTTATGACTGATTCTTTGCTCAGGGGTGATCTCTGGTGGTGCTCAGGAAACCATAGGTGTTGCTGGGGATCAAACTAGAGGGGACTACAGGCAAGGCAAGTGTCTTACCTCTGGTACTATCTTGCTACTTCTGAATATTAAACTTCTAATGTTCAAAAAATCTATAGAGGGATACTGGCATAGTTGTTGAAGTAAAACCCAAGAATGACAATTTCATTCATGGATATTATATTACACAGCAAGGAATTTTAGTAAAATGAAAGTAAGTCAATTAATGGCCCAAACTATACCAATCTTGACTTGTTGATATTAAAAGATGTGCAATTATAGAGAAATTACCTGTCCTTTCTAATTATTCTTACTATGCTATCAAATATTAAATACTTTTATTCAATATATAGTATTTTGTGGACCTTAAGAATGACAACCTACAAGAGTAGGGATTTACCTGTAGGAAGCCATACATATCTTTTTCAAATGTATTTGATACTGGAGAGTACATGATACCATTAATATAGACATTCTGCTGATCAATACAATTTTCGCTGTCTTCTTCCTGTTGATTCAAACCCTCAGGGAAACTATTGAGGTCTTTTACTGGTAGTAGTTTATAAATCTGACAAAGGCAAAGAACAAAAAGGCACATTTACTTATGGTTTATCTTTCTTAAGTACAAAGAAAAATAATGAATTTTCCTATGAGTGCCACTATTGCACAGAATATTCAGAGAGGAAACAACTTTAAGATGTTTAATGTTTTTAAGAGAAAAATTGAAGCATTCACACTTTAAGATCCATAATACTTTGTTTCACAGCTCAGAGATACATTCTAGAATAAATGAAAACTTTTGTTAAGAAAAATCGAAATGTTTTATATTAAAAACTTTGTGCAAAGCTTTGAGATAAAAATTTCTTCCTCCCATGTGGTGGTGACTTCGAGGTATAGCAGAGTCCTGGGTACACGTTCAAGGCATGTGGCACATAATTAAGGTATATCTTCTTTTTTTTTTCGTTTTGGGTCAGACCAGGCTATGCATAGGGGTTACTCCTGGCTTTGCACTCAGGAATTACTCCTGGCGGTGCTCAGGGGACCTTGTGGGATGCTGGGAATTGAACCTGGGTCGGCTGCATGCAAGGCAAATGCCCTACCCGTTGTGCTATTGCTCCAGCCCCAAGTATATCTTCTCTACAAAGGACAGAGTAGTATTTCCTTGGATATTTCACGGGATCAAATGCCCCAGATCCTCTTAGACCTTGTTTCTTGGGTGTTAGTCTCATGCTATGTTGGGATCAGTCTGGATGGGAGATGTGTGCTGAAAGTGGGGAAAGGACCCACAGAAGGAAGGAGGTAGAGGGAGAGAGTGGGGGAAGGGAGGGAGAATGAGGAGGAAAGAGAGAGAGAGAGAGAGAGAGAGAGAGAGAGAGAGAGAGAGAGAGAAGAGAAGTGCCTGCCATAGAGGCAGGCAGAGGCGGGAGGGATAAGGGGGAGACTGGTGGTGGGAAATGTATACTGGTGCAGGGATGGGTGTTGGAACATTGTATGACTAAACCCGATCATGAAAGCTTTGTAACTATATTTCACAGTGATTCAATAGAAATTAATTAATCAAAAACCAAAATGCTCCAGATCTTTCTACAATATGTAAAATTTGATAAATTACTGGGCTGGAGTGATAGCGCAGTGGGTAAGACGTTCGCCTTGTATGTGGCCAACCTGGGTTCAATTTCTCGGCCCCTCTCGGAGAGCCCGGCAAGCTACCGAGAGTATCTCGCCTGCAGGGCAGACAGAACCTGGCAAGCTATCTGTGGCGTATTCCATATGCCAAAAACAGTAACAACAATTCTCACAATGGAGACGTTACTAGTGCCCGCTCGAGCAAATCGATGAGCAACGGAATGACAGTGACAGTGATAAATCACTGCAAATAATGCCTTCATTTGAAGGAGGAAAGACAGGCATTAAAAACTCTGAGAGTTGCACTGTAGAATATTCATATAAGTTTAGATTTTTTTGGACAAGAATAGCTTAACAAAGTGAGTAGTATAAAGAAATTAAGCCACTTTCTCATTGACAGGGTCTTTTATGTTATTCATCTGTCTTCTGCCTTATGGGTTTTCATAGCAAGTTATGTAACAATTGACATTGAAAATATGTTTCATCAGAGTGTGGATTTTTGTTTTCCCAGAGTTCACTGCCAGATCATCATCAGTTTGGCACCCAGTAGGTACACCTAGAACATAGTAGGCACTTTAATATCTTGAGTGAATGTCTTGTGCTACTCAGAGCAAAAGTTTTATTAATAAAGGATTGAGGAAATCTGGTTTTTCTATTTCACATTTATTACTCAATATCAGAAAGTCCCTGCTTTATTATGAAAACATTAGTAGGATTTTTTTCTGATTTGTTTATAGTGTTATTGTAATCAAAGAATATTCAGAACTATAAATTTTGTTATACAGATATAAAATATTAATATTTCTCTATATATTCCCTTAACACTATTGAAGTGCATTTAGTCTTTCTTTTAGAAGTACTTTTATATTTTCAATTAAATCCCATTGGAAAGATCAAAAAGCAAAAGCAAAAGTCTTTGACAATACTTTCCCTCTATAAAATATTAATAGTTTAAAAAATTTCCAAACATTTTTCTTTGCAAAATATTGATTTTTTTCTTTTTTGGGTCACATTCTCAGGGGTTACTCCTGGCTCTGCACTCAGGAATTACTCATGGAAGTGCTCGGGGGACGATATGGGATGCTGGGAATCAAACCCAGGTTGGCCGTGTGTAAGGCAAATGCCCTACCTACTCTGCTATCACTCCAGCCCCAAAATATTGATGGTTTTAAAAAAATTCAGTAAGATATTATTGCAGTTGACTTCATATTGAAAATTTAAAGATATAAGCAAACTGCTCTTATTGTTACGTAGCTTCTGATTGTTCTGCTCCAGCATGTTCTTATGCTGCTCTTCTATAAACCCAATAATCTTAAAGATTTAATTTAGCAATGTCATTTATCATGGAGCAGTTAATATTTTATGCTGGTTTTGGTGACAAATTATTTCAAAACTTGTCTTTGTGTTGGGACATGTAGCTTCTTAATCGCTGATATTCTTATAAAAATATAAATTTCATTTTTCTTTTTCATAAAACACGGTGACATTAGTTTATAGGCCATACAATGTTAGCACATCATGCCCTAAACCCACCACCACCAACATGCCAATATCACTCCACCATGGTTTTGGTTCGTTATTTTGGGGGCTCTATCCGGTGGTACTCAGGGGTACTCCCCGTATGGTGCTCAGAGATTACTACAGTGATGCTTGGGGGACCAAGTATCACTTCAAGTGCTGGAGATTCTACCCAGACCTCCTGCATGCAAAGCATGTGCACTAACCTTCTGAGCTAGCTCTCTGGACACGCTCTGTACAGCTTAGTGGAGGTAAATGTATATCCCTATCACTGTCACTGTCACTGTCATCCCGTTGCTCATTGATTTGTTCGAGCGGGCACCAGTAACGTCTCTCATTGAGAGACTTTTTGTTACTGTTTTTGGCATATTCAATATGCATGGGTAGTTTGCCAGGCTCTGCCTTGCGGGCTCGATACTCTCGGAAGCTTGCCAGGCTCTCCGAGAGGGATGGAGGAATCGAACTTGGGTTGGCTGCGTGAAAGGCGAACGCCCAACCGCTGTGCTATCACTCCAGCCTGCATATCCCTATACTGTTTTTTATTTTAATACATGAAAACTAGTTTGGAAACTCCTCCCATTGGTCTCGTAGACTCTAGGATTTCTGGCATTTTGATGGTGCATAATTATTTCATATACACAGGTGTCTTCTGCTTTGACATTCAAAAGTAAGAGGTTCTTAAGAAAACTTTTGTAAAACAACACCCAAAGAGCAATTGCTCTTCATTTGTATGAAAAACACTTTGATCATTCACATACTCATCAGATGACCTACCCAAACACACCAAATGACACACAAAACCTACAATACCCAGCCTGTATAAGTATTACTGACCTATCACCTAAAACACACAGCCTGTATAAAGTTATTACCTAGGTACACAGACCATCGAAATAAATATTCCTGGGGAAGAAGCCTGGCAGTGTCTCAGCTCAGGGTCCCATCAAAACAAATGCTAAATGCTTTGTTATTGTTTGTTTTTGTTTTGTTTTTTTGCTTTTCACTCTGTGTTGTAAAGGGAAAAGCTTCTCCAATTCCTTTCAATTATCCCCAACAGGTCTTTTATAAAAGTGTACTTGCACATCAAACACTTTTAAAAACTCAGGGATACATGTACATAAGATATTACACATGAATATCTTCCCTGCCCAAGTTCACATGAAAGAGCTTAAGACCAAACTCCTAGTCGGAGACTTTCTCCTGGTTCTGAGGCCCCTGGCCTGGCCCTGCTGACCTCAGAGGCTGCCGAGACTCACCGTGGCTGGGGAAAGCTCGGCCTCAGGCTTCATGAGCAGAACGCTCTGGTCCACGGCTCGGAGGGCGCAGAGGGACTGAGGAGAAGCCGTGACCTCCAGGTGGGCCTGGGAGGCTGGAAGACCTTGTGGTGGGCGGAAGCTCAAGCTCACCTGTGACACATGGGGAGGAAGGTGAGCAAATACATTCCCTGATTTCCCAGGCACTCACTAACCTTCCCTGAGTGATCCTCACATTCCACGTGTTAACCGCTTTGGTTGGCTCTGTGATGTGGGCATCACGTAGAGCTGGAGGCATTCTGTCTCTGACCCTGCCTCTTGACCCTCCACAACCAGCTGAGTCAATATGATGTTATTTCATTATTCTTACAAGGCATGAAATTAAAGACACTGGTTTTTCTTTTTTTTCCTTTCTTTGGCCTTGAAGTACAGTGTGATACTCATTAATTGTGGATTGGAAAGCTTCTAGATCACTTGGAAACTTTCTTTGGGCTCTTAATCATCTGCAGAACTTGTGTGTCTGATGAGATCTGAGCAGCAACCACTGAAACTTTGGAATGTGCCTATCAAGTTGATGGATGGCGGGGGAGGGAGAATTGGGATGGGGAGGGGATCCGGGAACACTGGCGGAGGGAAGTTGACATTGGTGGAGGGACTGGTATTGAATTATTGTATGCCTGAAATGCCATCATTGGTAACTTTATAAATCATGACTCTTTAATATTTTTTTTAAAAAAAGAACTGTGTCTATTGCTAATATTTCTTAGCAGACGAAGGGAGCAAGACACTCTGTGCTATAAGAGGCCATGCAAAAGACATTTCCACTAACAGTCAAGGAGCCTGGCCCCTTCGTGGGGTGCTGTCAGTACTTTGGGGGAACTTGCTGGGGGGAAATTTCATTTACCCCTTTTGGCTCCAGTGTTTCCTTCTAGAAAATAACTGATAACTATAGTGACTTCTAGTCTTCAGTGATAAAAGCTGTAGGATATGAAATACCCACCTTGTTGGCCAAACAATTTTCAACCTCATATTTTGCAGAATCCCCAATCACTTCCCCATCAGGAAAAATGGTGTATATGAGCAATCGCGCTATGGGAGCGATGTCTGGTTCCACAAGGAACGACACAGGAAAATGGCCGGTCACTGCAGCACAGAGAGAAGGAGCAAGGGACGTAGGTTAGATATCCGCCCAGGTCTGAAATAAAATTCTTTGGTTGCACAAGGCCACTAAGGAGTCTTGACTGGTTAATGGTTAACCTATTAGCAGGTGTATCAGACATAATTGGCAGAATCCGTGCTACACCGATGACTATCTCTAAACACACTATGTATCTAAGCACCCTCGTTTATAAAGATCTTATCCAAGATATCTCTTCTCATAAATAATTATTTATTGTCAAATTCCAGTTCTAGCCTGCCTGCACAAGGTTCTAAGGGCAGTTACGGTGTGAAACACCCATTTGCCTATGCTTTTGATCTAGACTTCACATTGAGAGCAGGAAAATAGCCCAAAGTTATAAAATGTAATTGTAAGACAATGCAGTAAGTAAAGGACACACTGTTATTTTCTGTTTTAGGGCCACACCTGGCAGTGCTCAGGGTTTCCTCCTGAATCTGTGCCCAGGGATCACTCTTACAGTGGTCACTCTTACGGGAGACCAAATTCTGTATTGGGACTCAAGCTTAGCTGTGTGCAAGACAAGTGCCTTACTGGCTGTAGTATCTCTCTAGTCTCCAGACACATTTTTTAAAACTTATAAACCAACTATTTTTTTTTCTTACAAGGTTACTATGCTGTTTTGGAAGTTATTCTGTAATGATTATGTAGATATTTTTAGAGGCTGTATGAAACTTATATTGTCTACTATGATGCTTTTATGTTACGTGAAAAGGTAACAAAAGAAAAATTCACTGATAGCTTGCTAGTAAGCTTTTTAAAGGGATCTCTTAGATTCCTTAAAAAAGAAGAAACTTTTAGAGATTTATAATTACCTAAATTTTTTTTTTATTGGGAAGATCTAATTCAAATTTAACTCTTTAAACACTGAAAGGAAAATATAATCTAAAGCTCTCAATGACTCAGAATTATACCTAATAAATAAAAGGCACTTAAAAATTCTACCTACTTAATGGGCACTGGTGGAGGGATGTAAACCAAATACAAACATGAAAGTTCATAAGTTTGTAACTGTGCCCACGGTGATTTACTAATAAAAAATTAAAAAAATATTCTACCTCCTTTTTATTTTGAAAAATAGCTTCAAAATGTTATTTTAACAAGAAGGTCCAGGGAGATTTGTAGCTAAAAGTGCTGAAATAATCAGAATATAAAATAATGGCACCCATAATGTAAGTAATCTGAAGAAAATAATTTGCCAGAGGAAAAGAAGCATTTAATATGAATAAAATGAAAAGTATTTCCTTTCCCCAAATGTCCTTACTGGGGTGAGATGTTACATTTTCTCAGTTAGGAGCGACTAATATTATTTCTGCAATGCAAGACTGAATGTGCTGGAACAGAACATGCTGGAATGTAGAACTATGGAAATACTCACTGTCTCCCTGCTCCACAGGCAATACGTGAGTCCCAGATTTGACAATGCCTCCCTTTGCCATGATCTGCAAGAACAGAAACAAAAATAAATTAAATTTTCCTGACACGAAGCTTACCCCAAATCTTTTTTTTCTTTTTGGGTCACACCTGGCATTGCACAGGGGTTACTCCTGGCTCTGCACTCAGGAATCACTCCTGCCGGTGCTCAGGGGACCATATGGGATGCTGGGAATCGAACCTGGGTCGACTGCGTGCAAGGCAAACGCCCTACCCGCTGTGCTATTGCTCCAGCCCCACCCCAAATCTTGTCTCTTATGTGATATGCTTTGCTTCATTAAGTGCCTCCCTGGCTGTAATTAGTCATACTGCAAATTACAATTTTTTACATTACAGAAAATTTAAAAACAAAGTAGTAGTGATATCTAAGGTGGTTCATAATTTCTTGCTCCCAGATTCTGTCTATAGATGAATCAATGCAGAGAGACCTTCCTTCTTACCAAATAATAGAACGTAAGCTCTTTCTGCTCCTGCAGGACCTGCCCATTCAGAATATAATGTGCCTGGACTGTCTGAGTTTGGCCACAAGGGAGGTCGCCAGCTACGGGCTCAAGGTGGACAAAGCTCTTGCTCAGAGAGAATACGTGATTCGCGGTGTGGAAGGCTTCTTCATTGTCTTCCGTCAGCCACTGGAAGCCGTAACAGCCATTGTGGTCCTTATGTCTTACCTAGCGAATCAGAAGAAATAATACTACTTTATAGGATATAAAACATAAAGAGCCAACGATGCATAAATAAGTTTACTCTCCTACCCTAACTAATATCTGAAATCTTTTGTTCCATAGAAAAATTGTTAAAGAGAACAGCACCTTTAGTTTGTTTACCTGGGCTGTAGGTACAGGTTGTGTCCCTGAAGAGGCTTCTTTTTTTGGAGGGGGGTTACACCCAGCGATGCACAGGGGTCACTCCTGGCTCTGCACTCAGGAATTACCCCTAGCGGTGCTCAGGGGACCATATGGGATGCTGGGAATCGAACCCGGGTCGGCCAGGTGCAAGGCAAATGCCCTACCCGCTGTGCTATTGCTCCAGCCCCTGAAGAGGCTTCTTGAATGGTATTTCTGGAGAGCATAAAGGAGCCATTCTTTGCTATTTTTTTTATGAGGGGAAGGGTGGTAGTTTGGGGGCCACAGTCAACTGTGCCCAGTGCTTGCTCCTGAATGTTCAGGGGTGTTTAGGGCCAACTCCTGAGGTGCTCGATGGACCACATGCTGAGCCAGGATTAAGTTTGCATGCAAAACAAGCACCTCAAGCTCTGAACCCTCTCTCCAGCCCCTGCTTGACATTTCTTCGGTTACTTTATCTATTCTAAGATAGAGAAGCTATCAAAATTACTCGAGGAGGCTAATCTCCAGAAACTGAGGAACTGCATTTCTGCCTCACTGGTGATGCATTGCAAGTAGGTATTCTGGATACCTATAATTTTGCAAGCATTGTGGTTTGAAAACACTTTCTGTAAGTGAGGCTGGTTGAAGTGCGAAATTCCTGAATTAGTATGTCTCCCTCTTCTGCACTATCTCAGGCTTACTATTTTTTAATTCTTTCTGCATTTTTAGAATCCTAAGCTTCATAGGTCCTATTTGGATTGTAGTCACACTTTTCTCCCTGTGGGAGCTGTTCTATAGTTCTTACTAGGCTTCCTGTACCATTACTTTTATCTGCCAAATGGCATAAATCCTTGTATCAGTAAGAAACTGTTTTTAGCTCAATGTGTATTCTCTTGAAACCATATTTACAATCATTGTAAAAGAGACCATTTAAAACATTTTCAGTTTTTCACGAGTACATTACTCTGCCCACAGAAAGTGTTCAAGATACTTCTTGGTTGTTAAAATGAATAGCTGTTCAATTTTGAGTTATTAGTGACATGAACTTTTATACTCTATTATAAGTGAATTAATAAAATATATTCTTTATATCCACTTTGTATTTGTATGTAATCTGTACATACAAATGTAATGTAATATTACATTACAAATCAAATGTAATTTGTATGTATGGAAGATTCATGTGCCTTCCATAATTCTTATGATGTAGCATCTATCGCAAGTCAGTAGATTTACAAATGCATCTTTTTGGTGAAATGAATACTGTATATAAAACAAAGCAAGTTATATGGTCCTGAACAAAACCTGGAGGCAATGAAAATAGGATAAAAATAAAATAAGAAAAATATGGGGCATAAGTATTAGGCACTAAATGTTAATAATGTTAAAAAGGATTTTTATAGTAATGATGTTGACTACTGAAAGGGGATTTATTAAATTCTCACATAACTTTTAGAGCTAATTACTAAATTGTACCCATTTTAAACTAAGTAAATGAAGTATACAGATTTTTAGTTATTTCTTCTTAAAACAGAGTTAAGCCAGGATTTTAATCTAACTTACCACATCTTGGGAACTAAACTATGTGAAGCAAAACACACTTTTCTTTCTGTGGAAGCTGTTCCATAGTTCTTCCTAGGCTTACACATAAAATTTCCAACGTAACCAGTTTTAATGCACGAAGGCATACACAGTTTGGTAGCATTAAGTAGTGTGTGGCAGACAGCCATCTTTTGCATCATGCAAAATGAACTCTAGATTAGTCACTGAACAAAACCTTTTATTTCTCCACAGGCCCTGGCAACCAGAAGTTTTATCCATTTTGGAACTTGTGCCATAATTTCCTTCTTTTTTGAGGGTGAACACTATTGTGCTGTATATTTAAACCATGCTTTGTTCATCCATTACGCTACTGATGGATACTGGAACTGCTTTCACTTGGCTATTATGAAAAGTGTTGTTATAAAAAGAGGTGTGAGCTTTGAGTTCCTTTGTCCAGTGCTTTTGGATATAGGCCCCCAAATGGGAGTGGTTCTATTTTTCATTTTGTGGGGTGGAACTGACACATTATTTTTCATTACAGTTGAACCTTGTTAAACTCTCAACAACAGTAAGCCCACTCTTTTAACCACAGCACTGTACTGGCTCTTTTAACAGTCTTTCAGAGTTGGCCTTGCATGGTTTGTAATTTGTACTTTTTGTCACTTCATCGAAGTAATCTTAACTTGGATATTTCATCACTTTCAGCTTGTAGCCTGTTTTCCGAGGCTGAAAAGAAGGTAGCTTCTTTCCAAACTTACCCTGATGGAAAGGGAAGAACCCACAACGTTGGTGGTATTGATGGAGAACTGCACCAGGCCATGCTCATCTGTTGTCGCATTGGAGTTATAGTTGGCTTCACTGGCTGTGATAAAGATGAGCTTATTTGGCATGGGGTCACCTTTCTCATCCACAAGGCGCACCTGAAGATTTTAATACTATAGATCAATTTCATGGCTAATGTTACCAAACATAATCATTTATTTCACATTTATGGAGTCTATCCTGTTTGTTCACCATGGTCCAGACATTGAGTCTATCTACAGCAGTGCGCGAAATAAAATTTCTTCCATGAATGACTTCAAGGCTTAGTAAAAAAGATAAATGCTAGGCAGTATTTATCTAACAGCAATCAGTATTGAGGAGAAAAATATAGCAGAAAATTAAAGAGTGATGGAAATGACAATAGGGGCATGACTTGGAAAAAAGTATGTAACTATTTTGAAAATGCTGGGTATTACACATTTTCTTGGAAGCCACAGAGCATAAGTCATATAGTAATGAAAGATTTTAACCCAATATCCAAAAGTAATTAAGTTCTGGACACTTTTATATAAACTATTATCTTTCTATGGATTAATGTTCTGAAGTACACAGGCAAAAGATTACTAATACACTGAACTGCATGAGTTTTCTCTTTGCTTTAGAGAAGATATTTGCTTCTCAACTTAGATTTCAATATGTGAAAATAAAAAAATGAAACAGCACATAAACAAAAGGCTAAAGTTAAATTACTGTTTACATTCAACTAGGTACTTCTTATTCAGGAAACGCTACTTTTAATAGGACAAAACACAATTGACAGACTGGGATCAGTATTTTAATTACTTAATAAAATCAAAGTTTGCCAATGAAATATCTGCTGCATATACAAAGACAAGGATATGAACAAGGAAATGAACAAGACTATGATTCTTTCTCTTTTGGTCTGAATCTTGTAACTCATGGAATTATAATCCAGTAGGAATAAATATTTTGAAAATACAATGTATGCTAATATACATTTTTAGCTTCTGAGATCAAAAGAAGTCTGTGCAGCATCTAGCAACTTGGCTATAGATACTAATACATAACTTTAAAGGACTAAATTGGATTTTAGGTAGTGACCAAAGGTTTTGAATGTTTATTTTCAAAACCATTAAGGTAGTTTAAAATGTGTAAAAAAATTATTACACATTGAGGTACATCTGTCATCTTAGTCTTCTCAAGTAGGTTCCATTTGAATATATGCTTATTGATAGAAAAGTACTTTTTTAGGTCTGTGAGAAATTTTTTATTTTTGAATATAAATTATGTATATTAGCACTATTTTCAGACATAGTTTTAAAATGATATTTGCTGCCATGAAATAATATAAATCTTTTGTATTTCTTTTAGAATGCTTCATAATTCTTAAAAAATAAATAATGACCTCATATGTTCACTCAATTGCACACAAAGTTAATTTTAGAAGAACAATGTACATGCTACTAAGAATTTGGATATTTCTGTGAGAAGATACAAAAATATGAGGCTACTTACTAAAACATGCATTAGAAGACTGAAGGATACACATCCTGCTGCTATGAAAGTTTAAAAAATATCTTCTAATTTTAATAGTGCTTTAGAATTTTGGAGTTACATTATGCAACAAATAACCACAATCGGGCACACTTTCATGGACTATGTTGTACTTCTTAAGGTGATTTGTGAATTAAAACATAGTTTGTGAATTTAACAAATACTTTACCTGCCCAAAGAAGGGGATTCCTTGTCTGAAGTAGGGATCCGCTTTCACAAATGAGAGTGTGGTCACAGTCCTGGTAATTTCAATAGACCCTTTCCCAGTAATTTCCACCTCTGAAAAAAACAGCAGCAAAAATGTTGTTTAGGGACCATACATCACCAAACTTCTCACTCTGTCTCTTTTCTTAAATTCTCTGTCCAAGGATATAAATCCACGTCCACTGTGATTTTATCTCCCTCCTGTTTCCATGGGATTCACACACCTGTTCCTTCCTCTTGAATCTTGGCCTCCACTTCGAGTTTCATGTCATACCCCTGTCGCCTCATCTGGAAGATCTTGGTTTTTACTTGCTGGGAGAAGCAACCTTGGTTGTCGAGCTAGAAGGAAAGAAAATACAGAAACATAGCTAGCACACTTGCACAATTTCAGTGCTCTGTTCACTGGGCCGGAGGTTTTGTGGAGCACACACAACCTGTGAGAACACAACAGTCTCCAGGAATTAATGATGGTTCACTTTCACAGCAGGGTTTGGTTTATAACTAACAAGTATGTTCCTTAGTGTCTGACATTCTATAGAGTAGATGAAATAGCGAGGTCCTGAAAATCTGGCACAATCTTGCTGTGGCAGATGGCAACTCCCCAAATCTGGCTAAACTCCCTGATACACAGGGAAGCTAGGAGGTTTCCTTCACCCAGTGGGGCCTGTGTCTTTTACCTCCCTGCTATGCGGGGCTTATGGCAATAAAAGAGATGGAAACAGACATCCTTTCTAGCCACGGAGGTTGGTTTCTAGCCAACGGGTGTGTTTTTCCCTTCCTCCTACATAAGAGGGAGTGACTGTTCAGGGTGACTTTGGATTCCATTTATGGAGGCGGCTCAGTTTCCATCATTCTGAACGCGTCCATCACCCCCACAATGGAAAATGGACAGTTGCAACAAATGAACCCCATTGACCAAAGGCACAGGTTGTTCACCTATGACAATAGCTGGCATTGTGGCAGGTTGTTCTTGTCCTGTGTTATCGCCATGTGGTAACTCACTGCTCCTAAACAATGCTCCTATTGTTAGTCTCTGAAAGGGATTGTTTTCCACCTACCTTGTGACTGAATCTCTCACAGACAGCCTCGGACTCTACACCGTAGCAGTCAGAAGGGCTGCTATACTTTCTGCACATGCTCACGGTCACATGTCCAGGGACGGGCTTTCCATATGTGTATCTGTATTAAGAATGTTTGCAGATGAATCAGACAGACAAGGACAGCACCCTCTTCTACCTGTTTCTGTATATCCCTTACCTGCAGTACATTTACTCTCTGTCCCTCCTTCTAATTTTTGCAAGGCTCATGGTGTTGACAGCAAGTAAACCAAGTATTCTGTTTTGAAACCATTCAGTGCAGCATGCTGAAATTTAATGCAATCTCATCTTTTTTTTTTTCTCCTTAATCTGAAATTCCAATGGAATCTTTTAACAAGTATCATTTTCCCTGGGGATGTAGCTCAGTGGCAAAACACATGCTCTGCACGGGTTAGGACCTGAGTTTGTTCCCTAGTCCTCTTCCCAATATCTTTCTCGTTATCAAAGTTATTATCAGGTTTGTTTTTTTTCTTTTTAGAGAAAAAAAGCATTATTACACAAAAAAAGAAAGAAAAACTAAACACTGTCAATTATATCCAGGAATAGAGACACTAATGCACTATCTTTCCACATGCATCCAGATATAGTTACATAGAATTTTACTTTACCTTATACAAAAATAAGATTTGCCACAAATATGTCACTGATGATTACTGAGTTTCCTAGGACATTTGATTTATTTTTCTGTGTAAAATCTCTCTCATTTTATGAGAGAGGACTGGCTCTGTGATGTGGGGCAGATCTTGGTGGCTATTGCTCTGAGACCACCCTGAGCAGGAACCCTGTAGGATGGTGGGTGCATTCTACATACGGTCTTTATGCAAGTGTGGTTTCTCCACTCTGCCTATTCCTCTGTGTACTGCTGCTGCAGGGCTGCTGGAGATAGAAACATACAATCCTGGAAACATGAATTTTCAAGGCTGGAAAAGGCCCTACTGAGACAGCATGTCTAGTTTCATTAATAATGATGACAATGAGAACAGCTGTTGACCAGCCTTATTTATACTGGTAGACCAATGAGTTATATAAGATTTTGGTACGTCGCCTATCTCTAAAAATTCTGTACTTAAGCTGTTTTTCCAAGATGTTAGATAAGGTCAGATAAGTGATCTATAAATGATTGAATTTCTTCTCTAATCTGTTAAAAGGAAATTCACTATTCTTCCCTCAACATTATTCCGCGTGCGTGTGTGTGTGTGCATTTTTTATTTTCAGAATCAATTCTATATCTAGTGATAGCTATATGGGCATTTAAAAAATGGGGTAAATATTAGAAATTCAACAAGAGGAAAAAAACCTCTGGGTATGGGAGCATATCAAGGCATTAAAATTATTTGTGTGAGCCCTGTTCAGAGACAAAACTAGTCAATTATTCCTAGTGATTAGATCGCATTAAAGAATTTTCCTTAAAATATTTTAAGAAGAATATGAACTCACAAGCCACACACTGAGATGTTCACCTCTTCTTCCAAGATAGTGATTACCTTTGGAACTTTTACTTGCACTTCAAACTTGGGGAGCACTGTTCATTGAAGATAAAGGGAATTGGTGATTGGTTTTCAACTTCGGGTGAATTTGTATTTTTAAGTTCCGTATAACAATTCCCAAATAATTAAAAAAAAAAAACAACTGATGGAAGTAAGTCGACACTGGTGGTGGAATTGGTGCTATTTATACATACACTGTATGTCTAAAATTCCAACTATAAATAACATTGCAAATCATGGTGTTTTAATAAAATAAAGACAAAAAATAATTTAAGAAGGCAAAAAAAGTTTAAAATAATTGCATAAATATAGTTAACTATTGTTGATAACAGATTAGGTAACACAATTACAATAATCTTAACATTTACTATTTTGATGTGCATAGTACAGCACCTCTGCCATCGCCAAAGTGCCCAGAACCTTCCACCATTGTTCTTGTCACATCTAGATAATGTGCTAAAGCTCTGACAAAATAGCTCTAATGTTCAATATATTCATTTTAGTCTCAAATGGAGATGATTTTTAAAGGATGATGACAGGGACTGGAGCACAGCGGGTAGGTCATTTGCCTTGTATGTGGCTGACCCAGGTTTGATTCCCAGCATCCCACATGGTCCCCTGAGCACCAACAAGGGTAATTTCTGAGTTCAGAGCCAGAAGTAACCCCTGTGCATCGCCAGGTGTGACCCAAAAAGCAAAAAAAAAAAAAAAGATGATGACAAAACATGGTAAGCATAATGAACTATGAAAGACCCCAATAAAACGAGTTCAAAAATATTTGGGGATTTACACGTTCTATAAAAATTACAAAGCTATATAAAACTCTATTCACAAATCATCCATTGTCCTCAGTGGGATTAGATACAATCAGTTCTGTTCCAAACCCCATCTCACACATGGGGAATGGATGAGTTCCAAATAAATTCAGAATCTCAGTCCTAGATGTTTAAATATGAAGCAACGTGTTCCATGGTTTTCCATAATCCATACCAAACTCCTCCACGGTGAAGCTGTGTTCTATCTTTCCACCCATCGGCTTCTGTACCACCACTTTATAGGTGCCCTGGAAGGGCTCTGATGAAAGAGGAAAGGTCAGTTGCGTGAGGCCATTCTCTAACTTGAGATTCTGCCATTGTGAGATGCGATTTCTCTTGGGATCCTACGGAGACATGTAATGTAACTTACAATAGATCCCACAGTACAACATGCAATAAAGCAGATTTATGAAGACCCTGATACAAGTCAAAAAGAAGACAGGGTTGAGTAGAAACTGGGGGTGCAGGAGTTAGTTAGGTCTTTCCTTGATGATAAGGTTCTGGGATATTAAGATAAATCTCAACTAAGAATGCTTAATCTAAATTGATTAACTTATATTTAATGAAGACATATTTATTATCACTTACCT
Source organism: Sorex araneus (assembly GCF_027595985.1). Classification (NCBI taxonomy): domain Eukaryota; kingdom Metazoa; phylum Chordata; class Mammalia; order Eulipotyphla; family Soricidae; genus Sorex; species Sorex araneus. Next base: position 49,265,310 of record NC_073311.1, read on the forward strand.
CAATGTGTACTAGTGGAATCTGGAAGACAAAAGGGAAAGAAAGAAGTTTAGATTGTTCTCAGTTCTGATTTATAAGCAGATTTAATGTAGAATAACTGTTTATTGAAGACAGAGGAAATTGGTAAAAGAAAAATGTTGGGGCTGGAGCAATAGCAGATGGGTAGGGTGTTTGCCTTGAACATGGGCGACCCCGGGTTCGATTCCCAGCATCCCATATGGTCCCCTGAGCACTGCCAGGGGTAATTCCTGAGTGCAGAGCCAGGAGTGACCCCTGTGCATCATCGGGTGTGACCCAAAAAGCAAAAAAAAAAAACCAATACTGAGGTTGAATTTTATAGAAATTCAGCTTAATCCAATGAAAGAAATTAATAAATAATGTTAAAAACTAAGCCACCAGAAATAAATATATCTATGTGCACTTGCGTTCACAGTAGTAACTTTTATTATCATTGTGTATATGCTATATTCACTAAAGAACATGCCTTTGCTATGAAACTTTTCAGGTTGAAAAATAAACTCTAATGGAATAAAAAGTAACTATATTCATACCCAATATGTTCATATTAAGATAGGACACAGAACTCTTGGGGAATCGTAAGGAAAGATTTTTGCTCTGGGCTGGTAGATTTCTGCTCTACAGCTGGTATGGTATTTGTTTGCCTTGAATGCAACCAATCCTAGTTTGATCCCTGGGATACCATATAATCCCTCGAGCCCTGCCAGAAGTAATTCCTGAGTGCAGAGCCAGGATTAACTGCTGAGTATTGCTGAGTGTGGCCAAAAAAACAAACCAAAAAAAATGAAAGATTTTTGCCCTTCTGAAAGATTCAGTTTTATGGAGAGTATCATGCTAAGTGAAATGAGTCAGAAAGAGAGGGACAGATATAGAAGGACTGCACTCATTTGTGGAATATAAAGTAACAGAATGGGAGACTAACACCCAAGGATAGTTGAGATAAAGACCAGGAGGATTGATCCACAGCTTGGAAGCTGGCCTCACATGCTGGGGGAAAAGGGAGCTAAGATAGAGAAGGGATCACCAAGTAAAAGGTGATAGGAGGGCCCCCTCGGGATGGGAGATGTGTGCTGAAAGTAGACTGTAGACTGAGAATGATGGCCACTTAATGCCTGTATTGCAAACCATAACACGCAAAAGAAAAGAGACAGTAAAAGAAAATGTGCCTGCCACAGAGGCGGTGGGTGGGGGCTATGGGGAGTGGGTGAGATGGATACTGGGAACATTGGTGGTGGAGAATGGGCACTGATGGAGGAATGGGTACTATGACTGAAACGTAAGCATGAAAGTTTTTAAGTCTATAACTGTACCTCACAGTGATTCACTAAAAAAAAATTAAAATTAAAAAAAAGAATATTTTTAAAAAGATTCATGTTTATTTTTATAAGCTAAGGTTTAGTACATGCCTTTCATGTACTGTCCATAATTCTAGGTGCTTGGACTAACGCAATGCACGCAAGAATAGTATACCTCTGTTCATGGAGGTTAAATTCTAACAGGGATGAACACATAAGGAATGTACATATATATCTACATGCATTTAGGTATCAAGTAGTAAGGACATAATGAGTAGTGAGAAAAAAAATAAAACAGGGTTAAATTTCTGGCTCTGCCTCTTGAAGCCACATTCCCAGCCCCTTGAGATTCTGGTTTTTTATTTATTTATTTTATTTTTAAATGTTTTTTAATGAATCATCATGAGGTACAGTTACAGACTTGCAAACTTTCGTGCCTATGTTCCAGTAATACAATGATGAGATTTTGTTTTAAATGAGGATCTTGCACTATTGCAAAGCCTGCAAAGCCAGAAATCACTGTTAAGCTCCCTCTTCTGGTCCTCCTCAACATGAAAATAGACTCCAAGCCTGTTTAAACCTATCCACAAATGGTCAAACAATGTTCAAGAAGAGTAAAAGACTCACCGACTCATCCAGAGGGTGAAAATCTTCATCCAATACAACCACACGAAACTTCACTGAAACAGAAATATTTTTCGTGAATCCCAGAAACCTTCAACCAGGTCTATCCATTGATGATACAAACTCTGAGGAACCAAGATTTTAAGGCTCTTCTCAGGATAGACCTCACTAAGACATAATCTGCTGAAAATTTTGGTATGCGGGTTTTGTGACTGAAATCTCCAGGCTTTCTCGGGCTCAGGATGGGCTAACCTCTCCCCACCTCCCTGTACTTCAGGAGGCCTTGGCAGTCACATCCACACCCTAAAGCTACCACCCAACTGAAAAGCTACTCCAGCCTTATTGTCCTGATAAAAATACCAAATGCCCTGAATAGACACCATGACCTCTTAGCACCTGTATTGCAAACTATAATGCATAAAAGGAAAATGAGAGAGAGAGAGAAAGAGTAAGAAGGAAAGTGCCTCCCACAGAGGGAGGTAGGGGGAAGAGGATGCGCGGTGGAGAGTGGTAGTGGGGATACAGGGGACGTTGGTGGTGGAGGTGGTGCTGGATCACTGTATGACTGAAACCCAATTATGAATAGCTTTGCAGTGGTCTATCTCATGGACATTCAATTAAAAAAATTTTTTAAAGTAGCATGGAGTTTATGCCCCGTTCAATCAGCTTAATCAATAGCTGAATAAATAACAGTACTCCTACATTAAAAAACAAAGAAGAAGACTCTAAGACTTTTGACTAGGAAATTTGGAGGGAAGCCTTGATATTTCTTTGTGAAGTTTTCCTGAGTAGACTTGGTCTTACCTTTTTGTCCTGGTTTGTAGATGGGCTTGTCTGTCTGGACAAAGACCAGACTCTCATGGTTTTTAACCAACACTGTTTTCCGCTTCTTGAATTCTTGGGTTGGTCCTTTCACTTCGGTAGTGAGGTACATTACCTCCTCATGAGTGGAAGAGAGTGGAATCTGAAACATAGGAGAAACCCTCAGAACCCATTTCTATGGAGATTTCCTTCCCCTGTGCCCCTCTTCCAAGAGACAGATTTCCCCTGGAATCAGACAGATAGAAAATATTAACTTTACTCTCATTGTCATCAGCAAAAGTCGGCATTACTTATAATTTTTACAAGAAAACTCAAGAAGAAAAGGTTTCATCATTCAGTAAGAGAGATCATAAATGAGGCTTGTATCTTCTCCTGGGTCAGCCAATAGCCTTGATTCAATGTTATTATTTGCTAACATATAAATTATGAATATTTATATATTTATATCTAAACTTTGATCCAAATTTGTCATCTGCTAAGAGGACACGAATGAAACATATATTTAGGCAATAAGAAAGAAAACAATAACATTTGATTCACTGTAGCGTGTAAGCATATTACATGCAGGCAGATCTCAAGAGATAATAGATAATCTGCTTAGAGACATTTCCGTACTTTTCACTCTTTGAAAATTACATGGGGATGGGTCCCTCTGCCCCCTCCTGGGAGCTTATGTGGAATATTTTCTAATTGGCTCTTCTTATTTTTCTATATTAACAGTAAGATGAAGTTACCTTTTCCCTTTGTTTAGTGTGTACTACTTTCTCCAGCTCTTTTTCTTTGATTATTAAGTTGATCTTTAATGTGCTCATATTTGTCCTTCCTGGTCATAAACTGCTTAATTTCTAAACTTAATTGCAACATACAGATTCTTTTTTTTATGGGGCTGGGGTTTGTGGTTCTCCTGGAGGTACTCAGGGCCCATTCCTGACTCTGTGTCCAGGAACCATACGCACATCAGTGGAAAGAACCAGGATTGGCTGCATTCAAGGCAAATGCTGTAACCCCTGCGCTATGTCTCTGGCCTGCTATGCATGATTATGTTCTTAAGTCCTTGTCAGCCTTACCTCTACTGCATGCTTAGACGCCCATGACTCCTCCCAATAGAAGCAAGTAGATCCCGTCAGTCATACTCACCACGAAGGAAACGCAGTGGAATGTGTCTTTCTCCACTACCAGGTCACTGAAGAGGCTCTTGTTCTCCCTGAGAGATTCCAATGTGGCACTCACAGTCACTGTCTCATTTAGGTGGCTTAGCAGGACACAGCCTTTCTCAGGGGTCCCAGTGTGGAGCAGGGAGGGGACCAGCACCATGTACTGCCTGGAGACGGGGGAGTTAAGTTAGACGGGAGCATAGGAGGGGAGACATTGTCTGTCATCACAACTGTTGTTAGTATCCTTAGTTCTCGTCTAAGACTAATTTTATGGAAAGCACGAAACTGATTTGTTGACTGGCAAGTATAACAATTAATCTTTTCATTAAGTGCCACGACAGTGATGCTTTTACTGGTAACGGGACTTAAATAAAGGTTTGCACAGATAGCTCACTTTTAGGAGCCCAAACAGGAGAGCAAAGTAAAATTGCTAGTTATATGCTTTTACATGTTGTAAATATCTATTTTACTTTGGGGTTGCTGTAAAATCCAAACAAGTTCTCCGGTAGGGTACAGCATCCAATTTACTGAATTTTCACTATTCACTACATTCTGTGAAATTGGTATGGCAAATCCTTGCTTCCGCTTAACAGATGAGAGGCTTCAATGAAGAGGATCGTTAGGTTAAAGTCTCAGCTATGGGAAACAACTAATGAAATCTCAGTGTTACCTAACCCTGATGTTTGCATTTTCAATGTTTACCTTTCAGCTCATGGTTGGACAATATCTACATTCAAAATTGTCTTTCAGCAATTGAATTTTGGGTCTTGATGACTATGAGCAAAACAGAAATGGTCCATATTTCATATATAATTTTATTAGCCTTGTTTCTAAAGTGATTTTTAGATACTGTGCATATTTATGCATTTGAAAGCAAATATCTACTTTCACAATAAGTTTAAATAAAGAGATATCATGTTTGGTGATGTTTGAAGTTAAAGCTAATATTACTCTTTCATAAGTTTCCCATAGATTCTTAAGCATTAGAACAAGAAACCTAACATGCCCCATTTAAAAAAATACATAAGATCAGTAAATTTACATTTTCCCTTATGTCTTTCCTGAACTTCATTGACTCTAAATTATTTTATGCTTTAGAAAGTTCTGTATGCCACTCTTGTTTCTTTCTGAGCAAACATTTTAAAACACATTATATATACATATATTCAATATTCTATATGGGTATAGAAATTTTGCATTTAGTCTACTTTTAAGTTCAATGTGACCATGAAGGTATAAATGTTCAATCTTTAAAAAAATTTTTTTTCTTTGCACATACAAAACAGTGCTCCGGGGGTACTCCTGCCTCTGTGCTCAGGGGTCCCGCCTATAGTGCTCTGGGGACCATTTAGTGTGAGTATTGAACTGAGGTCAGTCACAGGTTACCTATTTTCTTTTGGATTGAGTTAGTCTCACAGGTCTTACTAGCAGGCAGCTGATCCAAACAAAATAAAAATATTATAAATTATGATTCATAAATATTAGATGTACAATCAAAATACTTTTAAATCCTTCTGTAGTGAGAAAAACTTATTTGTGCACATGGCGGAATTTTCCTTATTGCAAAGACTAAGAGACAAGTGGTACAAGTGATCAAGAAAAGACTGAACAAGATCTAACAGCAGTTTGGTTACTACTGAGGGTTTGTGTTGATGTATGTCCCCCCAAAATTATTCACATCAAAGTAAAGGAATGACAGTTAAAGCACCATCAGCAGCTGCTTCTTTCAACTCCGACGTTTTCCATCCTCCTTCAATTTGGTTGAAACAAAGTATTTGTCACACCCCCCTGGTTAACAAAGCATTATTCTTCTCCCCCACCCCCCTCTCTACCTCCCTCGCCTTTGCTTCCTCCACTCCAGGATTTTAAGTCCTTCTTTCATTTGGAAGGATAGAGATTTTTATACACTAGGTCAAGTCTCACAATGGAGACCTTACTGGTGCCCGCTGGATGAACAAGGGGATGACAGTGCGACAGTGCCGTGCAGGTCAGCACCACAGGGCAGAGTAACCATTGACTGAGGGAGAGCTTAGCCTTCCTCTTATCAAGTAGAAGATGGTCAATGAAGAAAGGGAAGTAAGAGCCCGGGAGATAGGCGAAGCGGATGGAGCTTATGTCTTTTGCATGCAAAAGGTCCTGAAATGATCCATGGCACTGGATGGTGTCACCCTGGAGATGCCACAGCACTGCCGAGGCAACCTGGTGGCTCCCACACCACCAGCAAGACATTGTTGGGCCCTGAGCACTGAACCCGCAGGCCCGCACCCCCTGCCTCAAGCACTGCTGGGAGCAACACCCCCTCAACTCCCCCGCCCCCTGTAAAAGAAGACAAAAGAGACAGCATGTGGTCTCAGCAGAGCCCACTGAAATATTTCTCTGAGCACTGATTCCTTTGCCAAGTGCCAAATTCCAATGTCCCTTAAAATTTTTTTTTTTTATAAACTGTGTATTTACATTTTTGAGATTTGGAGATTCATCAATAAGCTGAAAATGATTCAGAACCAGTGAAGAATGGAGAGAGCAGGCGTATGAGCTGTTGTTAAAAACGACCTTGGCTATCAGAAGGGGCAGTCATGTAGGAAAGAGGAGGACGTGCTAGAGAGAAGGATGGGCGACAAAGGAGACGTTTCCAGCTCATGCTGTGTGAAACTCACGGTTTTCCAGCGATGAATGCATCTTCAGGCAGGAGAACCAGCAGGAAGAGAAGAAAGCCAGGATGCAGGAGTTTGTTCTTCCCCATGCTGCAAGGAGCGCAGGCGGACTGAACCCCACTCCCTGCAATTGCTCTGATCCCAGACACGCCTCAGAGCCTCCAGGCTTTATGCAGCTTTCTGTGTAAACAGGAAGTTCCACCCACACAAGGTGTCTAAACAGAGAAGGCTCTGGACATGCCCCGAAAGGGTCATTGCTCTCAGGACCTAATTACAGCCAAGGTTAATTCCTGGTGGGCTCAACAGAATTCCTGGATGGATGAAACCTGCAAGGGTTGTTTCTCTGAGTTTTACTGTAAAGCAACTAATCCGCTTTCACCCTCTTCACTCTCTCTCCCTCCCTCCCTCCACTTCCCCACAGGGCCTTTTATGGCACTCCTCACATCTCTTGCATGAATAGTTGGCAAGAGAGGCTACAAGTTAAGCAACACTGACCAGGCTCAAAATAGAGATTTCACTACAAGGCAGCGTGCCTGCAAAAAAATCCATTAGATATGCCTACCTCCAACGGTGAAGCAGCTTCTTGAATTTAGCAATCCTCTTTGCAAATGATAGTGGATTAAACCACTAGGCTTTCATTTTAGGGCTATTGCTGCATTGCAGATGAAAAACCACACCTTAGAAGCATGGTAATAAGGGTGTATTTTTGGATAGTAAGAAAGGGAAACTAGGAAAGGGAAAATAGCAGGACTCCAGGCACAAGCCTCATCTACTGCACAGAGAGATCCCAATTACCTTTCCCACCTACTATGCAAAGATTTCATTACCGCCTTCTAAGTCTGCTGAACCTACGGAAGTCATTGCATAGAAACTATTTCATGCATTCATGCACCCATATAGATCCAACTCTTTGGTTGTTTTATTTTAATTTTGTTGGGGGGACATACCAGTGGTGTTCAGGAGCTACTCCTGAGCTCAGTGCTCAGGGGTTACTCCTGATAATGTATGTGGGACCTCTCCAGTAGTCTCCCCTGGTGCCAAGGATTGAATCTGGGCTTCATGCATGCAAAGCATGCACTCCAGTCTCTTGAACAATCTCTCTGGTATTATTTCTCTGTTTTATAAGTACTCATTGGACTGAGTAGGATTTTCTAGAATAAAAAATGTCAGGAGAAGACTAGGATGAGTGTTTGTAGTAGGGGTGCAGGAATTCTAAGCCATCTGTGTTAACAGACAAAATTTAAAAGGTTCCTAGTATTGGTGGTTTTAGAAAAAGTTAATTCAAAATATAACAGAAGTCAAATTGATTTTATTTACTTCTTGGAACCCCACCAGAATGTGTTCAGAGCTTACTTCTGACTTTGTGCTCAGGAATCACTCTTGGAAACTTGGGGTATCATACGTGGTGCCAGGGATTGAACCTGGGTCTGACAGGTAAAGGCAAATGCTTTACCTGCTGTACTATAACTCTGGACTCAAGCACTCAAATTGTTTTTTAGGATCTACATAAAACGTGGGCTGGAGCAATAGCACAGCGGGTAGGGCATTTGCCTTGCATGCAGCCGACCCAGGTTCGATTCCTTCGTCCCTCTCGGAGAGCCCGGCAAGCTACCGAGAGTATCTCACCCCCACGGCAGAGCCTGGCAAGCTACCCATGGCGTATTCAATATACCAAAAACAGTAACAACAAGTCTCACAATGGAGACATTACTGGTGCCCGCTCAAGCAAATCGATGAGCAACGTGATGACAGTGATGACAGTGATGACATAAAATGTAATATTTATTTGGGAGATTAATTACTTCAGATAGAAGAAACAAATGATAATAGCATTTATTTTGCATTTCATCATAAATTATAATGCTTGATAATGAATGTTGATGCTATATCCCCGGCTATTCATTTGAATATCACTGTGAAATCAGATCGCCCTTTCCTCCTCATCGCTGAATTGAGGGCCCAGGAGAACACTGGGGTGCAGCTGTTTTGGTGTCTGTAGGACAGAAGGCTGATGGTAGCTTGTGAGGGCGGGAGGTATCATAGGGGTTTCAGCCTGTTTCCTAGAGTGGGTAGGTCTGAAGGACGGGAGAATGACAGGCGGGGCTGACAGAGATGTTGGGAGAGGCAGGATTCTTTGTGGGACTTGGACATACTGAGATGCAGATGCAGAATGGGGGGAGAGAATGTCAAGTGGGGGGTCCGCCATGCCAGGTAGAGGAGTGGTAGCCCACGAGAGAGGACTAAGGATGTGAGGGGAGACGAAGAAAGCAGAAATGGAACTTGTTCTTGAGAGAAGCAAGGCCATGTCAAGAGTTCTCATGGCTGAAGAGGACAAATGGATCTCAAATGTTCCCCTCACGGGCACAGCGGTGTTTCCTTGGCAGAGGAGGGGACATGAGCTACAGGGAAAAATGACTGAATAGCTGGGTCAGTTGTCAGGACGACTGAGTCCTCCTTCTGACTCACCCGTGTGGGCTTAGCCAACCAAGTCCTGCCTAAGCCCCAGTTTCCTCTCCAGCAAACTGTGCTGTCAAAGCAAGAGACAGACTCATTTCACTTAGCATGATACTCTCCATGTGCCGAAAGTAGATAATGGACCAAACACGATGACCTCTCAGTGTCTGTGTTGCAAGCCATAATGCCCAAAAGCAGAGAGAGAGTATGGGGAATATTGTCTGCCATGGAGGCAGGGGGAGGGTGGGAAAGGCGGGGTATACCCGGAATATTGGTGGTGGGGAATGTGCGATGGTGGAGGGATGGGTGTTTGATCATTGTTAGATTGTAAGCCAAATATGAAAGCTTGTAACTATCTCACGGTGATTCAATAAAATTAAAAAAAAAACCAACCAAGAGATAGTTTTATGCAAGATACTGTAGCTCTTTGAAATTGTGATGCTATACCCCTATCCCACGAAAATGCCTATTTTGAATCTAGGTGACAAAGAAGAGGTCGGTTTCGTATCTGATCTGGGCCTTGATTGAAGAACCATGTCCAAATAAATAAAGTTAGGTTACCCAAGGAACAACTCCCTAAATAGAAAACAACACATAACTTGGAAAAGTTCTGTGCACCTTTGAAGGATGTGGAAAAGCTTGATTTTTTTTTTTTTTAGTAAGGGGCTAGAGAGAAAAATAAAGTTAGAGAAGAAAGAAAAGAAGTTTATAAAGAGAAAAGGAAAGCAACGAAATAGTGGAGAATATATGTCAGTAAGGAGAGAGGAGAAATATTTGGGAATTTAGAAAAATAGCATTAGGTGGTCATGAGTCTTGGTAAAAATAAACAGAAAAGTTCTTTCACTCCTTGTACTCCTGCAGTTCTTGTCAGGGGTAGAATATAGTGTGTCTGAAGACACCAACTGTTACATTACTTGGCTTATATTTATTTATTTATTTAGAGAAGATAGCAGTACTTTAAGTGTAGTTCCTGCTGGGAACTGCAGTGAAAGACATTTCAGCTGGTTACATATTAACAAACTTCAAAATCAGAAAGTTCAGTCCAGGGCATTCTGTCTTTATTCTCTCAGAAATGGTGGGTGTTCTGTCTTTAAACAAGGATTTTTTTTTTTTTTTTGGAAACTTGCAGATGTTCAGAGAGTCAGTGTGTACAGACAGAAATGTTATTCAGCCTCAGCGTGCTTCTCATTCGTGCCATCCCATTAACCTCCTTTTCTGTTTTCAGGGAGAAACATTAAGTGTTTGTATCTGTACTTGAAAGAACTAAGATTAAAAAGCTTAATAAATCCTCAGATTGTTTCCGTACGAGCAATATGCTTGTATAGTTTTTCAAAATTATATAAAAAAGTCTCGTTTAAAGTAAAATCAACTTAGTTCAGATCGCTAACCAGCATTGATATCTACAAATAATGTTACTAGATTCTACATTATGATGTAGAGGAATGCGTGCGTGGATTAAAACAACGTACCACAAACAAGAGAATTCAGTGACTGGCCTTACGTATTCAGTACCTCTGGTACTACTGAGCAAGTACAAGTGAGATTTGTGTGTGTGTGTCTGTGTGTAGGGTGGGTGTCATGCCTGGCAGTGCTCAGGACTTAGTCTTTGTTCAAGGATCACCCCTGATAGTGCTCAGGGAACCATATGGAATGCAGGGGATCCAATCCAATTCAGATATGTGCAAGGCAAGCACCCTGGACAGGGTACTATTCCTCTGGGCCCCAAATGTAAGTACTTTTGTATGATGAATCTGGACGGTGCATTGCCTAGGCTGGATTACATGCACTTGAAAGTTTTGTTTTGTGGGGTTTCTGTTTCGTTTTTGTTCTTAGCCTTGCAGGTGGTAGTCAGGAGTCCCAGGGTCTCCAAAGGGATTCTGGGCTAACTTGATGCCTGTGGTATAGTGTAAGGAGACCTAAGAATTCAGTGTTGCTCGGGTTCAGCAGTGCTGAGGATTACCTGCGCCACGTGGGTGATCATGGGGACCTGCAGGTCCACTTCCAGGCAGTACTTAGGGGCCTCCAGGGCTATGTCCAGTGATGCTATAGAGCCCATTTGCAGATGGAAATGGAACTAAGATTAGGCCTGTTCCCGGCATTCCAAGGAAGGGCCGCACAGTTTCAGGGACCACTTGGCCAACCGTAGCAGTGCTCAAGGGTTTCTTCTGGGCCACACGGGGTAGTGCCTGGGAAAGCTTGCAGTGCTAAGGACCAAACTCTGGTCTTGGTGCATATGGGTAGATGAGCAGGTGTCCCAAGGTCTGAGTTTAGAGTTTTTTAGATTCTACATCTAAGTGAATCAAAGGCTTTTGGTGAGTATCTTATTTCACTTAGCATATTGATTGTCCTTAAGGTTCATCTATGTTGTAGTATGTGATAGGATTTGCTTCTATTTTCTTAAAGCTGAGTGAATTTTATTTTATGTCTATACAACATTTGGCTTATTGTTTCACCTGCCAATGGATATTTAGGTTGCTTCTACCTTTTGTATCTTGTGATTAGTGATTCTATGAATTGGGTGTGCAGCTGCTTGGGGAGCAAGGGATAATTGTTTAATTTCTTCTGGGTATATATACCCAGAAGTGAAACTGATAGATCATTTGAGAGTTGTAATTCTTTGAGAATTGCCAAACTGTTTTCCATGTTTGCTACACTGTTATACAATCCCTCAAATTGTGCAGAGTTCCAATTATCCAAATTCTATTGTTTTTAATAGCAGTTGACCTAATTGGTTAGAAGTGATATATATATATATGTATATATATATATCATTGTAGTTTCGATTTGCATTTCTCTTATGATTAATTGAAAGTGAATGATAAATGGCCAATAAACACATTCTCTTATGGCTATTGACGATCTGTATATCATCTTTGGAGGAATCTATGTTGAAATTCCTGACATTTATCGAATCTGGTTATTTGACTTTCTTCTGTGGTATAATGTTTCATTTATTATGGATATCAACCTACCAGATATATGATTTGCAAATCATTTTCCTATTTCCTGAGGTTGTCTTTATAATATGTTAATTTTATCTGTATATAATTTATTTGTATTTATTAGTTAATGATTACTTATTTAGGTATTATGTTGATGATAATATTAGGGGCTGGAGCTATAGCGCAGCGAGTAGGGCGTTCGCCTTGCACATGGCCCCTCTCGGAGAGCCCGGCAAGCTACCAAGAGTATCCTGCCCTCATGGCAGAGCCTGGCAAGCTATCTGTGGCATATCCGATATGCCAAAAACAGTAACAACAAGTCTCACAATTGAGATGTTACTGGTACCCGCTAGAGCAAATAGATGAGCAACGGGATGACAGTGATGACAGTGACAGTGATAATGTTACCATTTATGTTTTTTATGTGCACAGTCACTACACACCCCTACCGCCAAAGGGTCAAAGATCCTACACCAATGTCCTTATGTCTCTTCTAGTTTGCCTCTTCCTTCTACCTCATTGGTAATCTGAGTTTTATAATCAGATGCCAATAGTTTGTCATAATTCCATACTGTTTTTCCCTTGTTTTATTTCTCAGTATACCACAGATGAGTAAGATCATCCACTTTGTACTTATCCATTTTCCTCTAAGTTACTTTATTTAGCATGATAGCCTCTAGTTCTATCCAAGTTGCAGCAAATGTCAAGATTATATGTTTTAATGGCTGTGTAATATTCCACCGTGTGTATTTGCCACAACTTCTTTACCTATTCATCTGTCATTAGAGATTTGGGTTCTTTCCATATTTATCTCCAGTCTGTTAATTATGTCCTTTTTTTATGAAAGTTCAAAAGTTTGATGTAGTCCTGATAATTTATTTAAATTTTTGTTGACTGGGTTTTTGGAATCTTGTTTTAAAACAGTCATTAGCTATATTCAATGTCATGAAGATTTTTCTCTTATGCTTTCTGCTGTGAGTTTTGTAGTTTTCAGTATTTCATTGGTACCTAACTCAGTTTACTTTATTTTTGGTTTTAAGGAAAAATAAAGACTACAATGTTGCTCTTTTCCACGTGGATATTCAGTGGTTTCAACATCAGGTTGAAGACCTTTCCCTTTCCCCAGCGAGTGGTCTTGCCACTATGTTGAAAAGTTTTTACTATATATTAGGGTTTTCTTTTTTTTTTCTTCTTCTAAGTAATCTATCTCTTCCATTGATCTATTTGCCTGTCTGATGCTAGTACCAAAACTATTTTTATTACTTTGGCTTTGTAATATGTTTTGGTTCTTGTAATTTTATTCTTTGTTTGCAAAGAGGTTTGGTTATTTAGTGTCCCTTGAGATTAGTTATAAATTTTCATATGAATTCTGCTTTTTGTTGCTTAACTATACTACTATGCCCTAGGATGCTTTCACTAAGGTATTTATTGAAAATAATTTACCATGCTAGTATAAATATCTGCACACTGAGAATTTTTTCATGGTTGTTATATACATGAATTATGATTAATTAGTACCATATTGATTTTTCACCAGGAGTTTGGTTATTTTTGTTATATATCAATGAAGTATTGTGTCCTTGAAGAGTAATCTGTAAATAAAATAACTGAGTAGATATTTAATCCGTGAATCAAAGTATTAGGATAAAATTTTCACAAAAGAAATAATTTTGCTATTTATTTTCATATGCCCTGTGCCTATAACAGTACTTGTATGTTCCAGGTCAACTGGAGCTATAGCACATTGGGAAGGGCGTTTGCCTTGCACACAGCCAACCCAGGTTTGATTCCTCTATCCCTCTCAGAGAGCCCGGCAAGCTACAGAGAGTATCCTGCCTGCATGGCAGAGCCTGGCAAGCTACCTGTGGCGTATTCAGTACACCAAAAACAGTAACAAGTCTCACAGTGGAGATGTTATTGGTGCCCAGTAGAGCAAATCGATGAACAATAGGATGACAGTGCTACAGTGCTACAGTGTATGTTCTAGGTGCTTAATAAATATCCACAGAATAAATATATTTAAGTGTATATATTATATGACATTTATGCTTACATATTTATATCTATACACATGTGTGTATACTGTAGCACTGTTGCACTGTCGTCCCCTTGTTCATCGATTTGCTCGAGTGGGCACCAGTAACATCTCTATTGTAAGACTTGTTACTGTGTTTGGCATATCATATACGCCATGGTTAGCTTGCCAGGCTCTCCCGGGTGGGTGAGATATTCTCATACTCTCGGTAGCTTGCCGGGCTCTCTGAGAGGGATAGAGAAATTGAACCCTGGTTGGCTGCGTGCAAGGCAAATACCCTACCTGCTGTGCTATCACTCCAGTCCTGTGTAGAGTCCTAAAATATAATCTTGTGAGAAATATAAAATAATTCAGGTTAATTTGCATATAAGTGGATCAACATGGAAAGCATCATGTTAAGTGAAATGAGACGTAGAGAGATAGACATAGAAAGATCACACTCATCTGTGGAATATAAAGTAACAGAATGGGAGACTAGCACCCAAAGAGTAGTAGAGATAAGGACCAGGAGGTCTGCTCCACGGCTTGGAAACCGGCCTCACATGCTGGGGGAAAAAGCAGCTGAGGTAGAGAAGGGAACACCAAGTAAAGGATGTTGAGAGGACCCATTCGGGTTGAAAGATGAGTGCTGAAAAAGACTATAGACCACTCAATACCTCTATTGCAAACTACAACACCCAAAAGGAGAGAGAACAAAAGGGAATGCCCTGCTGCAGAGGCAGGGTGGGGTGGTGGGGGTTGGGGTGGGGTGGTGGAGGGATACTGGGATCATTGGTGGAGGAGAATGGGCACTGATGGAGGGATGTAAACGATCACTGTATGACTGAAATGTAAACACGAAAGTTCGTAAGTTTGTGACTGTATCCTATGGTGATTCACTAATATAATGTTTTTAAAAATAATTCAGATTATTAGTCCAGCCTATCATTGTAGATCTTGCTCCTAGGCATAAATACTGACACAAACCTCTGTATCCATCTTCAAGATTATATGATCTACTGTATGTCTTTGATATGCAGTATCTTAGATACAGATATATCTAAGTGGAACAATGTCATGGGGAACTTATGAGAAACTTTTGCTCTTCGAGAAAGGTTCAGGAGCTATACCACTAAGTAAACCTCCACATTCTTCCTGCATGGAAAATGAATGTGACCCTTCATTTTCCCATGGTCGTCTTTAGATGGTAAAGCTACACAGGAGACAGATGAAAGTCTGCACGATAGGTACCTCCCAAAGCTGGAAAGTGACTTGGCTTC
Source organism: Sorex araneus (assembly GCF_027595985.1). Classification (NCBI taxonomy): domain Eukaryota; kingdom Metazoa; phylum Chordata; class Mammalia; order Eulipotyphla; family Soricidae; genus Sorex; species Sorex araneus. The sequence goes on from NC_073311.1 coordinate 49,280,562, forward strand.
TCCCAGCATTATTGGGCTATTGCATCAACCTGGGAATGTTCACCTATGGACTCCTTCCTATTTGTTTAAGTCATGACTGGTTGCTTTTTGGTTATTTATTGCCAGAGGGATTCCTGGCTGTTAAACAGGCAGATGCAAATGTGTCTTACTAGAGAGTCCAGAGTGACTGAGACATGGAGGTAGGGAACAGCACAATGGGTCAAGTGATGTCCACCTGCAGAAATGATTTCACCTTGGCTGGGAGTTATAGGGTAAGACTGGAAAAGTGTGAGAGCCAGGTGTGCCTTGAAAAAGAATTTGACTATCATTCTGTAGGTATTTGTGCAGAAAATGAATGAGTTAAGCATTGGCAAAATAGGCCCATTCTGGTAGGAAAGCATAAAGGCTCCGTAGGCAGCCAGGAGACTATTGAGGAAGCGACTTCACTGTTTAGGTGACAGAAAATGAAAGTCTAAAGTAAGATTGTAACAGTGGGGGAGAGAGAAAATTTAGAATTTGAAGTACATCTGGCATGAGGTAATTGCCAATTTGATATAGATGGGCATAATGAAGAGGAATTATGTTACTATATTCATTCACATTTAAGACATCTTTGACTGAAAGGGTGTTGTGATGCAATATGCTACTTAAAAACACATCTAATTAATCTATGATACACTCATGGTTAAAAACCCTCCTTTCAAAAATGTAAAAATATTTGCTTTTTAGGACTTAGAGATGGTAATAGTTGAAATTGATGGGTACTTTGTGCCAGGCATTGTTTGAAGCATTTTGATGATTTCACTCAGTGTGATAAAAAAAATTTATGAGAATTATGGACTTCTCTATTGTAGATACGGTGATTAGAAAGGAAGACTGGGCTTGCCACCAGGGCAAATGCCAGGATGTTCATGCTGCTAATAGCTTAAGAGAAGGAGGAGGTAGAAGTCTTAGGTCTGTTGAATTTTAGGTGCTCTTGAGATTCCAACGAAACTATGCAGTAGAATATAAATTTTTTAAGTTGAGTGGGGGAAGAACTCTTCAGAATAAGTGGGTTAAGTGGATCATTCATTTTTCAGTCAATATTTAGGGACCTGCTATGCACCAGGCTCCGTGATAGGTACTGGGAATATTATGATAAATAAAGCTGGCTATAAGTAAAATGGCTGTTATTTCATCAGTCCAGATAGATTTCAATCCTTTCTTTGTATCAGGCACTATATTGAGGTTACTAAAACTTTTATGTCTCTATCATTGGGGAGATGACATTAACTTGCATCATCAAAATTGAAAATATATGAATGGTTATAAAATGATGTAAATATGTTGGTCTCACTTTACATTCATATATGCTCACCTTTGGGTCTCATTGTGGCTCAGTAACCTTGTCTTCCCACTCTCCTGAGGGCTTGTTTAACACCTTTTGCTCCCTCTTTAATGTTACATATCTTCCTCTCTTTTTCCTCAATTTATAATACTGCTTCTTATTTCACTTTGAAAATTGAAGCAAATAGAAGTAATCTGATCACTATCTCCCAAGAGCAAATAAGAGCAAATATCAGTCCCTCCCCATCTGTGTTTCTGCATGTTCCCTTGTTTTATGTAAATGCTAGATGTGCCTCTAAACCCAAACCATCATTGTTTTATTATGAAACCATTTATTCTTAGACAAAACATTCACTTTTATATAATCAAAGGTTTCATTACTATAATTATTTGATTATCTGTAGTAAATTGTTCTTTTGGACCTCATTATTTCCTTTTTTTACCCTCATTATTTTCATTAATATATAAAGATCTATTTCATCTGCATAAAAGCAAAATATTGGTTATACTTTTCTCCCCCTGTACCACTCCATTAAACCTTTGCTGCCATAAGCTATCAATATTTTTCTGGACTTATGCTTCTGTTTCTTTTTCTCTTTTCTCCCAATCCTATCAGGCTTGCTTTTTCTTGTTTGTTTGTTTGCTTGCTTCTGGGTCAGACCTGGTGATGTTCAGGGCTTACTCCTGGCTCTGCACTCAGAAATTGCTCCTGGTGGTGCTTGGTGGACCATTTGGGATGCTGGGACTTGACTCAGGTTGGCCGATACAAGGCAGGTCCTTATCTGCTGTACTACTTCTTGGAGCCTCAATCGATCCCAGGAACTTTTATCTTTTTTGCTCAGACTCAACTATTTTGGCTAGGTCACCACTGAATACCATATTGCTAATTTCAATTTTCCATTCTCATTCTATTCTCTCTTTCAGTAATAACTGCTGTAGTTGGTCATTCTGCTACTACTGGAAGGAAGGAATTTTTTTCCATTCAAGTATAATATCTCACATTCTTTAATTTTATGTCAATATTCTCCAGAATTCTTTGCTGTTTACTTTTCTGGCAATTAAACATTATGGTATCTCAAAGCTCAGTTTTATGACTTAGTATTTTCTCAAGCAATATGTTCTTCTAAGGAAAGGATTATTCCTTGCCCCAAGGGAATTAAATAATGTCTTGCTAAGGAAATTGGCAGAGAGTTTCCAAACAGTTTTGCACTGAAAGTACCCAGCTTCCTTCAATTCAGAATTGCATTTATAGCTGTTTAGTCTGAAACTCCACTTGTCTCAAATTCCACATACTCAAAATGAAACTTATTCTTGCTCTCTGCCCAATACTTCTCTGGTCATTGGCATCTCCATTCAATCTATTGTTCAGGCCAAAAATATATGAAATCATCTTCACTTTTTTCCTTTCCAGTGCATACAAACTGAAGTTTGGCAACAAGGTAAAATATATTTTGAGTCTACGCAGTTTTCTCTATCCCATGAACTATCATTTTATCATTATCATTCCCTGTTCGTTTTAGTACAAGAATCTCCTATTTTTACAATCGCTTTCTTATAATTTATTCTCTTATAAAAGCCAAACTTAAGCCCATAATATAAAAATGTAATTATGTCATACCTGTAAACCATCGTAGAAGCTCTATTGTTCTAGGGGCTAGAGTGATAGCACAGTGGGTAGGGCATTTATTTGCCTTGCACACGGCCACCAGGATTTGATTCCCAGCATCCCATATGGTCCCCAAGAACTGCCAGGAGTAATTCCTGAGTGCAGAGCCAGAAGTTAACCCCTGTGCATCGCTGGGTGTGACCCAAAAAGCAATAAATAAATAAATAAAATTATAAACGTTCATTAAAGTTTATAAGACCTGCAGGCTTCCCTATTCTCTCCCAAAGTCTTATCTCATTTTTTACAGCTCCATGTTCCACTAATGTCACCTGGTCTCTTTCCTGTTCCTAGAATACACATTCCTGATTTTGCCTCAGGACCTTTAGACTCCTGTTTTAACTTCCTGGGACACTCAGGATATGCATGTGGCTTTCCCCTTCCCTTCACTCATTTCTCTGTCATAGTGCCTGCTCATTTACATAGTCTTTCCTATCTATTCTGTCCAAAACAGCAATCCCTTCCACATTGGTTTCTTTTTCCTAACCTTGTGTTCTAGTCTTCATAGAAAATTCTATAATCATGACTATATTACATATAAATATATTACTATATACAGCAGAGCCTGGCAAGCTACCCGTGACATATTTGATATGCCAGAAACAGTAACAACAACATGCTCTTTGTGTTCCTGGAGCGAGCAGATGCCAGTGGGCTACAATAGCATGCGACAGGAACGAATGAAGACATTACTGGCACCTGCTTGAGCAGATCGATGAACAACGGGATGACAGTGATACAGTGATATTACTATATAACATAAATATATATTTATATATTTACTATATAAGAAATTTATTAATGCCAAGAATATACCCAGCTTTTTATTTTCATGAATAACTGAAATTGATGAATGCTAAATGACTGCATTAGAGATATAATATATAAATTTTATATTACATTTAGTATATGTGCACATTAATGCCAAGATTGCTTCTGGTATTCCATTTAAATGTTCAGTAACTGATGAAAGCCAAATAACTAAAACAGTACAGAGTATTGGCAAATGTTGGTCTTTATCGTCAACTTTTCAAATGTGACTCCAATGTCCACAGAGTTGCCTTTCCCAGTACTGATACTGTGAGGTGATAAGCATTCTTTCTGTGTATTTAGTCTTTGACACAGCATGAGGAACTGAAGGTTTGAAGTATAAAGGACACCCAGTATTCTACTGAGGACCATGCTCCAAACTATAATACATCGATCAATTAATTATCCCTCTAGATCTAGCAATTCAATTGTGAATTAAGCTATGAATTCACTGATATGCAATTCTCATTTCTCTCTCTTTTTTTTTTACATAAAGATAACATGATTACTATAGATTCCCTGCCAATATCATGGTAGGCAACGACTTTCTGGGTAGTATTTTACAAGTTATTTGTCCCTGCCCTTCCATCCATCTATCTGCCTGTAACATTGACTGAGCATGCTCAGAGTTGAAGGGAAAAATCATTCTTCCTACATACAACAAATTCTTTTTCTTAAAGACTCTTGCCATGCATGGGGCAACTCACTGTCTGGATCTGTACACTACTTAAACAAATGTGGCAAGGTGATACTGGTAGAGAAATTTCTCACAGTAAAATACCAACAAAAATATCAATTACCAAAATTGTTTCTGAGTAAAGAAAAGTTGAGAACTCAACAAAATTCTTTTGTATTTATCAACTAAGCACAGCATTGGTGTACAAATTTTCAAAGATAACCCAGAGACTAGACTCATTTATGAATGTTGGTTCTAAAGGAAAAGTTAGTTATCAAATAATTGCTAATTTTGTACCACTACAACGATCAAGGTTATATCACTTCCATTGAGGTAAAAAGACACTTAGAAAAGCTAAATTATAAAAATCAATTCTAAGAGAAATCAAAGAGTAATTCTATAATAGCATGTATTATATAAAATATACATCTATGTTTATCTATATCCCTAAAAACCAATGCCACGCTTAATAGGAAAATAAAGTAATTACCATGTCATAAATGAGACCATAAAAAAGATTATTTCTATTACTTTTCAAGTTTATCTTATAGGATTTAGTCAGTACAAATAAGATTAAATAGGGGCAATGTAAGCATAAAAAGGTGAAATTATTATTCATAAATAATACGCATATTTGTCAATATATAAAATTCACATTCAAAGCTACAATCACAAAAAACCCTATAGTTGCACAAATCAGTTGATTCAGCAAGTCCATTTCTAAGAATTCAGTCTACAGTTATACTTGCTCTCTTGTGAAAGATGTTCAAGGTTATTCACAGTCACACTAGTACTCTTGTGAAAGAGGTTCAAGGTTATTCATTACAATATTGTTTGTCATAGTAAAAGAAAAGAAACAGAACAAATTCACATCAGTAAGGAGCTGGTTAATAACTGATGGAACTTCATATAATTTATGCTGTAAAATCATGAAAATAAAGCATGTGCTGATGTGGAAATGTACCCAAGGTAATAACTAAGTGGAATGAATAATACCATTTAGGTATAAATCAAATTTGGACAGTTACAGAAAACACAAAGAAGGGAGATTTCCTAGAACCAGGAAGGCTGAATAAAACTAGGGCAAAGCAAGAACAAGGGAGAGGATGATATTTCACTGTGTATATTTTTAAACCATCTAGCCTTTGAGCCATATGACTGTCATTCATAAAAATATTTAAATTTTAAGGAAGCAATCTGTTAATTTTTTAAAAATTAGCTCAAATTTTTGGTCAAATTCTCTGAAGAATATCTTTAACTGCACTGCTCATAAACCCCAATAAAACAAAAGAATGTCTGCAGATTTGCAATATTGTTTTGTGTAAACAAATAAGCTCATTTCACAGTCATTTGTTGCACATTAATTCTGCATGAGGTAATATCATTCCTGATCATAAAATTATGAGAAAATTTAAGATAGCAAAATGGATGAATAAATTAGCTATGATACGCATATCAAATGCCCTAACAGACTTATTTTCAGATGCTAGACAAAGAGACACTAAGATCTGACAGGAAGTTTTTTGGATAATATGCAGAGATCTGAGTTGCAAAGAAAGAATAATAGAATGGAAAGAAGAGAAAACATATGCAGATAGGAAAAGGCACGATCTCGCTGGTGTATTGAACCCAGTCAAGAATGGATGTAAGGAAATGAGAAAGTGCTGGGGCCAGAGGAAACAGGGGCTTGAACATAAAGTCACTGTCACTGTCATCCAGTTGCTCATCGATATGCTCGAGCGGGCACCAGTAACGTCTCCATTGTGAGACTTCTTGTTTCTGTTTTTGGCATATCGAATATACCACGGGGAGCTTGCCAGGTTCTGCCATGCGGTAGGGATACTCTTGGTAGCTTGCTGGGCTCTCCCAGAGGGCGGAGTAATCAAACCCGGGTTGACCGTGTTCTAGGCAAACACCCTACCCACTGTGCTATCGCTCTAGTCCGTAATGAGCTGAACAAAATGTCCCTTTTAAGAGACACTATGATAAAGAGGGGACATAATCAATGTGCTAAGGAACTAGCATCTTGGTAACAAAATGGATGATAGATAAGCAGGGAGCCAGAAAAGGAAGTGACACTTGATTTGGTATCTAAGATATAAGCAAGAGAATCCCTACTAATAGATTACTAAGTATTCTTACCAACGGATTAGTGAGGAGTTTTGCAAGTAGATGTAGTAGAAGTTGTGGAACCTATGGAAATTAGGAACAGAAGAAAATATTTAAAAAATGGTATTTAAGGATATGAAAGAGAGACACTGTGAATAGAGCACAGTGAAGAGGGAAGATAATGTGATGAGACTGAAGAGGTAGGAAGGTCTGCACTGTGCAAGGGCATAACTGCACATATACAACAAATTATTGTCTGACATCGACTAAAACATTTTTTTTAAAAAGAGCAAGATGTTAGCATTAGACAAAGACTAAAACATGTTGATTGCTATGTCAGGAATGGATTTTGAAAATAAGAACAGCAAAAAGACCAGATAAGAGGTTATTGCAACTGTAGGATATAATGGTGCTTCAGATTAGGATATAGAATGGAAATAGAAAAAATAATATTAACTGATTAAGTCATAATCATGTTGTTACCAGGATACCTCATGTAAGAGGAAAGGAAAAGTAAGAAGATGGAGGAAGAGTTTGATGCATCTGTAAACTATTTAAGTAGAGGTCTTTAGAAGGGCTTCACATCTTCAGCAAGACTATTCCAGAATGATGCCATGCAATTCTTATTGTGCCCTAGCAGATGGGATATGTTTCAATTTCTTCCATCTTGGTCATGTTCAACTTGATCATTTGAAAGTTTTATATGCAGTATTTTGGTCTATGAAGTTATTTCCCACTTATAATTAAAAATGGTTTATGAGAGGCATTATCAATCGCATCATATTTGAAGAATGTTTCACTTTCCTAGTCTATACAGCTTGTATTTCCCTTTCTTGTACTATTGTATTAGCTAGGGTTTCTAGTAGGATATTAGAAGGGGTAAGAGAGAATATTTATTCCGATTCTTGATGGGCTGGAGTGATAGCACAGCAGGTGGGCATTTGCCTTGCACACAGCCAACCTGGGTTCGATTCCTCCGTCCCTGTTGGAGATCCCGGCAAGCTACCAAGACTATCCCACCCTTTTGGTAGAGCCTGGCAAGCTACCCATGGTGTATTTGATATGCGAAAAACTGTAACAAGTTTCACAATGGAAACGTTACAGGTGCCCGCTTAAGCAAATCGATGAGCAATGGGACGACAGTGCTATTCTTGATCTTACTGGGAAAGTTATAATTTACCATAATTTAAAAAGATAAATTAAGGTTTTCCAGTAAATATTCTTTACCAAATTAAGGATCTTTTCCCAGGTTCAGTTTGCCAAGAGTTTCATCAATAACCGGTATTGGATTTTGTCAAATGCTTTGTACTTATCAAAAACTTTCCTGATGGGGAGGGGTACTGGGAACATTGGTGGTGGAGAATGGGCACTGGTGGAGGCATGGGTACTCGATCATTGTATGACTGAAACAATGTTTGTAAGGCTGTAACTGTACCACATGGTGATTCAGAAAAAAATTTTTAAAAATTGCCTGATGGTTTTAGGCTATTAATGTGATGGATTGTATTAATTGATTTTAAAAATGGAACCAGCATTGAATATCTGGGATAAAGCCAACTTGATTATTGTGCACCTTATATATATGTATATATATATTTTATATTTTAATTGGATAACTAAAAATGGATTACTGATATTCTGGTGAGGAATTTTGTGCCTACATTTGTGGAAGATATTTGTCTAATTTTTTTCAATACTGTACCACTTTTGTATAAATTCTGGCCACAGAAATGAGCTAGGTTGGTATTTAATGTTTTAATTTATCTTATGAAAGTCTTTGCAGATAATTGGTACCAATATTTCCTTACTTGTTTGATGAAATTTGTCAGCAAATGCCTCCTGGTTAGATGCCTTCTGTTTAAAAGGTTTTAGGTATATATGTTTTTCTCTATGTCACAGATGAGTGAAATCATACAGTGTTTGTCTTTCTCCCTTTGTCTTATTTTGCCTGACATGATATTATCCAGTTCAACTGGATGACTTATTTTAAATCTTTTTCCTTTCTAATACATTTAATGTAGCCAAACCATTAGACTCTATCATAAATTGCTGGGTTTTGGCTATTATAGTGGATTCATCTATTTTCCATGAATCTATTTTTTTCCATCAGGTATTTTTATATTTTGGTAGTAAGTGCATTAGTTATCTTTGAGTTGGAGTGATAGCACAGTGGGTAGGGTATTTGCCTTGCATGTGGTTGACCCGGGTTTAATTCCTCTGCCCCTCTCAAAGTGCAAGCTACCTAGAGTATCTCGCCCCCACAGCAGAGCCTGGTAAGCTACCTCTGGCTTATTTGATATGCCAAAAGCAGTAACAACAAGTCTCACATGGAGATGTTACTGGTGCCCGCTTGAGCATTTCAACGAGCAACGGGATGACAGTGATACAGTGATACAGTGATTAAGTGCATAAATGTTATATCTTTCTGGAGAGATGGTTGATCAGTTTAGTATTCTGTAATGCTCCTCTTTCTCCCTGATATTTTTCCTTTATCTTATGCCTGCCATTTCTGCTTTCTTTTAATTAGTGTAGTATGTACACATTAAGATGGGTGTCCATGCTGGAGTCTTTTTTTTTGCTTTTTTTGGTCACACTCAGTGATGCTCAGGGGTTACTCCTGGCTCTTCACTCAGGAACTACTCCTGGCAGTGCATGAGGGACCATAGGGGATGCTGAGATTGAACCCAGGTCAGCCACGTGCAAGGCAAACGTCCTACCTGCACTATTGCTCCAGCCCCATACTGGAGTCTTAGGGTAAAAATTCACTGGGATGAAGTCTTATGAGCTAGAATCCCAAGGTCTTTAGCAGAAACATTTAGAAACAAAGCATCTTGTGAAGCTTCCTGTATAGATAACTCAGCCATTAGTGGTCACAATTCCTAAGACTTTGCAGATTTACCTGCTTGTGATTTATGCCAGCCACCCCAAAAAAGTCCTCACAAAGCCACCCCCCCCAAAAAAGGGGAACAAAGTACTTTAAAAGATTTCTTAATACATTTCTTTATTCTATAGGAGCTAATTTGTAAGCTTCCTATGTATTTAAATACATTTTCCCTTTTTGAAGAAGATAGTCTCCTATGAGCTCCTGTACCCTTCCATGTAAACATTATTTTATAACTCACTCACTTCATGCTGTCCTTTAATACTGGCCCACTTAGTCACATATCTAATCTATCAAGTGTGGCAATCTATTTTCTGTTCTTTCAGTGTGCCTTTCTCTTGTCCTTGAGATTCTGTGAATTCTGTTTCTTAACTGCATACTTTGCTTTTCAAAATAGCATCATTAAAGTTGGTGCTATTTGTATTTCTACTTTTGGGATTAAAATGTTGGCATGTTGAGCTGACGTCATATATGCCTGGGTGAGTGGGAGAAGAGGGCTGTGGGTGTAAAAGGAGAATGAGGGAGAAAGGAACTATTTAATGCTGGATCCTGTATTTGTCACAGTGGTTTCACAATGATGATGAATTAGATGAAGCAATTTAAACTTTCAGGGGTAAGAAAATAGAAATATTGGCTACTTCTAAGATGACAATTTCTCCAGTAGATTGAATTTAGAACCACAAACACTGACAATCAAGAAATATAATGCTATTTGATTTTCTTTAGATTGTATCAAGCTATCTATGCTTCTATTCTTATATTTCCTTATCAGAATGTATTAGTTTTATTAGTTTTCCTCACATGGGGGTTTGCAAGCCAAATATTTGGAAAGAATAGTTTTTTTCTGAAACTGGCTACTCCTGATGTGATAGGGCCCTTTTCTAGCCATTTTAGTCTAGGCCCTGAGCTGCTTCTGCAATATATTTGGATACAAAAATGTTTACTGAGACTGAGAACTGCATGACCCAGGGTCAGTCTCACACAACCGTTTAATTCATAGGTCCCATCTTTCACAGCGAGAGAAGGAACCCACTATTTTGGGTCCCACAAATTTCTACCCACTGTCTGGTTTTGCACTTTTCCTGCCACCTGGGTTTCTGTTCTCACCTGCCTGCAAAGGACTTCTTTGTCCTCCTCTACTGGAGCCCCTCGAGTAATTTTTTCAACCAGCAAGAGCTTTCACAGTTATATTTGAACAACATCTCTTGTAATCTTGAAAATTCTTAAGGCAAACAAACACAAAGGCCTGTATACACTGAACTAGAGAAGGCAGAAATACCAGGGGATCAGAATCAGCAAAGATCACATTCCTTACAAATCCTTTTCAACAGTGAGAACAAAACACCAGTTAATATTTTAATAAATTACACTTCCACATTTGGAAGGAAAGCTGGGAAAACCAAGTAATATTCTGCTCAATTTTGAAAACAAAATATGAACATCGTAGTTTCAGTTGAGGCCCTCCATGTACATTTTTTTTTTTCATAAAAGGAAAAGAATAATGCCAGGGAGAAGAACAGGTAATAATAACTTTGGAAATTCCTACTTTCACATACATATCGTATAACCTCACATAAGTGAATAGAAACATACAGCCTTTGGGTGGTAGGCTCCCAGGATATGAGTATTTTATACTATAGTGGATAAAATTACCCCCTCCTCCCAATTCTTTAGTCCTTACTGATTACTACCTCACTGCCCGATTTATATATTTTTACTGTGTGTAAGCAAAAATATACCATTAGCAATTAGGAATTTTAATCCAGGGATCAAATAAAGTGCACAAACATTAAGAAATTTTACTTGTTTTAAAGTAGTAAGATGACTGGAAAATATATTTATCTGTTTTCTATTTCTCCCATCCCATAGTTGAAATTGGAAGAGCAATACTTGACCTTAAAAGAAAGAGATCAGAGTTCATAGTGGTCAGCAGAACTGTATACATAATTTGAGAGAAGGAAGTAATGCACGAATTATTCTCTCTTTGGGAAATAAGAAGACGGAATCGAATGTAGTCTGGATTAGGAATTTCTTAGTCTTCTGGCCGACCTTTCCTTCTATTCTCCTTCCTGTTATGTCAGTCTAATCCCTGTGATTGAGAAACCTCCCAATCAAAACCAAAACAAAATTCTTTCTCACATTCTAATTCAGACCTTCTAGATAATCTTTAAGGATTTCTTCCAACTTTTTCCATTGTAAAACACTGTGCCTTTGATTCTGGTCTACAAGAGGGCCAAGGAGAATGACTTCTCACATTGCATTTAACGTTTTCCTCTGGAATGGCTTAGATGAAATGAGCTATATATTTTTTTAGTCTTTGGGAAGTTTAAAATACCATGCAAGTATAAAATCAGTAGTAGATTTTCTTACCAGACCCCTCTTGCTTAAACAAGAAGTCTTCCAAACTAAAATGAACAGTGAATGGGGGAAATTATTCTACAAAAATGTGGTATGTTGAGAATTCCCTGATCAAAAGGACAACGAATGAAACCTAATTTGGCTCTTTAATTAGTAGTACAAACTTCTCTTTTCTTGTCTTACAAATGACCCATTTAAAACATCATTATGAAATGAGAATAAATGCACAGAGGAGATAAAAATGAATAAGGACTTTATTGGGTTGCTGGAGATTTTTTTCAACTGTTAGTAAAGCAACACAATTGGATGATGATTTATATGCATTCAAGGATAAACAAAGTGGGGGGGTGCCTAGCAACCTAGAACACGGAGGTGCAAAGGTGAGAGCCAATATTTCTGGTCAGTAATAACTTCTATCATGAATTGCTTTTCCTGTGACCAGTCTCCAATCCTCAAGCTATGCTGGGAAATACCAAAAACCTCATTTTATCAAAACACCCATGACTCATCAGATTCCAAAAGATTTAGGATCTTGGTGACAGGAGCCACTATTGGATGATGACAGAAGTTGCTCCTGAAGAGATCTTACGGAGGTCAAAATCCAAGAATGGCTTCATAAAAAACATGGAAAGAATTGTACTTGCAATATCTTACCCCGTGAACAGCCTGCCATGGATGGATCGACTTGGGGAATTTACTGCATAGGGCAAGGAAGAAAGGAGGAACCCAGAAATCCCTGAAACTGCTGTGGATATCTGCATCCTTTGCTACTTCAGCAATGTGAGACTCAGTTCTGAGAGTTTCTCAGGAGTTCCTGCTGCTTCTGGACCCGTGTTTAGCCATGTTCCTAGGGCTATGGACTGCAGAGCTTTGGTCTTTGGAATCAATTGTAGCACCTTATTATTGCTATGTAAGGGTTAGATGTATGATATATAAGGGTTAAATTGCATTTTTTTTGCTAAAAAGGAGTAGGGTGACTATGGGGCTAATTGATAAGGACTGTTTAACGTGATGTAAACTGAGCATAGGTAACCAGGAAGGGAATCAAAGGTGGGTTTTTCTGGGAACAGGTCAAAAATGAATAGGTCATAAATCACAAGGTATGACGAAAAGACAGAACAGAAGAGTCAAGGCAATCTGGTGGCCAAAAAAGGTGGGACAGAGGTCACAGAAACAATTGGTACTATTAGTAACAGAATGTATCCCTCCCAAAGATTCCCGGCCACAAGGGTCCCCCTCTAACTCCCTGTTCTGTCCCTCCTGTCTCATTGTACCTCAAAGTATTGTCATGAAACAGCCACTCAAGAAACCCCATGCTTGGAATATTGTCTGCCATAGAGGCAGGGGGAGAGTGGAAGAGGGGGTGTACCAGGGATATTGGTGGTGGGGAATGTGCACTGGTGGAGGGATGGGTGTTTGATCCTTGTGAGATTGTAACCCAAACATGAAAGCTTGTAACTATCTCACGGTGATTCAATACAATTATATATATATAAAAAAGGAAACCCCATGCTTTTGCCCTTTCCCACTTTGTCCCGTAAGTTTGTGCTGTGTAGCCGGGAACGTTCCTATTTAAAGCACTCAATCCCTCTGGCTGGGCTGAGATTTCAGGTGCTTCCCTAGTCGCCGTCTGTCTAGACGTTATTTGATTCATTAAGTCTCTTTGCCTTTTCACCTAAGATTGTTTTGGTAAGACGGACTGGAACTCGTCACCACAGGATCGGCAGGACGGGAACTGCAGCTACTCTGTCCTGAACCCTGGCTTAGCCCTGCTGTGGGTGACCCGACTGCAGCTCTGTGATCGTCCTCCTGCCCGGATGCTGTGTCAGATCCTCCCTCCCCAGGGACGGTTGCTGCTCTCTGCTCTGGCTCTGGGTCCTGAATCACCGAGTGTTGCTCCACAGCAGAGCATTGAAAAGGAACCCAGTCTACGAGGGGAAACTGTTCTCAGAAATGTGTCTCTGGGGCTGGAGTGATAGCATAGTGGGTAGGGCGTTTGCCTTGCACGTGGCCGACCTGGGTTCAAATCCCAGCATCCCATATGGTCCCCTGAGCACCACCAGGAGTGATTCCTGAGTGCAGAGCCAGGACTAAACCCTGTGCATCGCCAGGTGTGACCCAAAAACCAAAAAAAAAAAAATGCGTCTCTATAAATCTCATGAAGGAATTTTGTTCAGCAGTCAGGGAGGTAGTGGAAAGGGCGAGAGGGCATGACTGGAATGCACAGAATCCCATATTTAATCAACGGCACTGCATGGGCTTCTGAGCACCCCGTAGTGTAGAGTAACTACCCCGTGGTAGCCCTCAGCGTTGAGAGGGAGGCCTCCCTCCCACCCTCAGCACATACAAGAATTTTGTTAAACTATTTTTAAAACTGCTAGTCAAATGTAAGTGTTGACTAATTGCCTTAATCCGAAGGAAAACATACCTTCTTGCATTGCTATGATCAAGTGGCAGATATTTAGAAGCTAGACACTCTCACAGGGAGATTATCTTCTTTAATATCACACAGATGGTTTCAAAGTCTTTATATAACATGCAGTCAGCTCATTTTGCTTTTAAGAAGATTGTCATATATTTCAAAGCGACAGAAAATCTGCAATTTATTTTCTAAAATAAATGCTGTAAGAAAAATGGTCGGGAAGAACTTCTTTCCCTTTTGGTATCAGAGAAAATTCTCTTTCAATTTTTTATTTGTTGATTTTTTTTGGGAGGTTCTGTGCCACACCCAGTGGTGCTCAGAGTTTACTTCTGTCTCTGCAGTCACTCCTGGCAGAGCTTGGGCGACCAAGCGGGGTGATTGAACTTGGTTGGCCACATGCAACACACACAATCTACCCTCTCCAGCCCATTCTTTTGTTTTTCAAATTTTATTTTAGGCACTGTGGTTACAAAAATGGCTATTGGTATGGATTTTTACACAAGACAGGCCAGTACCACACCATTCACTTAATTGTCTTCTTCCTTCCACACTATTAATGTCCCCCACCCTACACCATGGCAAGCTCCCTACTGAAGGCCAGTTCTCAGATTCTGTTGTCTTTGGACATTTGTTACTTCCTTACTGTGTTTCTTTAGAGCCTGCATATGAGAGAGATTATTCTGTCCCTGTCTCTCTCACCTGGCTGACTTTACTGAGTTGGATAGTGTCCAGATCCATCCATGTAGCAGAAGAATGCATGATTTCACCTTTTCTTAGAGGTAAGGAGCATTCCATTGTGTGTATGTACCAGAGTTTAAAAAAAAAAAAAAAACAGGAGCCTCCCGCCTACTGACTGTGATCCTGAGGTCTCCTAACCCATTTTGGCACCAGAGCAGATTCTTGCAGCCATGCATTTTGACTGCGAACTGAACTACAACCTCGTGCAGCCCGGGAAGGGATTTTTTTCCCTCTCCACCCCATTTTTCTGAGCGAAAATGGCGGCAGCGGCAGCAGCCACGCGGTGAGAGCCACCCTCTAAGACCCCTCCACCAGGAGGTAGGACTTTCTTTAGTGACGTAGCCTGTAGGTGATCCTGGGAGGGGAGGTGTTCCCGGCGCGCCTTCCGCCCAGAGATGAACCAAGAGCCGCGGCACGAGAAGCAGAGCCTCCCGCCTACTGACTGTGATCCTGAGGTCTCCTAACCCATTTTGGCACCAGAGCAGATTCTTGCAGCCATGCATTTTGACTGCGAACTGAGCCTAAATATTAGAAACCCAAAACCGCGCGGCCGCTATAGCGGACTGAAAGTCTTCACCTTTATCAAGGAAGAGAAATTATTAGATGATGCTTATTCAGCAGGCCTGATTGTTGGGGAAAATTTCCAATCAACAATAGTGAGTTCTGTATGGAAATATGAAATGTACTCAATATATAGAGAGAATAATGGGAATATCATCAGCTACTTAGATGGGGGAGGGGTGGGAGGGGGGTGTATCGGGGTTCTTGGTGGTGGAACGGGTGCACTGGTGAAGGGATGGTGGTTTAATCAGTATTTGACTGTGACTTAAACCTGAAAGCTTTGTATATTTTTTGTTTTCACGGTGGTTCAATAAAATATTTCTTAAAAAAAAAAAAAAAACAACGATTTTTCTGTTCTTGGATACGTGGGTTGTTTTCAGGTTTTGGTTATTGTGAATAGTGTTGCTCTGAACTATATGGGTGTAAATATCTTTCCTGGATGAGTTTTTGCACCTGTGGAGTAGTTCTTTCTTAATTCATCTTTACATTAGAGGGTCAGGAATTACTCACGGCAGTGCTCAGGGAGTCATATGGGATGCCAGGGATTGAACCTGGGTTGGCCACATGTAAGGCAAGCACCCCATCCACTATACTATCTCTCCAGCCCATATTCTCATTTCTTACAAGAAAGCTGAAATGTAGGTTACTGCTAAAGTGTAAGTTTCTGCTCTCGTCATTCAGTTACTCATGTACTCAACGTTTAATAAGTGAATGATAGAACAAGAGATAGTTTGATTAGAAAAGATATTTATTCAAAATTTTGCTCTCTGTTTTTGTAGGGACAAACAACTCCATTATTTTTTTAATAAATTTATTTATTTTTAATTAATGAATCACCATGAGGGTACAGTTACGGATTTATACACATCTGTGCTTATGCTTCCCCCATACAAAGTTCGGGAACCCATCCCTTCACCAGTGCCCATACTCCACCACCAGTAAACCCAGCATCCCTCCCATCCTCCCCAATCCCATCTCCCCCCACCCCACCCTGTCACTGTGGCAGGGCATTCCCTTCTGTTCACAACTCCATTATTTTTAAATAGAAGTATGAAATAGGGAATCCAGAAAAAATATGTAACTCTCAAATTGTTCTTAAGCATTCCCATATTCTGCATCTGTGGAGAGAGGGAAAATGCAAGGTTGTTGGGTTTCCTCAGTGACTCTGGACAATAATGTGGGCCAAAGCAACAGTCAGCAAACGATTTTTTTTGTAAATAGCCATATAGTAAATATTTTAGGTTTTTCCAAGTCATATTATTTATGTCAAAATTCTTTAATTAATAGAAGAAGTCACCAAAAATAGTAACAGAATGCATGTGTTTCTTTTTCCATGAAATCTAAAGAACACAGATAGGTATTGGACTAATTTTGGTTGGAGAATTATAATTAGTTGACCCTGACTGATGGAAACTATATATGAAATATTTATTTGTGGTGACTATCTTACAAGAAAAGCTGGCTGACTTTTCTGATAATAGAGAATATTTCATCTTGGAGATTCCATTTTACAGAGTTTAGTGTTCTTCTCCAAACTTTTTGGGAAAAGACCCTGCAGTGTGTTTTTAACTTAGAAGAGCTTTCAGAGAGCTGTGGATGGGGTATGATGTTGGTGCTTGCTCTTACCTGCACTGTGAGGGGTGGTATATTCAGCAACAGCAAACTCGTCTGAAAAAAAATCATTGAGTGAAGGAGAAACAAAGATCAGTGAATTCAGATGCCACTTGACTTGGAGAAAAGCATTTCATAGCAAGAATGTCAGATCTCCATATAAACTAACAGGAGTTGAACAGCATAATTAAAATTTCTAAATGTTATTTTCCCTCAGAGGTCAGGTAAGAGGATTTTGAAGGCTATTCAGATAACAACTCTTCACATTTTAAACCACTAGGAAGCTGCCCATTGTTGCTAGTCCGCGGATTCTCTGCTTCTCTTCACTCGGTCCAACTTGTTTCTTTAACTTTGTGTGGAAGAAAATTTTTTCAGCTGAAACAGTTCCTACTTCAACTTATCTAAAAGTTATAATTGCCCTTCAGCATCCAACTCAGAGGTTTTTCTTCTTCTATTTCTCCTTCTAAGCCTGTGCTATTTTTGTCTCCCAACTTCTTATTTAATTTATTAATGTTTAATTTTTTATTGTGGCATTATGACTTACAATGGTAATTAGTTTTAATGCTTTAGGCGCACAGTTTCACTATACCAGCTCCCAGCTCTTTATTCACTGCTCTCACTTATCCTTAGTTGTTATAACTGTCTTTTCTTGTTATCTTTCATGTATATTATATACTTTATGTCCTGTGAATTATTTGCGATGGGTGATCATATATTATCCTTCACTGACATTCTTTACGCTTTTGTCTCAACAAATATTAGTTTGCCTATTTGTTCTCTAAGTAGTTTTAAATTTTTTAACCCAGAGGAAAGAAATAGATACGACATTAACTGAATGAACTGAAAACTGGGATCAGTTGTAACAAGATCTATTTGTTAGCTTTTTGGTTGGGATTATTCCTGTCTTAGTGTTCTCACTTACCTGTTTCATAGTAATCGTAGACTTTAACGACTGCTGGCTTTCTGTCTCGTACTGGGACGTCTTCTTGAACCATAAAGGAAAAGTTTGCTGTCTGATTTGTCACCTAAGAGGAGAAGTGGGAAAATCAAGACTAGGAAGATCCCTTCTTTCCCTGAGCATAATGTTTATTGTCCTCTGATTCGTATGCACCTGTCCTTTAGGTGAGTAAACATTTGGGGATGTCAAGCTGGGCCTTATAATACAGTCTGGTTAATGCTCTGCAGTGAACAAAATAACTGCAACAATACATTCTCTCTTGTTTTCTGTATAGGTTAATACTTGTGAATAGTTTTCCAAGATGTAGGTATGTGGCTTTGTACTGTTGGAACATCAAAAAATTATTTTTATGTGACTGGGAAAAACATACCTTTTGTTTTCAATTTAATTGAAGCTATCCATAAGATTCATATTTTTCATATTTTATGTAGTGATATATTAAGATGCTAATAGTACCATTGATCTGTAGCACTGTAGCACTGTTTTCCCATTGTTCATCGATTTGCTCGAGCGGGCACCAGTAACGTCTTCATTGTGAGACTTGTTACTGTTTTGGGCATACCGAATATGCCAGGGGTAGCTTTCCAGGCTCTGCCATGCGGGCAGGATACTCTTGATAGCTTGCTGTACTCTCCAAGAGGGATGGAAGAATTGAACCCAGGTCGGCCGTGTGCAAGGCAAACACCCTACCTGCTGTGCTATCGCTCCAGCCCTAGCATTGATCATTGATATATTTGTTATTTCTGAAGGGCAGTTTTTGGGTTTTGTTTTGGGGCCATAATTGAAAGTGTTTAGGGGTAACTTCTGACTCTGTGCTCAGGAATTACTCCTGTCTGGCTCAAGGGACTTTATAGGGTGCTGAGGACTCAACCTGGGTCAGCTGCATGCAAACACCTTATGCCCTGTACTAGCCCTCTGAAAGGCTTTTAAACAGCAAATAGAAATAAGTAGCAGTTAGACCTTTTGTTCTACTGATGTTTGCATTGAAATTTTATAGCAATATCCATAATTTAATTTTTAACATAATTTAAAAGGAAGCTGACCATTTCAGGTATTTAAAAGCGTATTTCTCTATTATTATGTTTTGAATATAGGAAGATTCTGCCTCAGCAGAAAAGTCCTGTTAATCATTGCCTTCCTTCTATTACTTGTTTTCTAATGCAGATGCTGACTTAGAATACAATATGTGTAATTTTAGCTGAATTGTTACAGATCTTACCTGGTCCACATAGATGAGGACGTGGTTGGAGTTCACTTCTGTCCTGCTCACCTTACTAGATGTTTCAAGCTTAAGAAAATGAGAGAATTAACAAAGTTAAAAGGCAAATTGGAAAAAAACAATAAGCCTAGAGCACATCAAGGTTAAGAGACACTTTTTTTCCTGTAAATAATAGGAAAGGCAAGTCCTATAAATCTCATCATGATCAAATAGAATACATTTGCTATAAAAAAAAGGGGGGGAAGAAATGAGACCATGTTTGGGGTACAGGGTTCAACATTGTCATTTCTTGACTGACACAATCATCTGTCTTTCTGTGATGAGAAGGACACCAAGTGTTTCAGGTAAGAATTTACATCAAGCCTCAAAATTCAAATAACAATGTAGACCCTCTAGCACCTTTGATAAAATCAGCAGCACTGATTTTATCATTGCCATTTTTTTAGTGCACAGTACTTATTTAATTAAGTACTTAATCATGATTTTTCTCAGGTTATGATGAAACTGTTTCACACCCAAGAATTTTAAATCCCTAACTAGACTCTAAGTGGCCTGCGGGTAGCACTACCTCTGTATTTCTCTGGCATATGCATGTCCCTTAATTTAGAAAAAAATTAATGTAAACCCATGAATTAAATTTTCTGGTTTTGGAAAAAAGTATATATAATTGAAGTGAAATTATAAGTGATATTAATGTGAGTCCAGTTTAAAGAGCCAAAGCAGGACATCCGGAGCAGCCGCTCACAACACGGCCCCTCTGTTCCTTAAAGAGTATGATCCGGGAGAGCTACTAACCCATTTTGGCACCCAGAGACTTATAGAAGTGCATCTAGACTGTAAACTGAGCTAAAACAACAGAAATCCAAGACCGTGCGGCCGAGAGCTCCTATAATCTTTATTCTCAGCAATGGAAAACAAACTATCAAATGATGCCTTTTCAGCAGGATTGATTGTTGGGGGAAATGCCAAATAATAATAGTCAGTTCTCTGTTGAAATATTGAATGTATCCAAAATATATAGAGAATAAAGTGAAGATCATTAGCCACTCAAGTGCGGGGTGTGTGTGGAAAGGGGGTATATTGGGGTTCTTGGTGGGGGAACAGGTGCACTGGTGAAGGGATGGGGGTTTGATCATTATATGACTGAGACTTAAACCTGAAAGCTTTGTAACTTTTGTCATGGTAATTCAATAAAATAAAAATTAAAAAAATAAAGAGTCAAAGCATATTTTTGAATGAGACTTATTAGACATAAAATGTACCTACCATTTTCACTGTTGGTTTCAAGGGACTAAACCCAGACACCATCTTTATATCAGCAATCACCATATTAGAGACAGGACGACTTCCTCTGTAACTGTAGTGTCAAAGAAAAAATGTTGGGGACAACAGGGTGAAAGAAAGTCGGTTTTCTATCATTAAGACTTGCAATAAGCCTGTCTTTAAAACGTCTTTATAAAGTTTCCCCTCACATTGTTACCTGTAGCTATTCCCTGAACACTTGTGGCATTGATATTTGGAAACTAAATGTACATAAGATCTGCAATTTACTAAAATCATAGGTGTTCTAATCTCAGTCCCAAAGTACTAAATTAGAAATTATAGTAGAAATTTATAATTTGTATTTTGAACACACACACACACACACATACACACACTCATTCACTTACTCAATTCTTAGATACTTCCTTTTATGATTTGTTGTTTATTATGCCTTACTTTTATAATAAATGTTATTTGAAATGTAAATGTTTCCCCAAAGAAGCTATACGTAGTTTTGATATTAGACTTCTTATGCTTCATACTCTGAATTAATGAATTTATGATAATTGAGCTTATTGTCTAAAAAAGGATGTACTTTATAGTGTTAATATAATCAATATAAGATTCATATCAGAAACATCTTTAATTTATTTTCTTAGGATCCTGTAAAGTTTTTGATGGGTTACAATAAAGTAAGCTCTATATTTTGTATTTAATTTATACTTTTATTTAATAGTGATTTCTATTTTCTATTTTGTTAGAAAAAAGAAGAAAACAGAATTTGATTGTTCAGAAGAGGTAAAGAATACTTACTTCAATTTAAAGTATAGATATTTAATGAAAATTATTTATTCTTGCAGTAACTTTAACAACATTTAATGTAAGAGAATGATAGAAATTGATTAGAGCATAATTTTGACTGTGGCTCTCAAGCAGTGCTCAGGAGTTCAGAGACCCCTCTGACTAGGCTTGGCCAACTGGACAGGTAGCTCAGTGCAAAGGCCCAAGGAGTTGATACTCCTAAGGCTGTAGTGCTGGGGATTACTCAGACTACTCAAGAGGTGCTCAAGGGCCTCTAGAACTGTACCTGAGGGTGCTCAGGGTACCATTTGATGCAAGTGATCAAGTTGCAGTTGCCTGAATGCAAAACAAATGCCTCAATCCCTGTACTATCTCTCATGCCCGGATTAGAATATTTTATTAGTGTGTGTGTGTGAGTGTGTGTGTGTGAGTGTGTGTGTGTGTGTGTGTGTGTGTGAGAGAGAGAGAGAGAGAGAGAGAGATGCTGGATGTCAAAGCCAGGGCATCACACATACAAGGCAACAGCCTCTAGCACTGAGTCACATCATTTCCTGTAGTCCACAATTTGTTTTTTATTGAACAGATTTAGGGCCAAACTTTGCTTTCAAAGCATTACTGAAACCTTAAGATGAAGAAAATTAATAGATGGAGGGATTACTCCTACAGGATGAATAGTTCATTAGTAGATCTTTTCATCTCAAAGTATATTTATCTAAGAGTTGCTCTTCCGAGCATATTAATTACCATTGGTTCCAGTAGCTTTAGACTCGGGATTAGCTGATACAGTCAGAAATCCTACCTGATGTTCAGTGATATCTGGAAGCTGGACTGGGCCTTGGGTCCATCACAAGTTTGGGGCACAGTGTGTACCTCCAAAGAAAATGGGGATTCCTCCTTCGTTGGAAGAATATTGTACTTTATGGAGGTCTGTGGAAGACCAAGGACATATCAGTTTCTCTCTTTTCCTGGTCCTCCTCACTTTTGCATCCTTCAATTACCCCAGAAAGAAAGAACAGAGATTTTCTTTTGCATAAGTCATGGGAGTTGATTCTACAATATGACACAGGCCTCACCTGCAGATACACACATCTCTCCCCAGTCACTGTTGCATGGTACTCCCCTGGCAGCTCTGGCAATGGGACCTGCTGCAGGAGAAGGAGGTTGCTGTTGTCCACTTGGAACTTTGTGGAAAAGTCCTGAGAATTCTGAATGGTCACTTGCGCAGCCTTCTCAGTCCTGGTATAAGTGGCTGCCCCGTATTTGGACAGAGCCTGGAGAGCCACCACAGTGTCCTGGAAGAGAAAAGAGACAAACACCGCCCAAAAATAAGTTTTTGGTTTCCAGAACATCCCTCCTAATCTGGAACTTCTCCCTCATGTGGTGTTAGCTACAACATGGGAACAAGGATTTTTCTCATCCTTTTCTATTTTTTTCCCTTTTATTCTGCCTCTCAGGCAGAATAAAAGTCATGTAACAGCTTTTCCTAATGAAACATATTTCAACTGCATTGATGTTGTCCAAGAGGACTATTTTCTAGACCCAGAAATTATGGTCTGATCTTTCCCGGCAACAGTCCTCTTAACTATCTCTACCAAAGAATAAGTAAAAATTAAGAAGTTAAAAAAAATAAAGAGCAGCTGCTGTTCACAAGAAGACTTTTGATGGAAAAGGGGGAGAAATAGCATCTAAACAAAGAGTGTTTCAAGACAAATTCCCTTTTCTGATTTCTTTCTTCTTCAAAATGCAGATTTTTATTTCTTCACCCAGTTCTCTGAAAAATAAGTCACATTATACATCTCTTGAGGATTGACAATGGGTGTGTACGAGGGGAAACCCAGATTCTTTGCATATTGATAGCACAATCGCTTATGACCTCAAGAGCATAGAATTGTGAAAGGAATAAATAGAATTCTTCAAACTTTCAATTTTAAAAAAGTCACCTTCATAGGGGGAGACAGAAGAGACCCTCAGGGCAGATAGGATGAAATAGAGAGATCAATGTCTTCCAGAGAGTTCCAGAGAGAACTCCTCCATCATTCCATGAAATTCAGTATCAGGGCTAGTTGCTTGCTTTTCTGTTAATCAATCAATTTTCTGATTTCCCCGAGTGTGTTTCAAGTAGATGGAGTCTGTGATTTAGAAAACTGATTCTCAACCAGGGGCTAATTGTCGTGGTCTTAACTCAAAATAGGATGATACTGGCAGCTTGTGGGGAAAGGCCAGGAATTTGATAGAACATCTTAAAATGGCCAGGATAGTCCCTACAGCAATGATTAACCGGATCAAGATGTCAACAGCGCTTACACAGAAACCCTAAAACAGCCAGCAACCAATGTGTGATAATGATATCATTAAACTTTAGAAAGGAATGATCCTTATGGAAGGAGCCATATTGATAGGACTTAGTTAAAGGTGATTGAGGACCATCTTAGATATTTTTCTCCCTATCCTCATTATCCTCAACTACCCCTAAAAGAATCTTTTATGGTATAGTAATTTCTTATCTCTTTCCCTTGTGTTTTCCTTTTAGACTTTCCATTGGCCATTATGGAGTCACAGACCTGGGTGGAGGAGAAGCCCCCTTGTGAATTCTGTTGCTTTGTGATCCACTTCACGATGTTGGTGGCAGATGTCAGCTCCTCTGAGGTCGGGGCAGGCTGGGCTGTGAGGTAAGCCAGGAGCACGTAGGACGTCATCTCCACCTCAGCCGAGGGAGCCTGGGGTTGGTAAAATTGATCCACTGGTGCCTTGGGTTTCTGAGGTCGCTCCCAGTGGACTGAGTTGTCTTAAGGGTGAGAAAAGTGAGGGAATTATCACTCTCGGCAAATAACAAGTAAATATACATTTGTATAAAATTGAAGATAATTTAGGAAAAGAAACAATCTTCTTTCTCACATAAATTCCCCAAACTCACTTATATGTATGTATTTCCATGTTGAACTTGATTTCATCTTGTGGGGGTTAGGTGAAGAATGTTTTTGGAAGAAGAAGCTGAGAGCATTCTTATCCATCTCTCACAATATTTTACTTTTCATGTTATTTTTATTGTATAAATAGAAGCATAAAGTGAGAGAGGATTCTTTTAAAGTTTGTATCTTTATCATACAGATGAAGTATAAATTGGAATATAATTTCTATTTTTTGATCTCAGAGAACATATGTGAGTATTTCTTTAAAATAGGGATAAAAACAGTTTAAGATGCTACTGAATTTCTTTTAGTGTGGATTTTTTTTTTTTTTATATAACAGGTCTCATTACTCTGACCCTGAAAGAGCCTCCAATCATTGGGAAAGATGAGTAAGGAGAGGCTGCTAAAATCACGTTTCTGGTGCCTGCTCGAGCAAATCGATGAACAGTGGGATGACAGTGATACAGTGACAGTGATCCGAGAATGCAGAAAGATATATAAATAATATGCATATATAATCTTAACAGAAATAAAATTATATAATTTTCTACAGTCACTGTCATCCCGTTGCTTCATTGTGAGACTTGCTGTTAGTTTTTGGCATATCGAATATGTCCCGGCTCTGCCAGGCTCTGCCATATAGTCTATAATATATGCAACCTCAGGGAAGATATTTCATTTGCAATCTCAGCAAACATCTTTTTCTAAGAGGTGCTCTGGTCATATAAATATCGTTTACTTAAGTAATTAACATGAATCTTATCACTTTCATCAAGAATATATTCTTTTTCCCCAGAATTAAGTACCAGAGTATTAAGTGTCCCACATTAGTAGGGAAATGTACAACACTGATGTAGGGATGGGTGTTGGAACATTGTATGACTGAAAGTCAATCATGAAATTTGTAATTGTATATCTCATTGTGACTCAATAAATAAATAAATAAATAAAATCTTAAAAAATGTATGAAGCTACATATGCACTGTAGTACTGTAGCACTGCTGTCCCTTTGTTCATTGATTTGGTCCAACGGGCACCAGTAACATCTCCATTGTGAGACTTGTTACTGTTTTTTGGCATATAGGATACACTACAGGTAGCTTGCCAGGCTCTGCCGTGAGGGTGGGATACTCTCAATAGCTTGCCGGGCTCTCCGAGAGGGATGGAGGAATCGAACCTGGTTCAGCCACGTGCAAAGCAAATGCCCTACCCTCTGTGTTATTGCTCTAGAGAAAAAGGTATTTTTTTTCCCACTTTCTC
Organism: Sorex araneus; assembly: GCF_027595985.1. Taxonomy (NCBI): domain Eukaryota; kingdom Metazoa; phylum Chordata; class Mammalia; order Eulipotyphla; family Soricidae; genus Sorex; species Sorex araneus. The sequence goes on from NC_073311.1 coordinate 49,306,106, forward strand.
TCACCTTCTTTCCTAGCTTCCTTGTCAAGAGAGTTGAGTATTTCTCTTCTCTTCTCTTGATTTCCCGCTAGGGCAAAAGCATAGGCCAACAGTGCCTTGGTATAGACGTGACTGCCATGGGTCCCCTCCTTAGCTGTGTGCCAGGCGGACTCCAAACAAAACAAGGCATTGCGGACAACAGGATGCTGTAAAGATGAAGAGGGGGTGACATTAAGCCACAATAAGCAGAGAGTGGAACAAGTCATGAACTCGATGCTGTAGAAAGTCCTGAACTTCATAGACGTCATTCATAATTTTCAGCCAGCCAGTCAGATAGATTTCCATCCTTTTAAAAATAGAAACATTTAAAATCTCTTAAGCCCCTTAAAGAGTAAGCTTGGGAAAAGGAATTTTTGGATTACCTCTAGTACCCTGCTCAACAGTACCAATGGATGAATATAAATCCCACTGAACTGATTCACCAAAAGGTCTATCTGTTTGAGAAACAGCTCATCATGGAGCAAAAGGGAAGCGTAGACTTGGCTTTGGTAGGGTAGCATGGTGGGCAGCAGGTCTATTGCTTCCGTGGTAGGGACATTCGGGACTGAGGGGAATCTTACAGAGACTGGAAGAGGTATCTCCAGAAGCGCAATTGCGATATAGGCAGAGAGGGTCACTTCGTCCTCTACTCCTCCCTGTAAGAGCAAGAGACAGGGAGAGCGATGGAATCATTCCACTTCCAGAATTTAACTTATTCTCCTGAATCCTCCCACACTGTCTCGTACTTCAGCTTGCCAAGCTTTGCTGTGTTGCTTCCTTCAGCCCTGGAGGAATATTACATGGGTAGGTCATGAGGGGAGGAGAAAGACGCCAAAAAGTTTACCTTTATGGCATTGTTGAGCAGCGTCCCCGAGCTCTGGAAACAGCCGTTGTCCTTCTGCTTCTGGGAGAGCCAGGCGAGGGCTTGGCTGATGTGCGCTTCATCGATGAAGGTGTAAGCTCGAGCCTGGGCAAAGGTCTTCAGCACAAAGGCTGTGAGCCTGAGGGGGAGGAAGAGTGGGGTGCTGGGTCATTTGCCTCTAGCGGCACCCCGGGGCGCTGCCTGCACTTGTAGATGAATTCTCTCCCTCAGGCACTACTATAAGATTCAAGGAGCTCTTGCCAAGAGTTTGGAAACTTTTTCTGATACCCTGAATGTTCCTAAAATCTTAAAACTTTTTTTTTTTATCTGCTACTGGTATGTGTTAAACGCATTTTCAACTGGTCTTTGCTTTCTAAAGTATTTCTGCTTCATTTAGGGACTAAAATTTTTCTAGTTTTCTTGGGTGGCTGATTAGTATTTGCTCTCATCCTTCTGAACTTTCTGTACTTTTATTTTTTAGCTTTTTTGGTCATACCCAGTGATGCTCAGGGGTTACTACCAGCTCTATGCCCAGGGTTTACTCCTGGTGGTGCCCAGGAGTTTGAATAAAATGCCGGGATTTGAACCCTGGTCAGTCATATGCAAGGCAAATGCCCTGCCTGCTGTCTTATTGCTCAGCCCCCCACTTTCTGCACTTATTTCTTGGCTTTACTCAGGGTGTACTTCCAACTTTGTGCTCAGGGATGAGACATGGTTTGGTCTCATAAAAATTAAGCTCCTTACCTGCTGTACTATCTATCTGGGCCCTGTAGCTATTTCTTTTCCTTTTTCTCCCTTCCTTCCTTCCTTCCTTCCTTCCTTCCTTCCTTCCTTCCTTCCTTCCTTCCTTCCTTCCTTCCTTCCTTCCTTCCTTCCTTCCTTCCTTCCTTCCTTCCTTCCTTCCTTCCTTCCTCCCTTCTTTCCTTCCTTCCTTTCTTCCTCCCTCCCTCCCTCCCTCCCTCCCTTCTTTCCTTCCTTCCCTCCTTCCTCCCTCCCTCCCTCCCTCCCTCCCTCCCTCCCTCCCTTCCTTCCTTCCTTCCTTCCTTCCTTCCTTCCTTCCTTCCTTCCTTCCTTCCTTCCTTCCTTCCTTCCTTCCTTCCTTCCTTCCTTCCTTCCCTTCCTTCCTTCCCTTCTTCCTTCCCTTCTTTCCTTCCCTTCTTCCCTTCCTTCCTTTTTTCCTTCCTTCCTTCCTTCCTTCCTTCCTTCCTTCCTTCCTTCCTTCCTTCCTTCCTTCCTTCCTTCCTTCCTTCCCTCCTTCCTTCCTTCCTTCCCTTCTTCCCTCCCTCCCTCCCTCCCTCCCTCCCTCCCTCCCTTCCTTCCTTCCTTCCTTCCTTCCTTCCTTCCTTCCTTCCTTCCTTCCTTCCTTCCTTCCTTCCTTCCTTCCTTCCTTCCTTCTTCCCTCCCTCCCTCCCTCCCTCCCTTCCTTCCTTTTAGATTTCTTGACTTCTTTTCTACAGCAAATATTCTAATAGACTAACTTCCTTTAAATGTCCTTCTCAGAAAATATTTTATTCTACATTTTTTTACCCTTCCATCACTTTGTAGGACACTGATTTCCTCTTGTTTTTCTGTGTGGTTAGACATGGGTAGACAGATAATTGATAGTTAATAGGAAGATGGATAGATGATGAATAGATAATATATGGATGATAGATAATGGACATAAATAGATGGTATACAGACACAATGACATATTGGAGTGGGTATATAGAAAAATAAATAGTGATGGATGGATAGGCACAAAGATTCATTGATAGATACAAGACAAATGGAAAAACAAAACAGAATGAGTAGAAGGTACTAAAGTACACTGTGAATAGTGACTGGGATTTTTCTGGCCTCTATAGCATCTCTAAGTGCTAAACAACATACATGAAAATCAAACTTATAATGATCCCTTAGCAAAATGCAAAAATAAAATAGTCTTGTGTATTGGGTATAAAAGTTATCATCTTTGGGTCTGGAAATGTGGCTCAAGTAGTAAAGCAAATACCTTGCACGAGTGAGGTCCTGGGTTCAATCCCTGGTGCTGCCTAATGACTCCCACCCCCTGGTACCATGGGGTATGGCTATGGTAGATTTGAGCATTTTCAGGTGAGTAGCCCCAATATACTAAAAAATAAACAAAAAACTTAAATCCAAAGCATTCTTGGTTTACTCAGTTATTTGTTGTGTAACCACAAATTTAGTTTTTGTGGGGAGGAGGGAACTCAGAAGTGTTCAGGAGGCCCAGGAATCCCCCAGGGATTCTCAGCCAATGACACTGGCCAATCAATACAAGGATATGAGGATATAGTGCTTCTTGGTCCCTGTTGTGCTGGACATTACCTAGATCATGCAGGTGATGCTCAGAGCCTAATGGACTAAACTTTGTGATGCTGTGAGACCATGAGGTGTCAAGGATTAAATGGTTTTAATGTAGTGACCAGGGGTCACTACAAGCACCTTAAGGCAAGCCCCTTAACTTGGACTTATCTCTCCAATCCCACACATATTTACTTGTCTATACTTCATATTATTTCCTCCTCTGTACCTCACATGATAGTTATAAGAAAAAAATAGGTTAATTCTGATATATGAACTTTGCACTTCCTATTAAAATTCAGAATAAATGTTCTTACCAAGTGTTGCCCTGATTCCTGCTATATTGCTGCCCAAAGGTGCTATAGGAACCATCTTCATGTTTGTAGTTTAGCTGTCTCTGGTATCCTGGAATGGAAGGCTCAAATGGGTAAAGAAATATTATAAGGTAAACAGGCCATCCCTATGTGGAAATTGATGCATGCAGGAATAACAAACATTGTACAGTTTCCTGTATGTAGAATCTGCCATAGTTGCATAGACATTACGCATGTATTAAAGAACAATATCCTATTAGATGAATGTTTCCATAAAAATTATCACTATTTGCTTAATATGTGGCCATATAATTCAAACCTAATTGTGAAAACTCTTATTAGAATAACAAAGAAAACTTTTTTTTTTATCTTACCATTGATGAGATAACCAATGGCCTTTGATTTGATTTCTGGAGTCAGTTGTTGTGTTTCATTCAGATAATTCAAGATATATATGTTGGGAGCAAATAGGACCATGTTCTGTTCTCCACAACCATAAGGCATCTGAAGGAGATTCTGTGTGTTTTGCATAGAAGAACCAAGTATGTCACCTGGGCAACGTGAAAGAGCAATTAGCTATCAGAGCCATTTCAGTTTATGAGTAGCTAACACTATTCAAGAGAAAAGATATTAAAATTTACAGTCATATAATCAGTCCTTTAGGCAAGGGATTATTTACTTTGGAAAAGGTGGTGCTCCAGGATTATAACAGAAATAGAATACTAGAACACAAATTTTGTCCCTAGTTTCTTAAGTGAAAGATGACTCACCCAAAACTGAGAAAGAGGCTCTGGCAGATTCTTTGACCACGTTGGGTGGAAGTTTTAGGGATAACTGCTCAGCTATTTCAGTACCTTTGGAAATAAACAATCTCTATCAAAGAATGACACTTTCCCCTTTTTAAAAAAATTTTATTGAATCACCATGAGATAGTTACAAGCTCTCATGTTTGGGTTGCAATCTCACAATGATCAAACACCCATCCTTCCACCAGTGCACATTCACCACCACCAATATCCCCGGTATACCCCCCCTTCCCACCCTCCCCCTGCCTCTAAGGCAGACAATATTCCCCATACTCTCTCTCTACTTTTGGGTATTATTGATTGCAACACAGACACTGAGAGGTCATCATGTTTGGTCCATTATCTACTTTTGGCATGCATCTCCCATCCCAACTGTTTCTTCCAGCCATCATTTTCTTAGTGATCCCTTCTCTATTCCATTTCCCTTCTCTCCTCCGCTCATGAAACAGTCTTCCAGCTATGGGGAAATCCCTCTGGCCCTTGTACCTACTCTCCCTGGGTGAAGAATGACACTTTTCATAGAAATAAAATGTATTGTGTAGGAGTGAACTTTCAAAGCCATTCTTTCTGGGTATGGTTGTATGCACATCATTAATTAGTTTTATACTTGTACAAATTACTAAACCTCTTCATTGTCTACGTTGTAAACTCTGTGACAGTGAAAAAAATACATGCAGAGCATATTTATCAGAACATATTAAATCTTGTACATGTGAGCAGTCATCATTATAGTTTGCAGTAGGATTATATGTCCCCGAGGAACCTTTAGTTTGAGGAATAAGATTTGTTACCTATGATAAGATCACTTTCAATAGTTTCTCTAAGAAATGGGTGACATCCACAATCACTTGATGTCTATTTTATATTGCTATGTTCTTCCTCACTCACCTGTTTTGACTTTGGGCCTCACTTAGTGGTGCCTGGGGGTGACTCTGTGCTCAGAGTCACTCCCAGCAGTGTTCTAGGAGACCAGGTGGTACCTGATGTTGGGAATTAAACAAGGGCCAGCCACATGCAAGGAAACCTCTTAAAGCCCTGTGCCAGCTCTTCCAGGGCTTGTGTTTGCCATGAACAATAGCTGTAGACCAGGAACTAGTGGGGAGCAAAGTCTTCTGACTTAATGATGTTATAAAGATGTTATAATGCTCATAAGAATATAACTTCTTTCATTTCTCCCCTAATCAATGGAGTCCTATTTATAAATAGATAACATAAATTTGTCTTGAATTGGTTCTTCTCAAACGACTGGTACAGGGTCCTGTATATTATGGATACAGAACTAATATGTGTATGGCAATGTAATTACAAATATATTCACAAGTGTTTCTTGATAATATGATAAAGTCCTTTTATAGTTATTATTTTGCTTTGAAAAATCTTTCTTTGGTTTACGGTTTTTATTTTTTTTTTGGTAAAAAGTAAGCAACTTAAAATTCACCATCTAAGAAAAAACAATTTTTAAAGTAATATGATTATTAGGTGCCATTTATTTTGTTGTCAACTATTTGACAGAATATCTTGGCACTCCAATTTATCATGGCTGCTCTTTCTAACTCGTTCTAGGCACTATAAGTAACTGTATCCTGTCTGGCTACTAAATAACCACAACCAATGGAGAGAAGAGGACTAAAAGGAAACAAGTTTGGTATTAGCTCAAACCCACTCACTTGAATTCAGGATCCTCATCCACAAAACATGTAGAATGAAGTATCATATAGCATTCTGATTATGATGGGAGGTCATATGCATGGATGACCTGGAGTATGTTCCCACAGGAGCTATTGTTCTCACCATGATTGTGAAGGTAAACTTACCTGAAGCACAAATCATGGAGTTGAAAGTCTTTTCTTGCTCAATTCCTTCGGGCTTAGTGAAAAGGAAAGATAAAAGGAATAAATATCTCGGCCATAGGACATCTTCCGTTGTCAAGTTACACTGAATGGTCTTTAGCATCTTATTGTCAAATTATTCTAGATTCATAAAGCATTGAAGAAGCAAAGAGAGAGTAATTCAATGCAAATTAGTGATAATTTAGGCCGAGAACCCAATCTAATAGGTGTGAGAAATATATTAATAGGATAGAGGTGCAGATCGGGGAAGAAAACATTTCTTTAAAACTTTTTTGAAAAAAATTATTGTCAATATACTAAGTAGGTTTTGCAGTAGCAAGGTTTTCTCTATTACATTGTAGGATAGGAAGTTACATTAGTTTTACAAGTAGTTGATGTGAGCATGAAATTGATTGCTCTTTGGTAAACACTGTTTTATATTATCACCATTTCTAGGCATTCAGAAACATATTTAAGTGACCCAGACCTACTTACCTCCACTAACAGGGTTTTGATGACTGTGTCCTTCCTACCCATCTCCGGGACCTCAGCAACCTCATTCCCACACAGTTCTGAGGACTGTATCGCCTCTGCGCTCACGGAGAAGTTTGTGTTACCTAAGGCCAAGAAGGGAGCAAAAGAATGTCACACTGCTTGATGGCAGTTCAAGCAACCCCCTAGCCTTCTAAAACAAGTCAGTGATCTTCAACCAATCATGGCGGATACACTTGAACCTTACAACTGACTGAATAAGAAATTCAGGAAACCCAATGTGCACTGGGTAAGCAATGCCCAACACAGTGAGAGGAGTGAGTGGGGGCTCACTGTGACCAAAAATAGAAAGAAGAAACAAAGTTAAGTCAATAGAATAAAGTTTGTGGGGAACAAAATAGAGAACACGATATAAGAAGAGCTCACTCTTTGCCACTCTTGATAAATTAGTGAGGGGGTGGTCAGTGTGGCTAAAAACAGAAAGAAGAACAAAATTAATTTGATAGAATAAAATTAGCTGGGAGCAAAATAGAGAAGACGATATAAGAAGTTTTGGGTATTTGCCACTCTTGCTAATCACTTTGGGAACTGTTATTTACCTAGAGTTTTAGGAGTTACTGTCCAGGACCAGGTTTGCCGCTCATTTACACAGATGCAATAGGATTCTTCGTTCTTCTCACTTTGGGATGCTAGGAAGGCTGGAGACGGATGCAGTTGCACACTGACCTGTCATCCACAACGGAGGCACAGAGACAGACATGATCAGATGGTGGAGAGACAATGAATGCGTGCAACTGGGCCCAAATGTAGGATGATAGCCTGAACTGAGATTAGGCTGGGCATAAACATGGCAATGACACAAACTGAGACTGATTATCTGCACAGAAAACATGCAATTTGCATGGGAGTTTACTGGAGACATCTGCAATTATAGCAACAGGTGAAGGGGAGGGCAAAGAAATGGTATATTATCCCTGAGAGCACATATTGGCTTCTACCTGTAAAATTTTTCTTCCCAATTTCCTTTAAACACTTCCCTATTTCCTCCGACATAAAGTACATGTGTGCTTTCTACAAGGCAAGGAGATCATGAAGAATGAATAATATAAAAGAAGTTTCCTCACTAGACAGAAAGTTGACAGTACATAAATATCTGTAATAGAGGCAGGCTGGGGAATGGGGGAAAATTGGGGACATAGGTGGAGGAAAGTAGTCACTGGTGTTGGAACATTGTACGACTGAAATTGAAGCATAAATCACTTTATAGTTTTAAAACTCAGTGATTCAACAACAACAACAACAAAAAAGATTCCTGACCACGAGAACATTGTGTTACAAAGGGAATGATATCCACAACACTATGACATAGTTTACAAAGAAATAAACACTATTAAGGAAAGGTAAAAGTATATTTTATGTGTGTTTCTGTGACACGCATGGAATTAAGAAAACTGAATATTATATAAGGATCAGTAACTTCTCTGACAAATACCTGTCATGTGGCCAAGAAAATGGAAATATCCTAAAAATGATAAGAAAAAACCACAAAAGCATGTAGTTTGGAGACCCAGAGTTTTAGCGCCTGTTACTCATATGTCACATATTATTAATCATACGTCATGTCATTTTGATCATAACCTACCATGCTGAGCACTGTTTTTTTTTTTTTTTTTGCAGTATAATCACCTATTTCCAGATTTCTACTCTGTGGAACAGCATCAGTTATCTTTCTTTATACCACCCTTTTCCTTACCCGAATGCATTTGGGAAGGTAGTTCAGGACAGTGGCCTTGAGGGTGAAGGCCTCTCCCCGGATCACAGAGTAGGGCATCGTCAGCTCCACAAAGAAGGGCTGGAAGGCTCGGAGAGAGGCGGGAAGGGAGAGACCCAGCCCGGTGTCCTGGGACAGGCAGAGGGCCCCTGCCTTCCACTCGGTGATGGTGTCAGGCACTGTTACTTCCAATTCAGTCACACCAGACGAGCTGGAGAGGGAGCAGTGTGAAAAGTAGACAATAAGTAAGACATATTTTCTCATGTAAGAATCAATATCTGTACAGCTGTCGTCAAGGACAGATCCCACGCGAAGGTCCAACCACAAGCTCACTTGATTATAATTGGGGACCAACCTGTAAAACTGAAAGACACTAAAGGGTGCCTCATTTCTATTTTCATTTCATGGAAACACAACACATTGAACTTGATTCAGTTATTCAGTTTGTCCTTAAATCTTCCTTTCTGTTGTACAACTCCTTAAATAAATAGGTCGAAGAATCATGATCTGGGGGCTGGAGCGATAGCACAGCGGGTAGGGCGGCGTTTGCCTTGCATGCGGTCGACCTGGGTTCAATTCCCAGCATCCCATATGGTCCCCTGAGCACCGCCAGGGGTAATTCCTGAGTGCAGAGCCAGGAGTAACCCCTGTGCATCGCCGGGTGTGACCCAAAAAGCAAAAAAAAAAAATCATGATCTGGGGCCAGGGCAATAGTACAGAGGGTACTTGCTTTGCCTTGCTTGCAACATGGATGATTCAATCCCCAACACTGCACACAGTCTCCCGAGCCTACCAGGAGTGATCCTTGAGCACAGAGCAAGGAGCAAACCCTGAGCACTGCCGGCCGGGTATAACCAAAACAACAGCAAAATAGAATCATGATCCAATGAGTAGACTTTAGTCTGATTTGTTTATGTGTATATTCAGATCATTAATAGATACTTCCCTGAATAGCCTTACTCAATATAGTATTTGGATCATTTTGATTCCTATGTCTGTTTTTTGGTAGCTTTTAAAGTAGTTATTATAGAGGTTATTGTATAATTATTATATTTTTATATTATATAATATAATATTATATTATAGAGTTATATTATTATTTCTAAGATGATTATACTAATAAACCTATACAATAATAGTAATTTCATTAAATCTATTCTGGTAAAGGGCTAGCAAAAGTATTAAGGACTTAACAAAGATTCAAAGCTATGAAAAGCTCAAAAACCATATTTCCTCACCCACAACAAATAGCAGACATTTAAGTTACTTACTCCAATGCCACCAAATCCCAGATCCAGGTCTCAGGGAAATAACTCCTCACTGTTTCAATAAATTTTTCTGGACTCTCTGTGTTTTTATTAGAATCTATGTCGTCATATGCGTCATATTGAGGGCTGTATGAACGATCTAGTACTGCAGCTGATTAAAAAAATGGTGAGGGGAATGACTAGTTAAAATAAAAGCGTTAATTCATTTCTTTTGTGCACTCACTATATATTTTACAAGTTGTTTTGCACTAATTATATCATATACCTGAAATCCTATCTTTATCAAGTTCCACAAAATTAATTTCCCCCTTAAAATTTCATGGTTTAAACCAATATATCTTTCCTATAATTTCCACAGTAGTTATTTTTCTTGTTTTTCCATCATTTGTATAATGTTAATTCCTTAAAAAAATTATATTTGTTATCCTTATTTGGAATGGACACTATTGTAGAATAATACATAAAGAAAGAAAGCTGTCTTAGTTATTGAACTAACTTATTATTGAACTGACGTATAGGTGGATATTAACCTTACATGGAGATTGTGTGTGTGTGTGTGTGTGTGTGTGTGTGTGTGTGTGTGTGTTTGGGGCACAGACTCATCTGGATAAAAGCTATTCTCAGAGCTTCCTTCTGCCTCTCTGCTCAGGGATCACTCTTGGTGGTGATCTGGAGACCATATGGGGTGCCAGGGATTGAACTGAGCCGTCTGCTTGCAAGGAAGTGCTTTGCCGGCTGTACTATCTCTCTAGCCTCAAGATGTTTATCTTCACTTCCAGTGACATTAAGAATATTTTGGAACGGAGAGTAGACACAGTCATGGGAGAGAGATTTAGACACTGGACTGTAAGCATAAGATCTGGGGGTTGGGTCAGAGACTTCCATGAAAAGCTGTAGAGATTCAGCCACTGCTTTATTTGATGTTTTACATTGGTATTTTCTTTTGATATTACTTGGCTCTGTATCTTAAAGTATTTCAACCAGGATTACATATTTCCCTTCACCAGAGGCTCTTTATTCTTTTTTCTTTTTTTACAGTGTCTGAGTGTCTATCCTGATTCTATAATTAATTTATTCTTCACTACTGTGAACTTTCTCTCTATCTCTCATCAGAATCTTATGTTTCATTTGAGTTTGTGCTCATAAGTATTTGACTTATCTGGGTAATGAATAAAGCCTCAGGTCAGTTTTGACTATACCATTTATTAAAAGTTAAATGACTTCAGAAGGAAACCCTTGCTTGAATTTTGGTTTCTCGAAGTGTAAAGTGGAAATATGGCCACCTTATCATTCTGTTTTCTTTAATATGTTTTTTGATGGGGGAAAGCTCAAGTGATGCTGGGGGCAGGGGCCAGGGTTATCTCTAGACCTACTCTGCTGGCAGGAATGCTGGCCTGATGGTTCAGTGCTGGGGGTCACCAGGTCATCACGTCTCATGCTGGGAATCAAATTTAGAATTTGTGCCTGCAAAGTACTCCAGTCTTTTTGTCTCTCTCCCTTGTCCCAGTTTATCTTTTTATGTATTCTTTGCAAAATAATATTGTTGAATATGACATAGATTTAAAAGATTTGTCATTTTACCTCCTCCTCGCACCATTGACATTGATGGTTGATGTGATTGAAGACGGTTCATTGAACATGGCTGAGATTTTCGGATTTTAGAGTTGGTGAACACCTTTAATCCCATACCCTATAAAAATGACAACTCAATAATATTTTTAAATTGATTGGATTAGGATTAAATTTATTTTAAATTTCTGATTATAATCCAAACACCATTGATACAAAATCTATATTATACACAAACTCAAAAAAGAGTGATACAATTATTTCATTTATGACTTATTATTTTTAATTTTTTTTTAGTGCCAAAGGCTTGAGCGATAGTAAGGTAGTAGGGCATTTGCCTTGCATGCGGCCGACCCTAATTCAATTTCTCCGCCCCTCTCAGAGAGCCCGGCAAGCTACTGAGAGTTTCTTGCCCGCACAGCAGAGCCTGGGCAAGCTTCCCATGGTGTATTCAATATGCCAAAAACATATCTCAAAACAAGTCTCAAAATGGAGATGTTACTGATGCCCGCTCAAGCAAATTGATGAGCAACGGGATGACAGTGACAGTGACAGTAGTGCCAGAGACCAAAAATCTATGTCTGATACATCACAGCACAGATTTTATCTCGAAGCTACAGTCTTGTACCCTTGTAAAAAAATTTACAATCTTTTGTAAGCAAACTAAAAGTAATTAAAAGTAACTCAATTAAATGGCAGGAGTTTGGTCTAACCTGTCTCTGACTTGCTAAAATGTGTGTCTAAATTTTACATATATACATTTTATTAACATTAATAAATAAGTCAGCACATTAATAAATTGAGAGGATTTTACCTTTAGGAAGCTATACATATCATCTTCATTAAAATTTTTCAAGGGAACATAGATGGCTCCATTATGAAGGATATTAGGATGGTTGATACAAACAGTTTGTTCTTCTTGCTGGTCCAAATTTGTAGGGAAATCAGTAAGATCCTTCATAGTTAGTCGACTATATACCTGAAATAGTGGAGAGATAAGAGATAGAATTCTTACCTGCTTATCTCTTGAAATAAACAGTGAATAGAGAAATGACAATCCTCAGCTTGTTCTTTTTAAAAATTAATTAATTTAAAAAAGTGAGATTCTGTGGTTTATAATGCTATTAATAATGGTTTCTCGTGCACAGAACTCCAACACTATACCTATCACCAATGTAACCCCTACCTCTCCCAAGGTCCCCAATACCCCTCCCTCCAAACCCTTGACTCAATTGTGTGAAACAGCTTTCCCATTATATGGCCTTTGACCTTTTGCTGCTACCTTGCTGTGTATCTTTAAGCAACATGTGAGAGAGATCATTCTGTATCTATGCATTTCCTTCCGACTTCCTGACTGATATCCTCTATTTTCATCTATGTGGCTGCAAATTTAATGATTTTTTTCTTTATTTGAACTTCATAGTATCCTGTCCAACAATATCACTTCCTGCCATCTATCCTCTCAACACAAAAACATTAGTTCAAAAGGTGATATACATACATTCATCGACACATATATTACAATAGCCAAGATCTGAAAACAACCCAAGTGCCCAAATAAAGATGAATGGATCAAGAAATTGTGGTGTATACACACAATAGAACACTATGTAACTCTAAGAAAACACAAAATCATCAGTCTTCTTGAGCACATGTACTTGGTACCAAAGAGAGAAGTCAAAGGTTTTATTTGACTATTTTTAAGTGTTGTAATTTTGTTGTTGTTCTAAAGATAGAAACCTTATTTGTGATATAGGTTCCCAAGGAATAATAACATCTTAAATTATGAGAGGCTAATGAAGTTTCAACATAGAATTTATATGTAAAAGTTGACCAGACAGAGGCAGAAAATGCAAATTTCCTCTGTGTCTGATCAATAGTTAATGCCTTGAGTGATTTAGGTAGGAATTATTGCCATCTATTAACTTCTATTTCTATTTAACTTTATTTTTGAACTCAAAAGCCACATAGGCACATAATTGAATATAGGTAATTGAATACTTAAGAAAATACAGTTACAAACACACATCACTTTTTCTTTGGTGCAAAAGGAATATTTAAATGGTAGAATCAAGATTTTATAGAATGGAGCCAAGCAGCTTGAATATTTATCCTTGAATTGGAATACATCTTAGTTCTGTCAAAGAATTTTCAATATTTGCCTAAGTAGATCTCTAAATTTCTGTGGGCCAGAAGTCCTACTGCTTCTTATGTTCCCCTTCTTGTACACAGGTCAATATATGTTCTATACAGTTGCAAGGAAGGATGAAATTATAAAAGTTACTGCAGCTTTGATGGAACCAGAGGATATCATATTAAGCGAAGAAGTCAGCAGAAGAAAGACAAATACCATATGTTTTCACTTATCTGTGGTATAGAGAATAACAGAATAAGGGAATGCAAGGTATTAAAGGAGGTAATACCTAGATTACCCTGGTCTGTAGAATGTAGAGCTGAGGGGCTGGAGCGATAGCACAGCGGGATAGCACAGCGGGTAGGGCGTTTGCCTTGCATGAGGCTGACCCGGGTTTGATTCCCAGCATCCTATATGGTCCCCCGAGCACTGCCAGGAGTAATTCCTGAGTGCATGAGCCAGAAGTAACCCCTGTGCATCGCTGGGTGTGACCCAAAAAGCAAAAAAAAAAAAAAAAAAGGAATATAGAGCTGAGAAGGATAGAAAAAGAGAGAAACTGAGTGGGGAGAGTAAGAGGAGGAGGACAGGAAGTACCAGGGCCAGAAGATGGGGCCTCAGACACATTGGTGGCATAGGGGTGTGGTATATCTACATATCTGAACCACAGAATCAACAGAACTGAAATTATGTGATTCCCAACTACAACCACCAAAATGCCTCCATCAAGGAGGCAGACTGGGATTTGGGAGGGAAACTGGGATACTGGTAGAGGGAAATTGACACTGCTGATGGGATTGGTATGGGAACATTATATGCCTCAAACTCAACTATGAATAACTTTGTAAATCACCATGCTTCAATGAGGATTTAGCAAAACAAAACTAAATCTTGTTGGCATAATTGTAAGAATGTCAGTTCTGTTGTTTACTTCAGTATAGCCTTTTTTTCCTTTTTCTCTTTTTATTGAATCACTGTGAGATAGAATGTTGTTCATGATTGAGTTTCAGCCGTACTATGTCCCAACAACTGCCCCTTTACCAGGGCACATTTCCCGCCACCAATGTCCCCAGTTTCCCTCTTGGCTACTTCCTCCTGCCCCTCCCTGTTGGCTGCCTCTATGGCACTTTCTCTCTCTCTCTCTCTCTCTCTCTCTCTCTCTCTCTCTCTCTCTTTCCCCCCTCTCTCCTCTCTCTCTCTCTCTCTCTCTCTCTTTGTCTCTCTCTCTATTTTTCTTATTTTCCTTTTAGGCACCGTGGTTCGCGGTACTGTTTCTGAAAGGGTACTATGCATATCCCTTTATCTCCTTTCAGCACTCAGTTTTTGTACAGAGTAATCATTTCAGTGCAGTTTTACACAGAGTGCTCAAATATTTTCAATCTTGTTTTTACAACTTAAATGGTGACTGTTACTCTCTGGGCTGTTGAGAAGATCAAACTTGGAGAGATACGTGATAAATATTAAGAGATGGTTTAGAAGAAAGACAAGCAGTAAGGGTCCTCATTATGGTTTATGCTCAACAGGGCCCTGTCTCTGCTTTGGGACCCTTTACTGGGCCCTGCTGACCTCAGAGGCTGGTGGGACTCACCGTGGCTGCAGAAAGCTCTGCCTCAGGCTTCATGACCAACACGCTCTGGTCAACAGCTCGAAGGGCGCAGAGGGACTCAGGAGAAGCCGTGACCTGTAAGCGGGCCTGGGAGGCAGGAAGACCCTGTGCTGGGAGGAACTTCAAATTCACCTGTGAGAATTGGAGGAAAAAAATCATCCAGTGCTTTCTCTACTTGTGCAATGCTGACTTCACCAGCGTTCCTAGGTCATCCTCATAGTCAGACTATTGGATATTTAGAAGGACCAAGTCAGGACTTTTATTTTACTTTTGATCATCCTGCCTTTACTGTTGAAAAAGTTTGGCTATGTTCTGAGGAAAGTACCTCTGATATATCACAAAGGCACATGGGATAAAATTGCTCTATTTTATTTTTGCTTTGCTTTTGTGTCATACTTGGTGATGTTCAGGGCATACTCCTGGTTCTGTGCTCAGGGATCATATTTAAGGGTGCTCAGGGAGCTGAGGTGCTGAGGTGATCAAACCAAGTGGGTTACACGAAGACTAGCAGCTTAACCTCTCTATGAAGTCTCTGACCCAGCTTGTTTGATATTTAGAGACTTCTCTTTCTCTCTGACGCGTTCTGAGATCATTTTGGGTGCTTGTGTTTTTCAGTGAGGTCTTAGAATTTTTCAATCTTAACTTAGCATCGTATATACCTCACTCAAATCAACATTGTGCACAGAAGGACAGATTATATTATGTTCTATGTAATAGCATCTTGTGCAATGGAAGCGTTTGCGCTAGGTACCAGGATATCTGACTGTGTCAGATTATTGAGAATTTATGAGAAAATCCTTAATGTTCTAAACTCAGTTTTCTCTGGAGTAAATTAGATGTTACCCATAGGATCAGTACTTGTGTTCTCGCAGTTCTATACTAACGGCAATTACCTTGTTGGCTAGACAATTTTCAATCTCAAATTTCTTTGAATCTCCAACAACTTCTCCATTTGGTAAAATGGTAAAGATGAACAATCGTGCAATGGGAGCAATGTCTGACTCCACGGGGAAGGATAAGGAAAAACTGCCTTTCACTAGAGAGAATAAGACAGAAAGATTCTGGGTCAAGACAGTGCTAGATCTTAGCACACTCAGAATTGTGCATATTCACTTGATGGCATAGTCTCTTCAATGCTATTCTAATCGGTGGAATTAGGAGGCTGGTATCTTTCTTTACAACTTCAGTTCTGGAATAAATTAAAGTCCTTTCTACTTATGTCTTTCTTATCTGCTTTTCCATCTAACTGTACTGACTTAAATTTGAATAGCTCAAAATGTTTTTATCATTTATTAAAATATTTTATGAAACCCTCTTGACTCAGTTAAAAATTAAGGAACGGGACATGTATTATTTTTATCTTTCATACAAGATAGAAAGTAGCTATTTTACCTAGAGTTCACTCCAGGGGTGAATTTTATTTGACACATAACTGGAATTTATAAGATATAATCATTGTTTAAAACATAGAACTGGAATTTGTAAGATATAATCACTAATTAATTTTGAATGTATTCCCTTTTGATTCTGATTAAAGGTATAACATGAAATATGCCACCCTAACTAGTTTTGAATGTGCATTTCCGTAGTGTTGAATTATTAGTTGTTGAGAGTACCGATTAAAAAATTAAGCCTTCAGTGAATGTAATTGATGTTTTATTTTTCCAGAATTGTAGGGAAAGGAACCATACATATCAAGAAAACTTCAGAAATAAGGAATGAGTTCTAAGCTCCAGTAGAAGGCTTACTGAAATATAAGCCTTCATTTAAGTTAAAAGAATGTTTATGCCTCTTTTCAGTGATTTAAGCATTGGCATCAATTTTAAAAAGAAAGAAACTGTTCCATGTTTCCCCACAATCATTCATGACTTACACTCCAGCTCACATGTGAATGAACTGACATCATTCCTATAACACAGCAGGCATCCTAATGCAGGGTTTCTAGTGAGTCTAGCTCGGAGTATGGCATAGAATGACATCTGTCACCTATTCTCCTCTTTCTTGGCTTCTTAACTCTCAAACATTTTAGTTAAAGTATAGAGAAAGATCTAAAATTTTTACAAGTTTTAAATTTTAGACAGAGAAGTCCAATTAAAGTGAAAAAAACATGTACCTTTGTAGAATGTCTGATGCAGAGTAAGGAGTCAGATTTGCTCACTTGCTTTTGTTGAATTGAAAAACACCCTAGTTCTAAAGATGCTTTATTATCTTTTGTGATCTTATTACAAGGGGATAACTTTTAATTAGGAAACAGGAAATTAAAATTGATTAAAATTAGTTGGCTTTTACACACTGAAAGCAGCCCCAGGAGAACAAAGGAGGCTGAAGAGAACATGGCTTCCTTCATACAGAGCACACACCCCAGCTCATGTTCTTTCGAGTCTAATCAACTGAAGCTGCACCCCTGGGTCTTTGGGTTTTCTGCCCAGGGGACCAGGATCCAGACAAGAACATGCTGGATTAGTCAGGAAGTGGGTAGAGGCGGCAGGGGTCCCGGGCACTTCTTTCTGCTCTGAAGACCCTACATCACCCATCTCTCCCCTCCCTACTGGCTGTGGGGTCCCGGGGAGGAGGGGCCCAGCTTTCTCTTTTGTTGTTAATTTTTTTCTTTTAATTGAATCACTGGGAGATACACAGTTACCCAAGTTGTTTATGATAGGGGTTCAGTCATACGGTGTTCCATCACCCGCCCCTTCACCAGTGTATATTTCCCAGCACCAATGTCCCCAGTTTCCCTTCTGCCACCCGCCCACCCTAGCCTGCCTCTATGGCAGGCACTTTTCTTCTCTCTCTTTCTCTCGATCTGTGTCTCTCTGCTTCCTTTGGGGCACTAGACCTTGCAGTACAGGTACTGAAAGGTTATCGCGCATGTCCCTTTACCTATCCTCAGCACACAGTTCCTGTCCAGAGTGATCATTTCCAACTATCTTTTCATACTGATAGCACAGCGGGTAGGGCATTTGCCTTGCATGCGGCCGACCCAGGTTTGATTCCTCTGCCCCTCTCAGAGAGCCTGGCAAGCTACTGAGAGTATCTCACCCACACAGCAGAGCCTGACAAACTCCCCGTGGCATATTCCATATGCCAAAAACAGAAATAAGAAGTCTCACAATGGAGACATTACTGGTGCCCACTAGAACAAATCAATGAGCAATGGGATGACAGTGACAGTGATACAGTGATTACAAAGGGATATTGGAAATAATTTCCTTATTTCTGGACTGTCATTGACATCTAAGAGTAGGTATGTTGGGAAATAAATGGAGGGATTATTTGAGGATACTCACTTTCTCCTGCCTGTAGAGGCAGAGTATATGATCCTGATCTAATGATACCTCCTCTAGCCATGATCTGAAATGACAAATTGATGGGAAAAAAAGAACTTAAGTTTGATCATGATATAATTTTCAACATCTTCCAGTTCCCAGAGGAACAGTTTTGGTTAGGTAGTCTTTTCTGAAGAGAATGAACCTTATAGAAATCAGAGGACCAAGGGGAACGCAAAATATTGATGCACATGCCATTTTGGGGTCATTGAGCACTAGATCTACTGCTATGAACATTGCATTTATTTCACAGCCTTCCTCTTACCAGGTAATAGAACACAAGTTCTGACAATTCTCCGATGACCTTCCCATTGAGTATGTAGTAAGCCGTGATACTTTGTACTTGGCCACAGGGAAGGGTATCCGCCGTAGATTCTAACTGAAGGTAACTCTCACTGAGGGAAAAAACATGTGTGGCAGTATGTTGAACTGAGTAGTGTTGTTCTTGATACCATACATAGTTAAAACACCTAGGCTGTTGTTCTTCCTTTAGGATGGCCTGAAAAAAGGGGGAAATAGAGAACCTAGATTACCTTAAACTTCTTCACTTTAACTTTCTACCAAACAGTCCAAGTTAAAATTTTGTGACACTTCAATTTTGTTTCTGGGCCATACCCTGTGGTGCTCAGGGCTGGAGGCTCTGTGTAATGCTGAGGATTGAACCCCGGCTTGACCCCATGCAAGGCAAACCCCCTACCTGATGTACGATGACTAATGCTAACATGCCCTAAGCATCACCTTCATAACTTCAGACAACCAGATTACCCATTTGTCAGCTTCTCAAATGGTAGAGATGCAAAGAAACCATTTGTAAATTTATCTCCTGTCTTGATTCTGCTAGGTTGCTGCAGAGTTGACTTTTCTTTTGCAGCTCATTCCATCGAGACTCATAAATGATCCGAACAAACAGAAAAGGATGGTAGAGATTCCTTTTTAGTTGTTTTATATGCAATCATTGTATATGATAAGATTTTATTACTGTATTGGTTACAACAGTGTTTTAAAATAACTCAGCAAATTAGTACCTTTACCTCATCATTATTGAAACTTCTGATTTTTTAAAAATTGGTTTGGGGCCACAGTCAGTGGTATTTGGGGTAACCATGCAATACTGGGGATTTAACCCAGGCTCCCAAATACAAAGCATGCACCCAGTTCTGTCGAACTATTTCTATGACTCTGGAATTCTGATTTTTAAGACCTTATGGTTTCTGGGCCTTCAGATACTGCAGATACCTATAAACACATAATTATATTTTATTTCCTATTAGTTATTTTTGGGTGCACTTATTATTTTCTATGACTTTATCAGGTATATTTGTGAATATGATAAATTTCCATATTTTATTATTTATTTTATTTTAATTATTGTTGTTATGGAAAAAATAATGTTTTTACTATCTCTATGAGTACAGGAAACTTTCAACTATAGTAACAAATTTTACTTGACTTTGCAATCCTAGGGAAGTACAATGATCTATAACATAGATAACATAGATAATATATAGCAAATATGTGTTGCTATATATGTTTCTAAATTTTTACCATTTTGGGGGAGTGGGGGTTATACTTGTTGGTGCTCATAGGACCATTGTATGGTTTGCAGGAACAAATTCAAGACTTCTGTAAGCAATCATGATCTCTAGCTCTTTTTGCAATTATTCTGGTTCTTACATACTTTGAAATTGAATTAACATATGAATACTGGGAAATAGAAATGATTTATATACCACTTCTCTGAGCAGGGGCAATATGTCACACTTGCTTAAGAATGCAACTATAAAAACTTTTTAGTTGCAGACATTTTTTAAGTTTTTTTAATTGAAAAATAAAAGACCCTTACAAAGCTTTCATGATTAGTTTTCTGTCATACAGTGTTCCAACACCCATCCCTCACCAGTTTCTTCACACCAGTGTCCCTAATTCCCCTTCCATCATGCCCCCACAGTCTACCTCTCTCTCTCTCCCTCCCCCTCTCCCTCTCTCTCTCTGTCTCTCTGTCTCTGTCTCTGTCTCTGTCTCTGTCTCTGTCTCTGTCTGTCTCTCTCTCTCTCTCTCTAACAAGTGACCTGTGTGTGTTTGTGCTATTCTGGTCACTTAAAAATATCCGAGTGACTGGCGAGATAACATAATGGGTATAACACTTGCCTTGCACACAGCCCACTGAGATTCAGTCCCCAGAGCCCAGCCAGGACTGATCCCTGAGCGCAGAGTCATCAGTAAGCCCTGAGCACCACTGCATAGGGTCCCAGCTTGAACAAACAAAAGACGAAATGGCTATCTGAACTTAGGAAAGCAACATAAAAATTATTTGGATTACTTTCATAATGAAGAACTAATAGTGTTGAGGAATAAATCCAATTATATACTTTTATATGATAAGTAAAAAGATAGTGCTAACTAAATTTTAAATACTTTTATAGTATCTCTTTTTTTATAGTATCTCTTTTTTTAAAAAAATTACTCTTGACTTTTAAAAATAAATTGGTGTAATTTCACCATGAAATTGCAAAGTTATTTGTGATTGGGTTTCAGTCATTCAGGTTTCAACACCAATCTCTTCACCAGTGTCCACTTCTTTCCACCAGTGCCCCCAAATGCCCTTTATGCCTCCCATTTACTAGTCAACTTCTATGGGAGACCCTTTTCCTAAAATGTTTGTGCACTGTGGTTTGCAGTAGTGTTGCTGTTAGCTAGGGTTTCATAGACAACACTTTATCACCTTTCAACACCACCTCCACCTTCCTGTTGAATACTTCCCTCTATCACAGATGTTGCCACCTATCTCTTTTAATATCTTTTCATTTTTTAAAAAGTATTTATAACTTCAGACTTATCTTTAAATTGGACAGTTTTATATTTCTGTCTTATATAGTATGCTATCTATACTTCCTCACTTCTGAGTCCACAATTATTACTAAGGTTTCTCTTTGTCCTCAGGTTTTATTTATATACTTATTTATTGCTTACCGTGAGAGAAAGTGTGTCATCCAAGATATTGGTTGTGTTTATTGAAAACTCTACGAGACCCTTCTCATTGGTAGTTGCATCGAAGTTATATTTGACTTCACTTGCAGAGATGGAGATAGGTTTATTCGGTATGGGTACATTTTTTCCATCCACCAGAAGCACCTAAAGATGATAACTTCTTGGGAAGTTATGTGGCTAATATTCAAGGAAGGCAAAATGACTAGAACAAACTTCATTTATACCATAACTAAAATAAAAACAAACAATACAAAACAAAAAGAGACAAAAGTCCACTACTTCAAACAACCCTAGGGCGTTCCATCACTGTGCCCTTGACTTAGGTATCGCCAGACACTTCATTGACTTGGGAACTATGATATACTCTACCTGTCCAGAAAAAGGAATTCCTCGTCTAAAGTGTGAATCCACTTTCACGAACTTGAGCCTTGTTACAGTATCTGTGATTTCACTGGTCCCACTTCCAGTAAATTCTAGGTCTAAAAATATATATCAAAGGATACATTCAATTGAAGTTACTGTCATTCTGAAATTCTTTCCTTACCACATCCATTATGAGTTCTATTTTACTTTGGAAATAAAACAAAGATTCATTTTTTAAATCTTAAACTCATTTAGTACCTGTTCCCTCTTCTTTAATCTTGGCTTCCACTTCAAGAGTTTTTGCATACCCTGTATTTTTAATCTGGAAAAGGTTCGTTCTTACTTGAAGAGTGATGCAGCCATTGCTATTAAGCTGAGAAACAGAAAATAAATTTATTATCATACTGATTAATAACTAATAGTTACTTCATCTACTATTTGCTTTCTGATGCCAAGACAATACTTAGAAATATTAATCAAGATTCAAGAACTGAATATTCACATCTGCATTTGTAATTCCTAATATGATTTTTACCAAAATTAGAATTATGTTGATTAAGAAGAGGAATTTATTTTCTTTCTTATTTTCTTTCAGGGAGTGTTTTGGAATAAGATTACTCTGGTATCCTCTTTGTAGTTATCAAAATAGTAGTTCAGTGATTGTCAACAATGATATCTCTAGAGACAGCACTAACCTGTTGACTAAATTCTTCACATATCTTTGCAGTTTCACAAATAGCAGGAATATGAGATACTTTTCTACAAATTCTTACACTTGCCTGTCCTGGAACAGGTTTTCCATAGGTGTATCTGTTACATAAGAAATGAATCAGTAAGTGAAGATAGCTACATTTCCCATTACCAAATCTCTACAAAGCCAACTGTATTGTTTATGATATGCCTCTTTATCATTAGGGGCTTAGATCAAATAGAACTAATGTCTGAGAAATGTCTCTGTTGGGGAGTAATATTCATTAAGATCATTGAAACTGCTGAAATATACAACCAAGTGCTATATAGGGAGTTTTAATTTTTCCTCTTTCTCTCTTAATTATTTTATAATTTATTTTATTCTGTCATTTTGCAATAAAAACTTGGTCTGTTTATCAAATGAGAAAATTTAGGTGACAAATATAATTAAGTAGATAGTAAATAATTAAAATCAACACGATAATAACACATACACACAGAGAGGGCAAGGTGAGAGAGAGAGAGAAAGAGACAGAGAGAGAGCCTAAAAAACCAGTCACAGAGTATACAAAAATTTTGCTTTTTGTATATGCACTATATTTATGAAAAGTAAAATAGCTCATGATAATTTTGCTTTGGGCAATAATTATTTTCTTGTTTGCAAATGCCCAAAGCAACATATTCTAAAATCCCTCTCCAAAATATAGATATTATGTGCCATATTAGGATGGCGTTACCTAAATACATGTTAAATATTTACATGCCATCACTCCAATGCAAAATAAAGACAAATATTTAGATGCTTCCAGAATTAGGGCATTCTATGCCTTAAGATATTTCTATAGTCTACTTTTAGATTATGAAAGAAAAACTAAAATAAGATGCAAAAGTGGCAAAATTTTATAAAGTTTGTAATGGTTTATGAGTACTGAAGTTGAATTTTTAATATTGTCAGCTTTTGCATTCAGTTGGAAAAGTTCCATTGTGTAAGTTGGGAAAAATGGATACACATGAGTTATAATATTAGGAATAATACACATGAGTTCTAATAATTAAAAGCAGATATAAATACCCAATTGTATGTACATTTTTTAGGAGTGTTGAAAGGACTCGAATATAATCTCAAAATTTGGAGATAACTTTTAATTTTGTTAACTGTGATAGGCAGCATAATTATGTATAAAATGCCACATTTTTGAGGGGTTAGGGTTAGGGTTAGGGTTAGGGTTAGGGTTAAGGTTAGGGTTAGGGTTAGGGTTAGGGTTAGGGTTAGGGTTAGGTACACATCCAGCTGTACTCAGGTTTTATTTCTAGCGTTGGAGGATATTGTGGTACTGAAGATTAAATGTGGATTATCCATAGGCAACTCAAGTACATTACTGGTCGTACTCTCTCTTGGCCTCAAATGTCAGAAATTTTTAGTAGTTTGTAATGGTTTGACGGTAAAATAGAATGTAATACTTTATTTAGGGGACAATGATTTATATATTTAACTCTGGAGTTTTAAGGTAAAGAATATTAAAATATGGAAGATGTTGCTTGTTAGAAAATGTAGCATTAGAAGATTCCTATTTTTTTCAATGTAGAAGTTGATTACTTTTATGTATTTTCCTACTATCGAGTGATTTTGAAAAAAATTATAAGTAAATAATTGGAATACTTTATAAATTTTGAGTAAAATGATGTCTAACTCTGTACCTAGTAAAATAATCATTCAAAATTGAGGCAAAATAAAAACTCAGATAAAAGTAATATAACTCACATTCCACACACTGATATGTTCACTTCTTTATCCATAATACTGATTTTCTTTGGTACTAGGACTTTGACCTCAAACTTGGGAAGCACTGTTGATAGAAATAATGGGAATAGGAAGGTTGGAAAATACTTTATGGGAAATACAAAGATTTCTATTTATTTTTTTTTTCTAAAGACCGTGCCTTAAACAACTGGTACAATTTTCAGTGTACCAATTTTGTCAGGCTTAATATTCATGCAAAATTTAACTAAGATTTTTTTGGAGGGTCTTACCCAACAGTGCTCAGAGCTTACTTCTGGCTCTACATAGACTCAGAAATCACAGCAGGAATGGGAGACCATATACCGTGCTGGGAATTGAGCCCTGGGCTGATTGTGTACAAGGCAAGCACCTTATCTACTGTCCCATCTCTCTGGCCTGTTAACTTTATGACCACAGTATTTTAAATGCCACTAATATGTGATGATGAGTTTACTGATATAATTTTGATTCTAGCCAAAGCATAACATACTTGGGCCAGATCGATAGTACAGTTGATAAGATGCTTGCCTTGCATGCATCCTACCTTGGTTCAGTTCCTGGCATCCCATATGGTCCCCTGAGAACCGCCAGGTGTCATTTCTGAGTGCAGAGCCAGGAGTAACCCCTGAGCACTCTCAGGTGTGGTCCAAAAAAAGAAAAACTATATCCGAGCTCTTAAGAGTTTTTGTGTTTACAAACAAATGATGACTCAAATCTATATTGCTGTGTCTAATCCAAGTTCAACATACTGATTGAGAATTCAAAGAGCCTAAATGAGCCTAAAATATTGTCCCCAGAGTTATATTCTTTCCATCTTTCTTAATTCATACCAAATTCCTCCACTGTGAAGGGATGCTCTATCTTTTGGCCAGATTCCTTCTGCACCACCAATTTGTAGGAGCCCTGAATGGGCTCTGAGGAGAGAGGAAAGGCTAGTTCTTGGAGGCCATGCTTCAGAGTGACACTCTGCCATTGTCCGATTCTATTTCTCTTTGGGTTCTGGAAGTAAACAAGGAGCACAGGAATAACTAATTGTCTGTGATACTATTAGAACATAGTAAATAACTCTAGGAGGGAGTGAGCTGGCATTGCTTTCAGAAAGAATAAAGAGAAACCCTAGCAATTTGACGTTGGGGAGTAGAAAAATTTAGACCTTAAGATTTTTAAAACTTAAGTAGTTTATCTGTGTTGGATAATATCAAATTTTTCTACTCTTTTGATATAGTGATTTACTTACAATAGAATCTGTATGATGCTTACCTCAAGGAATACTAGTGGAATCTATTTAAAAAAAGGGAAAAAAAGAGATATTAGAACTTCACTGATTCTGATGAGATGATTTAAGACTTCTGATCAAATAGTTTACTGAGAGAAAATAATGTCTATCGTAAGATGCAGCAAAATTTCATTTGACACTTCAAAGAAATGGAATTTCTTAGGGAAAACTGTAAGTACTTTTAAGAATAAAACACATAATTCTACAACTACTAATGTGTTGCCATTTTTCTAAAAATATTGTTGATGAGTATTCCATACGAATATTAAGGTTTTTTACATGATGAATATTCTATATGAACAATAAGTTATTAATGTTATTCACCAATAATATTAGCTTCTCCTCTTTTCTTTTTTATTTGCTTTTTGGGTCACACCCGGTGATGCACAGGGGTTACTCCTGACTTTGCACTCAGGAATTATCCCTGGCGGTGCTCAGGGGACCATATGGGATGCTGGGAATTGAACCTGGGTCGGCCACGTGCAAGGCAAATGCCCTACCCGCTGTGCTATTGCTCCAGCCCCAATAATATTAGCTTCTTAAATCCTTCTAGCAAAGAGCATGAATATGATGTTTACTTAAATATTAGAAAATGAATATCAATAATTATGTCTATTGTGATTTAGATCTAATAGACAGATTTCCCAGAATCCTCTGGTTTAAAGTTAACCATGACTATTCTAATTTCAAAATTGCCTTTTAAGAGAAACTTTGTTTCTTTGCATTAGTACTGTAAACTAGTCAAAGTAAAAAACACCCAATTTACATAAAATAAATTTTTATACATAGCATGTTTTATACCTATAGTCTATAAAATATACAAATATGTTTGTATAAATATAATGTAAACATTGTATAAATATATTCTATTAGTACATTTATAAAATAGAAGTGCAAATATTATGATTTTTTATTATTGGCTATTATATGTATATGTATTGAGCTTAATGAAAGATTTTGGTGTTGTGTAAATCATAAATAGTGAAAAATGTGGATATGGATAGCACCTTGGTTTTTTATTCCCCCCACAGTGCCAGGGATAGAACCCCAAGACTTTACACATAGCATACATATGCTCTACCACTGAGCTACTTCCCTTGCCCAAGACCTGCTGTATTGCAGCTTTGTGTTCTGCTTAATTTAGTGTGTTTTCGACAAAACTAATTGCTGTTATCAAAGAAAATGCTCCATTGTCCCCTTCCTTGAAATTATGCCTAGTAGAAGGCTGGCACGATGGAGGTGTCAGGGAACCAGCTCCTAAATGAACTGTCTTTAACTAGATTTTCCTGGCCCTTCCCACTTCACCTTGGGTGAGTTCTTCCACTCTGCCCTCTATCCAAGCCACACTTACTGAGGTACTTACCAGTTCATTTAGGGGTCGAAAAGTATCATCCACAGAGACAATGCGAAATTTTACTGAAAGAAAATTCTCTGATAAGACTCGGGCATGAAAAAAAAAGTAATTTAGTTCCCAGGACCATAGGTTAAGAGACAGGGGAGAAGGGAAGGTGACTTTGACTCAGGAGGCGACGCCTTTCTTAGTCCTGCCCCAACCGGTGGGATTTCTCCGCATACCTGTCTGCCCTGGCTTGTAGATGGCTTTGTCTGTCTGAACAAAGACCAGACTTTCAACCTCTTTTACCAATATTGCTTTTTTCTTCCAGAAGTGTTGCGTTGGTCCCTTTATCTGAACAGTGAGAAATACCACCTCTGAAGAGGATGAGATCCTGGGGACCTAGGGAGTGAAGCACAATGCGGAGGGATCAGTCTCGCCCCCTTGAATCCTCACCCTGTGGCATGGTCTCCCAGCCTCACGAGGACTAGGTAAGTGTGACGAGTTCTCAGAGGTAAGTATGGAGGCGATGATATTAGATATAGGGGAAATGTGCCTATAAAAACAGTCATCCAGGAAACCCAAATATCACCATAGCTTCCCAGAAACTCATTCCTCAATCATACTTCTTTAAATTTTGTTCCTTTTTTTGCAAGAAAATCTTTGTAACTTTATAGTGAAGTTGAGTTTAGTATAGTAAAAACTTTACTATACTATATACGTATGGTATATATACATATATATATATATATACACACACACACACATACTGTCACTGTCACCCCGTTGCTCATCGATTTGCTCCAGCGGGCACCAGTAACATCTCCATTGTGAGACTTGTTGTTACTGTTTTTGGCATATAGAATATGCCACGGGTAGTTTGCCAGGCTCTGCTGTGCTGGCAAGATACTCTCGATAAATTGCCCGGCTCTCCAAGAGGGGCAGAGGAATCGAAACCAGGTCGACTGCGTGCAAGGCGAACGCCCTGCCTGCTGCGCTATCGTTCCAGCCCATATATACACTATGGTATACTATATACAATATGTATATAGTATGCATATATACATATAATGTAGTATAGTACACTATATATACATATAGTATAGTATGCTATATACATAATATAGTATAGTATACTGTAGGATAACATAGCCTCAGTAGTTTAGGTTTATTGGGTTACTCCCATTACAGTGCTCCCATTCCTCTTTGTTTATTTGTAGCTTCTTTCTTAGTGTTCTGTTGACTTGTAAATAATGTTTTTCTCTTCTCCTTGAGTCCTTTGCATAGTTTATTCAGAGCAAGTCCTTTTTGTATGGACACAGGAAGACTTAACAAATGTTATGCTTTTGTAACCTGGGAGTCATTTGACTCTACATGATATTTTCCTCCAGGGCATCTGTTCTCTTGACCTAAGCCTCAGCTGCCCTTACTTCTTAGCACCCCCAAAGCACGGTCCCGACGTGGGACAAGAAGGACCCAGGGCAAGCGGTGAGTTGTGTGCTACCCTGACATTGAGATGGGCCTGGCCAAAGTGCCTAATGCTTAACTATAAGTTAAGAGCTTGATCATGGACAAATGCTGTCATGATCCAAACAGTGATACTACATTTGGACCCTGCTAGGGTGAGGAATGATTAATCTGGCCGGAGTGCTGTGGTCTGAGCCTGTGGCAAGATGTTGCCAGGAGAGCTGCCTTGCAAGCCTCAATGTATCCCTTGCTATGTCCATACAAAAATAACTAGTATTAAGATGTTAATGAGTTCCTGGACTAAGGAAAAGAAAAAAAACCTTAAGAGTGAGGAAGGGCTTTGGAGTGCCCTGCCCTCAGGAAGGGCTTTCTTATGTTAATTTGGCTACCTGGCTGGTTGTAGCCTCAAGGGCAAGGTGGGAGAGACAAGGGGGAGGAGAGAGAGAAGCCAGAGAGAGGCAGCAGTTGAGCAGTAGATCCAGAGAGAGGCCGGAGCTGGGAGTGCGGGAGATGAGAAAGATTGAAGATTGAATAAACGGTAACTAATCAGCAACCAGCTTGGTCCTCGTTCTTCCTTCGCCTGTCCTTGACCACCGGCCGTCCCGATCCAGTCCACACACTGCGGTTCCAGAGCACCAAACGCGGGTGGTGAGACAGAGCCGCCCGGAGAGCCCGCGAGTGCACGCGCCCCTCGGCGTGCTTTAGTTTTTTACAGCATACTATATACATACAGTATTGTACAAACTTTAAATTTTGTTCTTAAGGAGTGAATAGAAACATTTCTAATTATATATTCTGATGGGATAATATAAGAGTTAAGTTTCTCAAGCAGGGGAACCTCAAAGAGGCAAGGCATGCTAATTTGTGGTATCTTACATCATTTATACATTTAAAGGAAAAAGACACCTAAAACCCAGTATAAGAAATGACTTATGCTACATGTTATCCATCATAATTTTTGTATTTGTTTTAAGGCATTTTTCAATCCTGGTTAAAGAGTTTATATATCGAAGCCAGAAGACTCCTCCTCCAGATCATACTATTTTATTTGTTAATTGATTTGAGAACTTAAATATGGCGCCAGAGAGATAATACAGTGGGAATAACATTTGCCTTGCATGCGGTCAACTCAGGTTCAATTCCTGGCATCCCATATGGTCCCCCGAGCACCTCCAGAAGTAATTTCTGAGTGCAGAGACAGGAGTGACCCCTGAGCATTACTGGGTGTGACACAAAAATTAAAAAAAAAGAACTTAAATTCAACTTTGGCATCTATAAATAATTATTTCTCTTCTCATCAGGCATAAATCCATGCTTTGTTCTTCAGTAAACTCTCATTAGTCCTTTCTGAAGCACTAGCTAAAGTAGTTTTGGGGTTCAGCACCACATCTCTGTCATTGCTTGATAGGAGGTAGCAGACTGGGAGAGACGATTAGTACTCACTGGGAAGGAGACACATTGGAATAAATCCTTGTCAGCCACCAGGTCAGTGAAGAGACTGTGGTTTCCTGTGGCAGACTCCAGTGAAGCACTAACAGTCACTGACTCATTCAAGAACTTCAGCAGGAGGCAGCCTTTCCCAGGTCCCGACCCGGTGTGGAGCAGCGAGGGGACCAGCACCATATACTGGCTGGAAAGAGAAAAAGGAAACATGGGGAACAATCAGCATTTTCAATCATAAATATGTTTTCTATCAGAGTATATATTGCAATAATCAGTTTTATACCAGGAACCACTGGACTGAGAAGAGCAAAATGGAAGTTCTATCACTAATTAATAAAGAGTTAGCATTATAGTTGCTTTGGCTCTGCAGTGCTATGTTGTATAATGTTATTTATCATTTGTATGTATGTGTGACTGTGTGTGTGAATCTTATGGGACATAACAAGGCTTACTCCTGGCTTTGTGCTCAGGAATTAATTATTGCTGGGATTGCTCAGGCCATATATGAAGGCAGGGATCCAATGAAGATTTTCTGTGTATAAGGCAAGTGTCTTAAGCCCTCTAGTATCTCTTTGGCCCCAATAATATATTTTTTGAAGAGGCATACATGATATTGTACCCTAAAACATACAATCATGTAAATTAACATTACCTCAATGAATTAAAAATAAATATGTGAAAAAATATGTCCATTACTCATCAGTAGTGCCCTAGAGATAATCAGTCTATTGGAAGTTAGAACTAACGATATTTCAATTTTATATCACTGTCACTGTCATGCCATTGCTCATCGATTTGCTCAAGCAGGCACCAGTAACATCTCCATTTTGAGTCTTGTTGTTACTGTTTTTGGCATACTGAATAGGCCACGGGTAGTTTGCCAGGCTCTGCCGTGTGGGCAGGATGCTCTCAGAGCTTTGCCAGGTTCTCTGAGAGGGATAACTAGGCTACACGAGGTCTCGAGGCCTTGAATGTGGCCTTGCTTCCGGGAGCATTGTTTAATAGTCTCTGGATCTTGGCAATTGATGTGATTACACGGTGCCAGGAGCAGTTTGTTGGGGTGGCTGCCAAGCTACTGGAAAATAGGGAGTGTGGATGGAGACCCAGTCCCTATCCGAGCAGGCTTGGAGATCTCAGCCCCAGGTCCCGCACACCTGGTTCCTTCATGCGTGAGGCTTGTCCAGCGTGTGGACAGTGGCCTTGAGCATGGCTGTGGCTGAGTTCTGGAGGTCCTTGGTTGCAGGGGCTCTGCTCGGGATGGGGAGGGAAACTCAACCCGCCCTGCTCTGAGGGGCCCGGTGAAGACAGCCAGGTGCGGGGGCAAGAGACTCTTTTTTTTTTTTTTTTGCGTTTTGGGTCACACCTGGCGATGCACAGGGGTTACTCCTGGCTCTGCACTCAGGAATTACCCCTGGCCGTGCTCAGGGGACCATATGGGATGCTGGGATTTGAACCCGGGTCGGCCGCGTGCAAGGCAAACGCCTTACCCGCTGTGCTATCTCTCCAGCCCCCACGAGACTCTAGCATTAATGCATTGCTTAATCTTAAATATTTGCATTTAAAAATTTGGCTTTGATGAGTGATTGAATTAAGTAAGTATTAAACTGGTAAATTTTAAAGTTCTCTTTCTCATCACTGGAGCACAGTGGGTAGGGCGTTAGCCTTGCACACGGCCCACCCAGGTTGGATTCCTCCATCCCTCTCGGAGAGCCCAGCAAGCTACCGAGAACATCCTGCCCTTACAGCAGAGCCTGGCAAGCTACCTGTGATGTATTCAATATGCCAAAAACAGTAACAACAAGTCTCACAATGGAGACGTTACTGGTGCCCACTCGAGTAAATCAATGAACAAAGGGATGACAGTGCTAAGTGCAGTGCTTTCTCATCATGTTTTACTGTGTCTCTCCGAAGCTTACTGCCACAGGTGGGAGAGAACAATTACTGGATATTTTAGATAATAGCTACCATTGAGTACAGCAAGCACTAAAGATAGGGGAATAAGCTAAGGTTGTCTGTGTAAGGAGGAGAAAACAGCTCCTGTTTGTACCACGTAGTTATTTTTTAAAAATGATATGATATAAAATAATAGTGTTCAGTGGATGGAATAGTTGTCTGTTGTATGCCTCTGGGTAGAATGCAAGGGGATGAGGTTACTTCTCTAACTGTGAGTGAGGCAAAAGGAGAATCATGAGAGAGAAATTTGATTATTTGAAAGAATGAATTTTTGAAGTCTGAGGTGACTGTCTTCTAAAACCATGCTTCCTTGTTCAACTTTTCGTTTTTATAATTCTGACGCGGGCTGGAATGATAGCACAGCGGTAGGGCGTTCGCCTTTTATGAGGCTGACCTGTGTTTGATTCCTCCGCCCCTCTAGGAGAGCCCGGCAAGCTACCGAGAGTATCGCACCCACACGGCAGAGCCTGGCAAGCTACCCAGTATTGGATGTGCCAAAAAAAGAAAAAAAACCCAGTAACAAGTAAGTCTCACAATCGAGAGACGTTACTGGTGCCCACTCGAACAAATCGATGAGCAAGGAAATGACAGTGACAATCTGTAACAGATTCTGATGCAGATGCAGTGGAGAAAAAAATTCATTTTAAGTGTATGGTAAAAGACAGCTATTTGTGGTTGCTCTCCTAAGTTTATATGTTGATTTAAGAAACATAGGAGTGGCATTTGGTAGAAAAGACAAAGCTAAAAAAAAAGATAAGGAAGAAACTGGAAGAATTTGCCCTGGCCCTGGGGAAAGTAACTTGAAGACTTACGGTTCTGCAGAGTCTGAGGCATTGGTGGAACACAAGGCGAGGAGGAGTAGACTAAGAATTGAATGAGGAAGCCTGTCTTTCCCCATAGTGAGGCAGGATCGCGGAGACTACTGTGTCTGGCCTGGTCCCTGAGCTCTTTAAATTCACCAGACTTCATGTGGGCTGCTATTTGCAAACCAGTTCAATCCCGGAAACCTCCAATTCGAGCTCACATGGCACAGATTCTGTGGAAGGGTCATTACTCCCTGTGATTGCCTCATTTCTGTTCCGGCTGACCTCTTCCCACTGCCAGCTTTGCTGAGATAGAGTTGGCTTACATCCTACTGTCAGTTTAATAGCATAAAAGACACTTGCTGTACAGTAATCACTGCCAAAGGTTGTCAGTACTATTATATCACATAAGAGCAATAGAGAAAAATGAGATTTTTTTAAACTTCTGGACTGAGGGTATGGCTAATAGGGCATGCAGGAGGCTCGGGTTCGATTCCTAAGACTGCATGGTCCCCTGAACACCCCTGGGAATGACTCCAGATCAATGCAACAGCCTCTGAGGAACACTTGGTGTGAACTAAGAACCATATACAAGATTTTATTTCTTCTGTGATGAGAACTCTTGCAATTGTAATCTTTTAATACTTGTACATAATAAACAGCCGTGTAGACTATAACTACCCTGTGTTGTATGACATGTTGGGGCTTCTTTCTTTTTTTTATTTTTTTAGTTTTTAAAATAAAAAATTTTTTTCAAAGAGTTGTTCACAGTAATCCACTACATTTAATATTTCAATACCAATCCCACCACCATTATACCTCTCCACCACCATTATTTTGACTTTCCTTACCACTACCCAAGCCTGCCCCAAGGGAAAGTGCTAAATAATTTGGTGTTGCTTGTTATGAATAATTAGCTAGAAATGATCCAAAAAGATTTCCTTAGAGAAAAGTGTGTGAAAATTGTTGTGTCTCATCTTGGAGCTATTTAATCTCATTAACATGTTGTTAGAGTTCAATTCTTGTGTGCTTTTATATATATATATATATACATATATATATATATGTATATACATATGTATACACACACATATATATAATCAAGCTTGGGTGTTTTCGATCTTATAATCCATCAAATGTGGGGGTTATTCTTGGTATATCAGTGGCATAATTGTATGAGATGTTGTGTGCTACAGCCGTGTGCTCCTGAAATCTAAAATTTTTCATAGGGTGCTAGAACTGGAAGTTCATAGCTTTTTATCACCCTCAGCCAACCCCACCCCTCATCATCATCACCATCCCATTGAGCTTCGATTTTTCTTGAGCGGTCTCAGTAACGTCTCCATTCATCCTAGCCCTGAGATTTTAGAAGCCCCCACCCCTCCTACCCACAAATCCTATTTTTCTTTTAGGGTGTTGGTTTTTAATTCTAGGAGGGCCGGAAAGGTAGTATAGAGAGAGTATCAGGAGCTTTCCTTGCTGACCAGTGTTGAGTTTGATCCCCAACGTTGCAGAAAGTCACCAGAGCAGCACCGGGACAGTTTGCTGAGCACGAAACCAGGAGCAAGCACTGAGCACCACTGAATGTATGTCAAAAAAGAAAAATCTTAATTGTAGATCCCATTTATAATAAGTGAGCCCACA
The DNA here is from genome assembly GCF_027595985.1 of Sorex araneus. Taxonomy (NCBI): domain Eukaryota; kingdom Metazoa; phylum Chordata; class Mammalia; order Eulipotyphla; family Soricidae; genus Sorex; species Sorex araneus. Next base: position 49,340,142 of record NC_073311.1, read on the forward strand.
TAGTCTTTCTCTGTCTGATTTCACTTAACAGAATGTCCTCGAAGGTCCGGTTTTTTTAAAAAAATAATGACATTTCCTCACTTTTGATCCTGCTCCTTTCTTTTGTTGTTTTTATTGTTGAGATGAAATGGGATTGCATACTTGTCTGTGGTACTCAAACACAAAAATTATTAACTAATTACAATTAACCAATATGTGAAATATCTCTACAGACAAACCTCAAAATGTTTACGAGGCAGGCCAGAGCCAGGAGATGGGGGTGTGGGTTTGGCAGGAGGGAAATGGGGGACATTGGTAGTGAGAGATGTAGACTAGTGAAGGGAGGGGTGTTGGGTCATTGTATGACTGAAACCCAATCATGAACAACTTTGCAACTGTGTATGACATGGTGTAACTGTCACTGTCATCCCCGTTGTTCATGGATTTACTTGAGTGGGTTCCAGTAATGTCTCCATTCGTCCCAGCCCTGAGATGTTAGCAGCCTCTCCTTACTCATTTTTCCCAATGATTGGAGGCTCTTTTCAGGGCTGGGGAATGAGATCTGTTATTGTTACTGTATTTGGTATATCAAATATGCCAGGGGGAGCTTGCTAGGCTCTTCGGATTATAATCCCATGGTGATTGATTTTTTTTTTTTTCCAAAGGAAGGATGGGGCTGGAGCAGTAGCACAGCGGGTAGGGTATTTGCCTTGTATGTGGCCAACCCAGGTTTGATTCCCAGCATCCCATATGGTCCCTCGAGTACCGCCAGGAGTAATTCCTGAGTGCATGAGCCAGGAGTAACCCCTGTGCATCGCCGGGTGTGACCCTAAAACCAAATAAATAAATAAATAAATAAATAAAAATAAAATTAAAAAAAGGAAGGAGGAGATTGAGGAGGAGGAGAAAATGGAGGAGGAAGAAGGAGGAGGAGGAGAAGGAGGAGGAGGAGGAGGAGAAGGAGAAGAAAAGAAATAGAAAAACATCCCAAGTTCATAAATTGGAAGAATTAGCACTGTCAGAATGATATCCTATCTAAAGTATTATACAGATTCTATGCAATCCCATCAAGATTCTGATGACATTCTTTATAGATACGAGGAAACTTTACTAAAACTTGTATGGATGTTGGGCTATAAACTAGATAATATTTTCAGCTATAAAATGAGAAGAGGCCTGGAGATAGCCCGGTGGTAGAGTTTCAGCTTTGAAGGCACCAGGCCGTAAATTTAACTGCATAACACACCCTGTGACCAGTCAGATGCTAGCTTAGCTCTTCACTATTGTTTGTATCCCTGGCACCACAATAAAGTGTGTGACCTCCAGCACACATCAACCACATGTGTGCAAGCACCATATAGTAAGACTTGTGTACATTCTGATGAGCACTGGAGTGATAGCACAACGGATAGGGTGTTTGCCTTGCACATGGCCAACCGGGGTTCGATTCCTCCGTCCCTCTCAGAGAGCCTGGCAAGCTACAGAGAGTATCCCACCCGCACAGCAGAGCCTGGCATGCTAACCATGGCGTATTCAATATGCCAAAAACAGTAACAAGTCTCACAATAGAGACGTTACTGGTGCCCACTTGAGCGAATTGAGGAACAACAGGACCACAGTGCTACAGGCCTACTCTAATTACTATCATTTTATTTAATTCTTAAAATTAATTTTTGTGTATATGAAAAGAATAATTTTTACTTGTTGAAGTAAATTTTTTGATTACATATACTAGTATTTGGTGAAATTTTTAGGGCTTTCTGGATATAAAATAGCATAATCTAAAGATAGATAGAATTCTTCTTTTGGTTTCGAATTCTTATGCTTTCTTTTCCCTTGCCTGGGTTGGTCTGGCTAAGATTTTCAGTACAATGCTAAATAAGAGTGATGAAATGGGGATCCTTTTTTAGTGTTGAATGTAGAGGAAGTGATTATAGGTTTCACCACTGAGCATGGTATTAGCTGTGGATCAACATAAATGGCCTTTATTATGTTGAATATATGCTGTTTGTACCTATTTTGTTAATTTTCAATGCTAAATCTTTGTTAATTATTTTCTGCATTTTGATTTTTACCATTAATTTTGTGAGAATACACTTAATCAGAGAATATGCTTCATATAATTTCAATCTTCTTGAATTTGCTAACTTGATGTCTAGCATATGGTTTATTCTAGGAAATGTCCATGTGTGCTTGAAAAGAACCGTATTTCATCCAGTTTATGGCAGATTTTATACCCTCTTTTTTTTTAAAAAAAAAAAAAGTGTGACCATTATGTGAAACATTTAAAAACACTGTGCCTCTGACACTATAAAAGGGTAAAAATATGCACAGTAGTGAAAATTATGCAGTGAAATATGGCATTCACATTCTACATTGAAGAACATTGACGTTGTCTACAAGTCTTTTAAACAAATTGGTCTGAAATGTTTTTCAAATCATCCACTCTTGTGAATTCTCTATAGGATTATGAGATTATAATTATCCCCTGTTGAGACTGAAATATTAGTGTTCTCAACTTTTGTACTGCTCTTTATTTTTACATAATCTTTTCCCTTTTGTCTCTTAGTTTTTGCTTTTCATATTGAAGTGTTTTCATATTAGAAGCATGAATACTCACACAAGTTCTGTATCTTCTTAAGGACATAATCTCCTTACCATTATATAGCAATCTCTTACCATATTTAGTTTAAAGTAGATTTTATGTATTGCAAGTAAGTTATAAATTATAAATTAATATTTGATTGAAATATCTTGTTGTATCCTTTTGTAATCAGACTGTACATACCTTTAAGGATAACATGGATCTCTTAAGCATCACTCATTGAATTTTGTTTATATGTATTCAGTCATTCTATGTCTTTTAATTGAAGTATTTAATCTGAAGTATTTAATCTATTTATGTATAAGATAGTTATTGGTATGGTAAGGGCTAACTATTGCAATTCAGTTCATTGTTTTCTGATTACATATCTATAAATTTTTTTTGAAGATTTTTGCTTCTATCCTATTTTCTCATTTTGTGTGTTTTGGTATGCTTTGACATCTTTACCATTTTCTTTTGTGTAATTACTGTAGGTTTTTTTTCTTTATGGTTAAGTGAAACTTAAACATATTATAATATCTTATTTCAAACTCATACCAACTTTACTAAAGCTAGAATAAATAGCTATTGGAAATTTTAAATGTCTAAACCAAAATTCTGTATGAAAATTTCTAAACAGAAGTTAATTGGGAAACTTTAGAAGATACTTAATACTGAAGAATTTGCAGACAAATTGGAAGAAGACTACATGGTCATTGAGCTGTCTTGTGGTCATGGAAAAAATTAGTCTACATCAAATTAGTCTTAATCAAATAATTATTATTAATCTATCTGAAAAAGCTAGAAAAATTAATGGAGAGGAATGAATGTCACAAAAACTACCAAAATTTAAAAAAAATAACAGAGGCAAATGAGTAGTGTTTGCTTTCAACAAAATATGGGGGACAAGTTCCCTTAAGGATTATCTAAGGGAATATATAAAATTAATCTCACTGTATACTCATTAAAAGCTGAAAATTTAGTGGTGATTTATAGATTATCATGTACATGTGTAAATATATCTTCCAAGTGGAACAAATAATCCAAAATATTTTATGGCATAATTTACATTATTCAGCTTTATACCTAATCCACCACCACTTTTATCTGAAAAGCTTCTTGTTAAATTGTCTAGCCACCTAGATGTTCTTTGAGCTATTTATTGCATAATACTGATTATTGGATTATTTAAAATACTTGACTATGTAATAGCATCAGTCACTTTATTATTTAAAATTGTGTTTTATTAATACAGAAATCCAAAACCGCGCAGCTGCTATTGCAGCCGCACAACCTCATCTCTTCATTCTCAGCAATGGAAAACAAATTATTAAATGCTTCCTTTTCAGCAGGTCCGACTTTGGGGAGGGAAACTCCAAACAATAATAGTTAATTTTTTGTTGAAATATTGAATGTAATCAAAGTAAAGAGAAAGTAAAGTGAAATTTATCAGCTACACAGGCAGGGTGGGGGGCTGGAGGAGTGAGGGTGTGTGGGGGAGGTTTACTGTGGTTCTTGGTGGTGGAATATGTGCACTGGTGAAGGGATGGATGTTTGAACATTGTATAACTGAGACTTAAACTTGAAAGCTTTGTAACTTTCCACATGGTGATTCAATAAAAAAAAAAAATTAAAAAAATGTGTTTTATTACTTGCTTGAAAATATAATTTTATATAACATAAATATATATATATTCCTTTCAAAAGTTGGCTACATTTCACAAATAATTTGTCAAGATAAGAAATTACCATTACTAAAATCCACCTATTAGACCAATACAAAAAATAAATTGTTTCATAGAAAAAGTGCTATTTTACTTTATGAACTCTAATAAATACATTTCCTCCTATTTTAGATGCTTGATTAAAATATAACTTAATTTTATAATATTCAACCACTAATTGCCTAATGAGAAAATTTGGACCAAGTGTTATTTATGGGCATTGATGATGAAAGTCTTTTGTGTGGCTTATATATTAACAGACTTTGAGTAATCCAGTATCATTTACTGAAAGTGACAAGTTTAGTTTTGTTAAATGAGTACATATTACATGTTGGCTCAGATTTTTTCAGTAAAACTTTGCTTGATAATGATTAGATTCAAATAGAACCTTTGCCTTTTTCACCTTGAATTTTTCTTATTTTAATGTTTTCCATTATGTCTGATTCTTAACTTTTGTAGAAAAAAAAAGACTTGCAAAAAATTGTAAAAATTGTAAAGATTTTCTCATTATTGTCATTTTAATAACTGTGTTTTTTATATTATTAAAATTGTTATAAAGAAATATCTTAAAATTTCTACTTTGTATTTAATACAAATCAAACATTCAGGGAGGGAGAATATTGGGACATGTTAAAATACATAAATCAATTTTTCAACCAAATATATATCGAATAACAGAAAATCATGACATAAAATCTAAAGTCATCTTATTCTCTTTATTTTCCTCATGATCACCATAGACATATACAAGATAAATATTGCTGGAGAATTTTGATGGTAGAAAGATTTAAAAAAAATTTTAAAAATTTATTGAACCACTGTTACAAAGTTGTTTATGACTGGGTTTCACTCATACAATGTTCCAACATCCGTTCCTTCACCAACATACATTTTCTACCACCAGTGTCCCCGGTTTCTCTACCTTCTCGCCACCCTTCCTCCCCCAACCACTCTCTATTATAGGGAGTTGTGACAGAGCACTTAAAGTGAAAAACTAGACTTATACCATTTTAAGCTTTTTGGATTGCTTTAAGTTATGGAAGAAGACAGCTTTATTAATAAACTAGAAATACAGAAATACTCAGAATAATCATAAAAGTATCACCTTTTCCTTGGCCTAGTCATTTAGAACCTGTTCATTTACTAGTTTTAATTTGAAAACAAAAGGAGAATGAGTGAGTAAACTTGGTCAATGAATGGGCGAAATAGTATTTTAATTGAGTATGATGATGGTTCTTTAAAATTAAAATTTCACCTATAATGTTTCTGAATATGTATTTCTAAGTATTTTTTAAAAAAGTTAATGGAGAATATATACATAATAAACATATTTCAGATTGTACATGGCACTAATAACTAATAGAAGAGATTATTGCAAATATTGCACACACAAGTTTATTCCAAATTCCTATCCCTTCTTTCATGCAGTATTTTTTCCTCTCAGTAAGCCCTTAATCTTCATTGTTAGAGACAGTCATCTGGTGAAAGTTTGCATTTTCAAGCACTTATTTCTTTAGTTCCTAGATAGCAAAAGAAAACAAAGAAATATTAGGAAATCTCTGTAATCTACTAAAAAGTATTAATATTTTAATTTCAACTATTTGAATAGCATGAATTCTAATGACAAGGTTGTTTTCATTAACAACATTGAAAAATTTTACAACCTTAAAATAAGTTTAAAAATAGTTTAGAAATATTGTGGTAAAATATGGCCACTGGGTATATAATGTAAAGTAAAAATTGAATGATCAGCTTTTTACACATGACAAATTCCTAGATTCATATTTAAGTTGTCCACTTCAGGTACCAATTATACTTTACCTGCAAAGTATAATATTTTCTCTACAAAGATAATCTATAAAACATTGCTAAAACTATACTTTTTAAGATGTTAAAATTATAAATAAGACACAAGGGTGGTTTTAATTAAGGTAAGAACATGCTCAACAAACAACCTTATGAAGACAGCAAATGTTGTTTTCTTTATGCTAACATTAAGATTGTACTGTTTATACTTTACCGGAAGTACAAGGAACAGTGTACTCCTTAATGGTGATTTCATCTGAAACACAAATGGGAGACAAAGAGTAAGAAAGTCTGTAGTGGGTCATGCATAGTTACTTGTAAATAATCTATATTAATTAAGAATGTATAAATCACATTTATGGAGCCTGTAAAAAATTACTTTATTAACCCTTCATCTTTGATGTAGGGAAATCAGAGAAAATTGTACCTAGATTCAGAACTGATGGAATATTTTGTGACACAGTACAACTTTTCTTTCATAATTATATTTTATCATTTGATTTTTACCTTTCCATATAAACTTCTTTGGATCCAAAGACTTAAGCTTTAACACTACTAACATGCTGTGTTTTTATTTCAAAGTGGAAGAATTTCTTGATACATTAGAACACACTTTAGATTTTTGTGACACTATTCAAGACAGAAATCAGATGTGAGACATTTGCAATATGCAGATGTGTTTATTCCTATATTTACGGAATCATTCAGTCTTGAACAAGCATTCTCTGGTGAATTTAGAATAAGGTGGTCACCTTACTTAATGCTTCATAATGAATTTATAAAATATCTTCTTAAACTTATTTAGGGGCATGTGAGAGGTTAATATACAACCATAAACTCACTTTTTCTTGCAGTAAGAGAATATAGGTGTAAAATTTTTTTATTGAGGTAATATTGGTTTATAATATTCTGGAGGTTTCAATTGTTATTATATATCAGCATCTGTATATAGTTTAACAAGAACACAACTTAAGCTCCTTTTTACCATGTAAAAAATGGGCTGTGCTATACCTAGAAGTGTTCAGGGCTTAATCCTGGCTCTGCATTCAGAATTACTCCTGGCAGGGCTCAGGGGATCATATGGGCTGCCAATGACAGAGCTGGGGGCAGCTGTGTGCATGGCAAGCGCCCTACCCACTATACTATTGCTCAGGATTATTTTGAATGATTTTGACCCATTTTACCCACTTCAATTCCCTTTCCACTGTGATAATGGTCTTGTAGTCTTAAACATTTATTTTTTTTTATTTGGTTAATTTTCTTTCCCTCCATCCCTTTCTCCCTTCCTTTCTCTTTCTCCCTCTCTCCCCCGCCTCTTTTCCTCACTTTTCCCCTCTCCTGCACCCTCTCCCTGCACCCTCTCCCTGCACTCCCTCCCTCCCTCCCTCCCTCCCTTCCTCCCTTCCTTCCTTCCTTCCTTCCTTCCTTCCTTCCTTCCTTCCTTCCTTCCTTCCTTCCTTCCTTCCTTCCTTCCTTCCTTCCTTCCTTCCTTCCTTCCTTCCTTTTTCTTTCTGTCTTTTGGTCTATCGCTGTGAGCTCAGAGCTCTGTCAGACTTTAAGCTTAGGGATCACTCCTGGCATTCTTTGGGGGCCACATATGGTGCTAGGGATCAAACCCATGTCTACCACATGCAAGAAAGTGTCCTACCTGCTGTACTATCTCTTGGCTTCATTTGCTTTGTTTCTTTGTTGTACCAAATATCAGTGAAATCATATGATGTTTGTCTTTATCTGACTTATTTCACTAAAGATTATCCTCTGGATATACATGTGTGTCGCAGACGGTTGGAGTTTGTCTTTTTTTTTTTTTTTGTTGTTGTTGTTGTTATATACAATTGAGCATAATGTGTACATATGTCATGTTTCTTATCTGAGATTGTGGAGTTTGTTTTAGCTAGGTGACTATTAAGTTAATTTTATTTCTTTCTAAACCTTGACATGTGTGACTCCGACTCACCTGTCTCATAGTAATCATAGGCTTTTACAGTAGCTGGCTTCAAGTTCTCTACTTGAATATCTTGTTCCACTGAGAAGGAGAAACTCAAGACTTCACTGGTTAACTGGAGAGAGGGGGGAATTAAATTGGAATCAAAGGTTAGCTTAGTTATTAGCTATCCACCTATCTTCGCGAGGCATTATTCAGTCCTTTGGTTTGCCAAAACCTATGAAAAGAATGGGGCATGTTGGAACTACATAATGTGCTCAATGACAGATAAAGGAAAGGCAAAAGAGAGGTTTCATGGACAGCCACAGAGTCAAGTGAGTCCTGTTAGTAGTTCCAGCTTCATTTTCTTTTGTGGCTGTTTTTCTCCACCCTCTTCTTTATATGTGAAACAACAGGCTTTATTTTTGTAAACCAAATTGTTTTTAAACTTTAGGAAAACTCTAGGAGTTCTCGTAGCACTGTCCTAGTCGCTGAGGACAATCTTACCTTTTCAAAATAAATCAGGACGTGGTTGGTGTTCACTTCAGTCCTTTGAATTTGAGGCATTTCTTGCAGCTGTTGACCAAGGTTTTATTAACATTATTTATATATTATTATAATATTCCTACTATCTCTTTGTAAATAGGGGTAATGTAGCCTCTGTTATATACTTATTATCTAACCAAGCCCCCTCCCCATTGTAGTAGCATCCTGGCCCCTGTGATTTACCTTTTTCACAGATGCTTTCACAGGTATGAATCCTGATACCATCTTCACATCAACAATAACCATGTTGGAGCTGGGCTGTTTCCCAGTGTAGCTATGAAGTCAATGCATAAGACAATACATTCAAACAAAACCACTTAGAGTTCCTTTAATATAGGAATCATCTCTTTCTTTTGAGGAGCGTGGGAGGGAACATCCAGTGATACTCATGGCTCACTTCTGTCAGTGCTTAGGGGATTCATATGGGGTACTGGGGATTGAATTTGGCTAGAACATGTGCAAGGCAAGTGTCCTTACCCATTTTATTCTCTCTCCTGCTCCAAGACATCTCTTTCATTTTTAGTGCTCCATATTTCTAACTCTCACTCAGCTTCTCCATCTACTCTTGCTTCTGCCATGACCATTTCTAACACTGTAGCACTGTCGTCCCATTATTCATTGATTTGCTCATGTGGGCACCAGTAAAGTTTCCATTGTGAGATTTGTTGTTATTGTTTTTGACATATTGAATACGCCACAGGTAACTTGCCAGACTTTGCCGTGTGGGTGGGATACTCTCAGTAGCTTGCTGGGCTCTCCGAGAGGGATGAAGGAATCAAACCCAGGTCAGCTGTGTGCAAGGCAAACGCCCTACCCGCTGTACTACTGCTCTGGAATGGCCATTTGTATAATTCATTATTATGAGTCACACGCTGTAGGTATCGTAGTAGCACATTCTCAATGTCAATGCCTTTTACTAAGAATGAACGAACATTTCTTGTCAAATACCTCAAGAATCTCATAGTCAGTTATATAGCCCTGGACAATGAAGTTCCCTGCACAAAAATCAATTTACCATAATATATAAAAGATCATATAGTCATTGGGATTTACCTAATGTTGATATGAATCTGAATTTTCTTGTGGGCCTCTAGTCCATCACAATTCTTAGGGACTGTATCAACCATGAGCGTGAAGGGACCATTTCCTTCTTTCTTAGGTAAGATGTTATATCTCAGTGATCTCTAAAACAAACAGAAATAGTAATTTATCTTTCACCCAAACAGTCGGTCCTTTCAAGATGATTCATACTTTCCCTTGGTACAAACCTTTCTTTTTTCAATTGCATTCCAATTAAAAATTTTGAGGCATTCTCTCCCATTCGCAGCATTGCTAAGCCCTGGCAGTCTCACCTGGAGGTACACACATCCTGTTCCCGACACCGCTGTTCTGTATTCCCCCGGAATCTCTGGCAACTGAACCTGCTGCAGCAAAAGGCGGTTGGCTTTGTTTACTTGGAGTTTTTTAGAGAAGGACCTGGAATTCTTGACCGTCACGGTGACATCTTTCTCCCCGGTAGCATAAACTGCTGCCCCATATTTGGAAAGGGCTTGAAGAGCTACCACAGTATCCTGAAAAAAAAAAAATACAGAAACAGAGTTAACAGGAGAGCAAAGTAGCAAACTCTTCATGGTTGTAAGCTGTGTCAATTCAATTCTGTCTCTGTCACTTCGCCATGGTTCATGAACTGGATTTCAGTTCCCTTTTTATTATTTGCAGTGTATCTAGGGAAATTAAACTCAGAGTAGAGGTTGTCTCAGTAATTTTGTTTCAGCATTTGTCGGTGAATTTCTGAGTAAGGGATGCAGTGATAGTAACAGTGGGTAGGGCATTTGCCTTGGGTTCAGCCGACCCAAGGTTTGATACCTGGCATCCCTGAGAATATAGTTCCCTGAGGACAGCCAGGAGTGATTCCTGAGCGCAAAGCCAGAAGTAAACCCTGAACACCGCCTGGTGTGCACATCACCCCCGACATCTAATTCAAGGGGAGTGCTCTTGTTTACTTGGAAGAGAAAGAACTTTGGGTAAAATAATAGAACATTTTAGTCTGTGAAAAATTACTTTTCTGGAACATAATCTGATGAAAATAGTGCTTGAGGAAAATAGATTTACTTAACAGTTGAAGGATTACTACTAGAGAAATTTTAAGAGTCTACAGATGACAATAAATGAGATCATGTGATGGAGAAATGGAGAATATATAAACTAGAAACAGCCACTTCTAGAATACGGTTGTGTGCCCACGTATATATATTGATCTGTTTGTCTTTCTGAGGTCATACAGACCTGAGTGGAGGAGAAGCCCCCATGGGGATTTTGTTGCTTGATGATCCATTTCACAATACGTAAAGCTACGGTCAGGTCTCTCATTGATGGGGCAGGCTGGACGGTAAGGTAGGCAAGCAGCAAGTAAGAGGTCATCTCTACGTCAACAGACGGAGCCCGGGGTTCATAATAGAGCGGTCTTGATTCTTGAGGCTTGCCAGGACGTTCCCAGTGGATTGAGTCTTCTTGAAATGCAAAAAGATAACATACTAAGCTTAAGAGATTGGTTTCAAATTTTAATTTATAACATGATATGAGAGCTCACCTAGTGAGCTGATGCAAATGAAGTATTACATGAATGTGTTGTATAACCTCCAGTCAAGCACGTTTGGCAACACAGTAAATAAAGTTTCTATCAAATCACAATGTATCTTTGTTCTGTTCAAACACTTGTGTGATATTTTGAAGTTAGGCTATAAAGAATCTATAAACCATAAGTTGATAAAATGGCCCATGATATTAGGAATATTGAAGTGGTAGATCACTGCTAATTATTCTTATAACCATTATAATAGCCCATAAAATAATGCAATATTATCACCATAGGTATGATCTCAGGAGATCTTCTCTCTTTTGAGTATGTGCAATTTGAGGAAATAAATTTTATTCTTGTACATCTTACCATCTGTCACAGCCTGTCTCTCTAAGGACTGAAGGAGCTCATTTCGCCTCATCTGGTTTCCTGCTAGTGCAAAGGCATAGGCCAATAATGCCTTGGTATAGATATGATTCCCTCGGTTATTTGAGATTGACCTCCAGGTTGTTTCCAAGCAGAAAAGAGCATTGCGGACAACTGGGTGCTATGAAAAAGAGGAAAGAATGAATGGCTTAAGAAAACAATAGGACATTAATGAATGGCCCCCAGACTAATCCTAGATTTATAGTCCCAACATGCCTGAGACGCATCACAGTTTGGACCAGAGACTAATTCCTTCTGTGGCTTTGAAAAGGATTGGGTTCTGTAAGTTCCAGTGAAATATACCAACATTAAATAACTTAAGAGCAAGATCCGGAGCAGCCACACACAACACGGCCCCTCTGCTCCTTAAAGAGTGTGATCTGGGAGGTCTACTAACCCATTTTGGCACCCAGAGACTTATAGAAATGCATCTAGACCGTGAGCTGAGCTACAACTCTATGCTGCCCGGGGAGGGGGAAGGATTTTCTCTCCCAGCGCTTTCTTTCTACAGGGAAGATAGCAGCGGCAACAGAAGAAGCACCCATGTGGTGTCCGCCATCTTCTAGAACTCACAACCCAGAGGTACGAGCTTGTAGTGATGTGGTGCGCAAGAGATCATGGGATGGGGGTGTTACCAGCACGCTCTCCACCCAGATGAGACCTGGAGCAGCCGCACACGACATGGCCCTTGTGCTCCTTAAAGACTATGATCCGGGAGGTCTACTAACCCATTTTGGCACCCAGACTTCTTATAAAAATGCATCTAGACTGTAAACTGAGCAAAAACAACAAATCTAAAACCGCGCGGCTGCTATTGTGGCCATGCAAGCTCCTATAATCTTCATTCTCAGAAATGGAAAACAAACTATTAAATGATGCCTTTTCAGCAGGATTGATTGTTGGGGAAAAATTCCTAATAATAGTGAGTTCTCTGTTGAAATATTGAATGTATTCAAAGTATAGAGAGAATAAAGTGAAGATCATTAGCCACTCAGGTGGGAGGGGGGTACATTGGGGTTCTTGCTGGGGAAACAGGTGCACTGGTGAAGGAATGGGGATTTGATCATTGTATGACTGAGACTTAAACCTGAAAGCTTTGTAACTTTTGTCACAGTGATTCAATAAAATAAAATTTAGAAAAAAAAACAAGTAAAAGAGATAGCAATAAAAAATTCTGTATGTAAAAAAGAAAAAAAAAGACCACAATTCACTTGCAAAAAAATAAATAAATAAATAACTTAAGAGCTATAAGCCATTTTCCTTAGAGATTCATAACACTATGGTTTTTATTTCCCACGTACGTACAGTGACAGGCAGTGGCATCTCCAGCAGAGCAATGGTGATGTAGGCAGAGAGCGTGACCTCATCATCCACACCACCCTGTAAGGATCCAAGACGGAGATACTCAAACATTCCAGCAGTCACTTCCAGGGTAAGCTAATTGTGCCATTAGCTTCGAGCATCCTCACTAAAAAATGCCTTTACTCCTTTTCTTTTCTTTTTTCTTTTTTTTTTTTTTTTGGTTTTTGGATCACACCCGGCGATGCACAGGGGTTACTCCTGGCTCTTCACTCAGGAATTACCCCTGGCAGTGCTCAGGGGACCATATGGGATGCTGGGATTAGAACCCGGGGTTGGCCGCGTGCAAGGCAAACGCCCTACCCGCTATGCTACCACTCCAGCCCTTCCTTTTTTTTTTTTTGGTGCCTTTTCTTATGAGAAACGATTGACCACCCTGCCCCAACCTCCCTCTGTCTCTTCCCACCCTAAAATATTTGAATAGGTGACTTGAGTGTTTGAATACTTGAATGTGCAAATTCCATAATTCACATTTTCTCATTTTTAGTAACATTATTTTTTAGACACTTTAAAAAAAATTCAATAAAAGCTACTGATTTGTCATTAGATTTAAAGTCTAACATCTTTCCTTAAAGTTGTCACCAAGACCTTAGAATTCAGAAGCAGCTTCATGGTCGCTATCTATTAGTAACTTCAGGGACTAACACAGAGCAAATGGGCTCACCTTCATGGCATTATGTAACAGTGATCCAGAGCGTTGGAAGCAACCATTGGCCTTTTGCTTTTGTGAGAGCCATGTAAAGGCGCTGGTGATGTGTGAACTCTCCACAAAGATGTAGGCCTGGGCTTGGACGAAGGACTTGAGCACAAAGGCGGTGAGCCTGTCCAGCAAAGAGAGTTGAAGGCGATTTTCCTAGGAAGCTCACTTTATACATTGCATCCAGATATTAGTCTTTACAATTTAGTGGAGAAAATTTTTGCAAGGAGGGTGAGTTTAAATTGATGGCAAAATGAAGCTTAAGAGGAGCGTTGTAAGACTGAAACACATCACGGGCTGGAGCGATAGCACAGCGGGGAGGGTGTTTGCCTTGCACGCGGCCAACTTGGGTTTGATTCCCAGCATCCCATATGATCCCTGAGCATCGCCAGGAGTGACTCCTGAGTGCAGAGCCAGGAGTAACCCCTGTGCATCGCTGGGTGTGACCCCAAAAAAAAGCAAAAAAAAAAAAAACCACCAAAGAAAAAGAGACTGAAACCCATCATGAGCAGTTTTGTAATGATGTATCTCATGTTGATTATCAATGAAAAAAAAACACTTTAAAACAAAAAAGTTGAATACTTTCTTGTTTACCCAGTAAGCATCTGCAGCTTCCTCTTTTAAAAATCTTCGACCTTGGCTGCCGAGATGTGATCCCGGTGGTCACACGCATGTGCGGCCCCTCCACAGCTGCACGAGCATGAATCCAGACCCAGCTAAACCACTTTTGACATGGGCACCTACTTGCAGAATGTCTCCAGCCTGAGAACTAAGCCACGATCCCATGCCTGCCCAGGAGGGGAAAGGTATTTCTCTCTCTCACCTGTCCCCTCCCGGGGATGAAGGGCGCGGTGGCCGCCATACTATGACGACCACAGATGGGATTTTACGACAAAAACTGCAGCAAAAGGACTCGAGGGTGCTCTTGGGAAGGTGGGAGGCACCGGCCCCTCCTGCCACTGCCGAGATGTGATCCCGGTGGTCGCACGCATGTGCGGCCCCTCCGCAGCTGCACGAGCGTGAATCTAGACCCAGCTAAACCACTTTCGACATGGGCAGCTACTTGCAGAATGTCTCCAGACTGAGAACTAAGCCGCGACCCCATGCCCGCCCAGGAGGGGAAAGGTATTTCTCTCTCTCGCCTCTCCCTTTCCAGGCATGAAGGGCATGGGGACCGCCATATTATGATGACCACAAATGGGGTTTACAAGCTTGCAATGATCCAATATCCGGAAGAAATCTCCCTGGACTTAGTTGTTAAAGTACAGAAATCCAAAACCGCACGGATGCGACCTCATTTCTCTTCACAACAGGTCTGACTCTAGTGGGGTGCTCCTAACAATAATGGTGAGGTTTGTGTTGAAATATTGAATGTAACCAAAGTAAATAGAAAGTAAAGTGAAATTTATCAGTTACAAGGCGGGGTGGGGGGGTGCGGGGGTGGGAGGGATGGGAGGTGTACTGTGGCTTTTTTTTGGTGATGGGATATGGGCATTGGTGAAGGGATGGCTGTTTCAGCATTGTATGACTAAGACTTAAGCCTGAAAGCATTGTAATTTTCCACATGGTGATTCAATAAAATAAAATTCTTATTAAAAAAAAAAAGAAAAAAATCTTTGACCTTATTAGTTTTTCCATAATTGCTCCTTTTTTTTCCCTTGTGAAATGTTTATTGGAGCCTCCAAGATCTCCCACACCAAAACTGGCATTTTATGAATTATTTTTTTCGTAATTTAGAAATATTTCATTCTTCTCCTACCCTTACATGGTACAGAACTACTTTCTTCCTGTCATTTCACTTGATGACACTCTTGTCTTATATTTCCATTTTCAGGGGATCCCTTACTTCACTGTTACATATTGTATCATCAGAGCAGGTGAACTTTCTTAGATAAAATGTAGATATGACTAGTAGTTATGAAAAACATAGCGAACTTTAAATTATAATGTATATTAATGAAATTCAAGCAAATTGGAATATTTTTATAGTTACATAAAAGATGGAAATAATTATCTTACCAGGTATTTCCCTGACTTCTGCCATTCTCCTCTCCAAAGGCACTGTATGAACCATCACTGTGCTTGTAATTCAGTTGCCTTTGGTATCCTGAACAGATAGTTTTCAGAGATTTAGAAGTAGAGAGACAAGAGTTAACAAGTTTTTTTTTCTCAAATTGAGTCATGTATTCATAGTCAATCACAATTTTATTGAGATGACAGTAGGACTTCAAGGTTTCATTGATTTTTATGGTTTATAATAAGACTTATTGCTTATTATGGCAACATTATTATTAAATTTTTATCAAAAGTATGCTGATTTGGATTACAGTGAAGAATCTGTTTAGTAAATCAAAGTTCCTCTTTGTGTGGGTTATCTCTTACCACTGACAAGGTGACTTGTGGCTTTGGCCTTGATCTTCTCTGTCAATTGTCCTGTCTGAGTCAGATAGTTTAGGACATAAATGTTAGGGACAAAAAGAACCATATTCTGCTCTCCACAACCAAAGGGCATCTGGAGAAGGTTCTGAAGATTTGTCACTGCAGATCCGAGCATATCCCCTAATGAATGAAAGAAACAAAAAGGAAATAAGAGGATCTTAGAATTGACTTGAGTTGGGATAGGAAAATCTATTGATCGATGACAGAAAGTAAAACCACATAAAAGGACATGAAATAATGAAGTGGAGAAAATTAATAAATCAAAGAGAAAAATAGAAAAAAATAAGGTAGATATCTTAAGAATAGAAAAAATAGGGAAGAAAAGGAATGGCAGAATATTATTTTCTGACATTTTTCCTGATCCAACTCTTCAGATTACTTTGGTAGTTTATATCTAGTCAATTTACTTTGAGATGAAGGCAAAGATAAGTGATTTTTCTTACTTTTTAATAGTATTTCAAGTTATAAAATATAGCACAACCTCTCATCAACTCCCTTTATATCTAGAGCACATCATAATCTTTAGCTCAGTGCTCTTTCTCTCGGTTCAATATCTAGAGCCAGGAGCTTCTGTAACTATAAATGATAATGAAGTGGAATTATGGAGACAAATAGTTGCTTCCTTTTGTCTTCGAGACTCACCCAAAACTGAGTATGTCGCCCTGGCGGATCCTTCAACCACATTTGAAGGAACTTTTAATGACAACGTATCAGTCACTGTGTTTTCTAGTGAAATAAAACAAATATATATTAGGGAAGAAAATAAGAACAACATTTATTTTTTTCTGAATTTTTCCCTTCTATAGGATCAAGATTCTGCTTCTCATTTCTTTAAGTCATTATATATCTCCTCTTTTTAAAAAAATTTTATTTATTTTTTTTTTATTAGTGAATCACCGTGAGACAAAGTTACAGACTTACAGGTTTTCATGCTTACGTTTCAGTCATACAATGATCGAGTACCCATCCCTCCACCAGTGCCCATTTTCCACCACCAATGGTCCCAGCATCCCTTCCACCACCCCCACCCTGTCCCCTCCACCCAACCCCACCTCTGTGGCATCTCCTCATTGCAATCCAAGATTCTCTTAAAGCAATGATTCATACCACATGACAACAATTATGAAATGTATATATTTGTGCAAAATTTCTATAGTGTTCTTTAAAAGTAATTGTATGTTAGTATTATGTACTCATTTCGGTTGCTTATTTATTTTATAATTAATGTTTTATTTTAATCACACAAAATCCGTAGACATGCATTAAGTACATTCTGTGCACCAGGTTCTGCTTTACATGTAATGATATGGCAATTTTCAAAATAAACTTCTTGCGGGGCTGGAGCAATAGCACAGCAGGTAGGGAGTTTGCCTTGCACGTGGCCGACCTGGGTTCAATGCCCAGCATCCCATATGATCCCCAAGCATCGCCAGAAGTGATTTCCTGAGTGCAGAGCCAGGAGTGAACCCTGTGCATCACCGGGTGTGACCCAAAAAGCAAAAACCAAAACCAAAACAAAACAAAATAAACTTCTTGATATTGGGACCAGAGCAACAGTACAGTGGATATGGTATTTTCCTTGCATGTGCCCAACCCGCGTTTAATACCCAGCATCCAATGTGGTCCCCTGAGCTTGCCAGGAGTGAATCTTGAGTGCAGAGCCAGGAATAAGCATTAAGCATTAAAGGTGTGGCTCAAAAACATCAAACCACATTTCTTGACATCTTAGAATTTTCATTTGAATGGAAGCAATAAGATGACAAATAAATATGAATTATGATAGATGTTAGTGAATTCAATAGAGGGAATTAAAAAAGACAGTAAAACATGGGAAGCAGGGAGAGCAGGGTCTGCTGGGGGAGTCCCTATTAAGATCACAGGTGAGGGGCTGGAGTAATAGTACAGCGGAAAAGGTGTTTGCCTTGCATGCGGCCGACCCAGGTTCGATTCCCAGCACCCCATATGGTCCTCTGAGCACCGCCAGGGGTGATTCCTGAGTGCAGAGCCAGGAGTAACCCCTGTGCATTGCCAGGTGTGACCCAAAGAGCAAAACCAAAACAAAAAAAGAAAAAGAAAAGATCACAGGTGAATGAAGACTAAGGCTGGGAGATTTATAGATGTCTGTGGAGAGAGATGTTCAGGGGAAAAATGGGAGAAGACTTCCAGATATTGGAGTATACTTTATAAAATATAAGAGACTCCCATAAGAAGTGATTCAGAAGCCAGTATGGCAAAGAGTAATAGGTGAAGTCATGGAGGAATCAAAGGTTTGTTGGTGACATTTCAGATACCCTTTCACTTTGGAGAATCTGTGAAAGCATTAGAGGACTCGAGCAGAAGAGAAACACGATCTGGCATATGGATCAAATAATCTCTCTTGCTGTTGGGAAATAAGGGAAGTGATCAGGAGGTCAGTTAGAAGTTACTGACTTAAGCAAAGGAAAAAGAACTTAAGATGAAATGAACATAAAGGGAAATGAGAAGATTGAGTATCTTTGAAGGTGTGAACGACTGGCTTTTAAAACAAATTGTGTGAAGTTCTTGAGAAAATTAACATAACAAAGAATGACTGCAAGCTTTTTATCTCTGGAAGGCTGAAGAGATTGAAAATTGTAGAAGAAGCAGATGTTATGGGGATCAGCCAAGGTTCAGTTTTAAACATGATAGCTTTGATATGCCTATTAAATCTACAGAATTATAAGTGTAGATGGTAATACAGCAGTTAAATACATGTGTCTGAATGCAGAAAGAAATGGGTAACAAAATGCAAATTATGATCTCTGTTGCAAAGTGAGTGATTAAATGAAACCATTAGGGAGTGTTTCCAGAGAGAGAAAGGAAATGATATGCGTGAAAAGCTTGTGTTTAAGATAATTCTAGCTGATGAAGAGCTGAATATTTTCATGGTAATTTTATATGAATGTGTTAGTAGTGTTAGTAAAATATTGGTGCTCTATATAATATTAGACTAAACTTCTTAAAGTAACTTGTCTGAATAGACACACATGTACACTTAAATTACTCATGGAATGATAAATACTGATATCTCAATATTTGAAATGTTCAGAAAAGAATTACTTATAGAATGATAAATACTGAGCATGCCATATAGATACCTCAATATTTGAAATGTTCAGAAAAGAAGTTTGTGAGATACAAATTTATTGAAAAAAATTCTATATTATTGCTGTAAGTTTTAATTTTCATATTAGCTGAGAGTTTTTAGATTAAGTCTTTTAACTTATACCTCCATCAGATGTCCTTATATTTGCATATTGAAGAGTGTGTAGTTTTGTTTCGCCTTTTTTTTTTCCCAAAGGAAAGCATTCCCTAAAGGGAATTACTCTATACTTTGTAAGTAACCACACCAGAGAGAACTATATCTATTTTTGACACTTACGTGCAGCACAGAGCATGGTGTTGAAAGATTCTTCCCTTTCTATTCCTTCAGGCTTTGTATTGGAAGAGAAAAAAAAAGGAAAAATAAAATGATGTTGAATGCATACAGAAAAAAAGCAATCATTTTGGAGGAGAAAAATCTTAGTGAAAAATTAAGTTCTGATAATACCCATGTTGTTGGGAATAAAATATCACTGTAGCATACTTAGTAGATAATGTTGTGTTATACAGTAAGTCCGCACAGCTCAGAGGGCGTCTCCCAGCCTACCTCAACTAATAAGGGCTTGACCACAGTGTCCTTCCATCCAACTTCTAGAACCTGGGGCGCCTCACCGTCACACAGCTCCTGAGACTGCAAGGCTTCTGCACTGGCTGTGAAGTTCACCTTTCCTGGGGAGGAAGATTGTCAAAGCACAAAGAGTGTCTACACTACACGAATGGCTTGTTTTTTTTTTTTTAAGTTTTCCCCAGTACTGACATGTTTTTCTTTTGCATTACTCATTATTAACAGGAGGGGGAACAGGTGGACTTTAGGGGGGAGAAACTCCAAATCAATAATAGTGAGTTTTTTTGTTGAAATATTGAATGTAATCAAAGTGAAAGTAAAGTGAAATTTACCAGTTACACATGCGGGGTGGGGGGTTGGGGAGGTGGGGGGGGAGGGGGGGAGGTTTACTGTGATTCTTGGTGGTGGAATATGTGCACTGGTGAAGGGATGGGTGTTCGAGCATTGTATAACTGAGACTTAAACCTGAAAGCTTTGTAACTTTCCACATGGTGATTCAATAAAAGAATAAATTAAAAAAATAATAAAATAACAAAAATAAATAAAAGGGGGGGAAAATGTGTTTTTTTGGGTCAGAGTGGGCAACAGATTATTTCAACATAAGTAGGATTTGTCAACACCACCACTCACCCAGTGACTTTGGGGTCACAGCCCAGGACACCGTTTTCTGCCCATTTCCACAGACACAGTGAGAGGTTTCATTCTTCTCTGTTGGGACAGCCGAGAAGGCAGGAGAGTCCTCCAGCTGCATGCTAATCTGTCTCCCATTCATACCCCCACGTGTGAAAAAAGAACATGGCAGAACTATCAGTCACAGGAAAAAGAAATTTACAGGAGCAATGCATAGGAATTAAGAAGCTTTTTGAATTATTGTTCAGACAAGGGAAAATCTTGCCAAATGCTTCATTGTTCAGATACTTCCAATAAACAATTGACAAGAATTAGGGAAAATGTCCAGGATTTAGAATCGCACCAACACATGAAAAAAGAGATAGCTTCTTTCATCAGAGTGATAACTGAAGACAAACCCAAAATTTTTACATAAATAAGTTCTGAATTTAGAAATACAGAGATAGTAGAGTGGAAATCACCATGCCACCTTGGGCTTGTCAGGTCACTCTGCTGTCAGTACCTTCCTACCCTCCACCGGAGGCCCCATCACATTCAACTCTGTTTTGCTGGGAGTTTACATAGGAGACTAAGGGAATGAATGATCGTGCTCCTCCACCCCCCCCATGACAAAACACACACACACCACACACACACACACACACACACACACTCACACACTCCTTACCCGGATGCATTGGGACAAATAATTGAACACAGTGGCTTTGAGTATGAAGGCTTCTCCTCGAACCACAGAGTAGGGCAGAGTGAGGTCTAGGAAGAAGGGCTGGAAGGCTTGGAGAGAGGCGATGGGGGAGAGGCCCAGCCCTGCCGTTCCCGACAAGCAGAGTGCACTGGCCTTCCACTCTGTGATGGTGTCAGGGATTTTCATTTTCAGCTCACTGCTGCCTGATACACTAGTGAAGGAAAAAAAGGAGAGTGAATGAATCCTGGTAAATGAATCCTCCCTTTTGGTAAGTATACTCCATCACACCCTAGAGCATGAGAGCTTAACAACTGTTTTTCTTTGGCTTTGTGGGTCACACCCGGCGATGCTCAGGGCTGACTCCTGGCTCTGCACTCAGGAATCACTCCTGGCGGTGCTTGGGGGACCATATGGGATGCTGGGAATTGAACCCGGGTTGGCCGCGTGCAAGGCAAAGCCCTACCTGCTGTACTATCGCTCCAGCTTAACAACTCTTAACAACTTAAATAATTGCTAAATTTGTTCTAAACTTGTGCTCTTATCAAAGCCTCTGAAAGTTTTATTTTTATCTATAAGCAAAATGGTAGTTTCCTGCTTTTTCTTAGTTTAGGAGTCTTAGGACCTTATGAGACAAACTTTATATTATTAGTCATCAGACAGATGATGTATGACTCTAAATATTTATCAGAAAAGAGTGTAACAGAACTGAAACGATCAGGAACCAAGATTATTACCAAAATCATGGAGGAAGACAAAGTTTTTCCTAAGCTAAATTGCCAACAACATACAACTTACTCAAGTACCACCAAGTCCCAGATCCAGGTCTCAGGGAAATACTTCCGGATTGTCTCTTTCTTTTTCATTTCTAAGGTGGGTGGAGGGATTCTTCCTGTACTCATCACTGGAGCAGGTGCTGCCATACCTCAGAAAAAAAATTTTAAGGAAAAAGAAATTTTATAATCCAATCAGTAAAAATAAGAGGCAAGCAGGCAAGTACAATGTAAGCCTCTTTTTAAAATCATTAGTTCTGTATAGATATCATACTTCTCAAATTCCATAACATTTACCCAGGAATATTCATTAATGAAGTTACGAACTTGTTCTTTTTTATTTATCTGTTTTTCTATTTGAAGTTTACTCGTATTGCTCCATCAAATAGTCTACTGTTAAATTCATGTTTTCTCTATAAATAAAAAGTAGATCTCCCAAAACTAGTCAATGGATAACAAGATGAAGAAATGATAATTTAATATCTTAATACTGCTTTTTTTTGAAATAGTGAGCAAATGTTCTCTATCTGCATTGAGATTCAAAAGTAGTGGATTGCATGGTGGTGTATGTAGTGTTGAAACTGTGTGCGTGGGAAAACAACAATAATAGTATTGTAAATCAGAATCCAACCAATAAAAATGAAAGACAAACAATAAACAAAATCCTACATCAAGAGGATTACAGCATTGTTTGTTTTTGAAGGGTGCCCACACTCGGGGGATTTGAGGGCTTGTTCCTGGATTTGTGCTCAAGATTCCCTTGAGGGAATTCCCTCAAGATTCCCTGTCAGGGCTCAGGAACCATCTGGGGTGGGGATCAAATTCAGGTCTGTCAAATACCAGGCAAGTGCCCTACAGCTGTACTAGCTCGCCAACTTTAGGAGTGAATTTTATTTTATTATTATTTTTTTTACTTTTTAAAATAATTTATCTTTCATCGAGGTGCTTGGATTTATAAGAATGTTAAACATACTTTGCATGACTATGCCCAGGAATGAATTTTTAAAACTGAAATGGATACGTAAGCAATAGAATATGGTAGAGGATGGATTATAGATAGCAGAAACAAAAAAAATAGAAAGGAGCTTTAGACTACAAAATAAGTGGACAGATACTCCATTTGAGTCATCCCAGGTAGACCAGATCTCCACGCTGAGATCTCTGAGCCTTCTCCTAATGGACCAGGTTGAATCTCTGACCTGTTGGAAGGTCAACACTTCACCTACACCCAACTCCCTCTGGCAAATAAATGGCCCAGCTCCACAACTAGTCTCGAAGGGGTGCCAAGATGCTGAATCATCCTAGTTCCACAGTGTCCAGAACATTTGGCAGGGACATCTCCAAGGTGCACAGTACTGACACCTCAGTAGGAGCACAGAAATCTAGATGGGAAAATTGTGTAGAAACCCACTAAGCTCTATGAGTGATAACAGTGACACAGAAGACTCAACTAGCACCTAACAGCTCAGAAAATTCTCAATGACCTTAGTGACACTGTTGTGAGACATATATTATAACAAGTAATATAAAGTAAATTATTTTGTGACTGCTAGGGGGGCAGACTTAGGGGGGTGGATGAGAGATTTGGGACATTGGTGGAGGAAAGGTAGCACTGGTGGTTGGGTTGTTTTCGGAATATTAAATACACAACACAACTGTATTTTGGACAACTCTATAAAGCACGATGTTTAAATAAAGAATCTGCCATATAACCATTCTAAATTTTAGATTTCCTGGAGCATCTAGCTGTATTTGCAGCTGCATGACCTCTCGTACTCTATACCACTGATGTACCAAGAGCAGCACATACAAAGGCTTAATGGCTCCAGAATAAAATACAGCAATCTTCACACACTTTCCTCTAAGGAAACTTCATTGGATCATTTTTAGTGGATTATTCACAACAAGCAATACAAAATTAATTGTTTTGGTTCTGCTTTGGGGGCATGGTTTGGGATTTGGGGTGGAAACATTTGAAATATGGTGATGGGAAGGTGCAATGGTGGTGCCATTGGTGTTTAAATATTAAATGTAATGAACTATTGCAACCAACTTTATAAAACTAAAATAAAATCTAAAAAAAAATATTCAGACATTAAAAAAATAAATAAAAGCATTGTAGATAGTAAAAAGGAAAGAAAAAGGTGACCTAATAAGAATTCAGGATGGTCACTGAAAGATTAGACACAGGAGAGAATGGAAAAGGCATTCCAAGAGAATCACTACACAAGTAAGGACAAGTATGGCTGAAGGGATGCTCCAAATGTAACCCTCTGGAGTAGGTAATCTATTCTGGAGATATGTTTAACATAGTTTTGTAAGAATAGATTTAATTTTGCAAGAAAACACTATAAGTATTGAGAAAATAAATTAGATCTTTAAGGCAGGATGTAGCTTGATTTAAAAAATAGTGGTACTGGGGACTGGAACGATAGCACAGCGGGTAGGGCATTTGCCTTGCATGCAGCCAACCCGGGTTCAATCCCCAGCATCCCATATGGTCCCCTGAGCAGAGCCAGGGGTAATTTCTGAGTGCAGAGCCAGGAGTAACCCCTGTGCATTGCCGGGTATGACCCAAAAAGAAAAGAAATAGTGGTACTACAGATATCAGAAGTGATAAAAAAAATAACACATAGTCATATATAATGATATGTAAAATGACAGTTGGATGTGCCTTTTAAAACCTAAATTTCGATATTTCTATGAGCTCCAGAAGTCGAGACTTTGGGAAACAAGAGATGTTATAAAGTTCGTTTTAGAGAATACAACTTCCATGTCATGTAGGATAGATAGACTCCCAATATGATCCCCAACCCAAGTCTAAGGTTCAAAAATAGACATGCTAATTATAAAAGGCATATGCAAATCTATGTTGACTTCAGACAAAAAATTTGAAACAGCACAAGGGTTCCATGACTAGTGAAAGGATAAAGATGTGGTTAATATAAACAATGGAATATATTCAGCAATGAGAAAGAAAAAAATACTGCCTTTTGCTTCATGAATGAAGATGGAGACTGAAATATGTTAGAAGAGAGACAAAGACTGGAGAATGTCACTTGCAAATAGGATATAAAAAATAAAAACAAAAACAAAAACCAAGCAAGGGAATAGGCAATGTCCAATATGAGAAAACAAATCCTTAAACTCTGACCACAGAACTGAGATTATCAGTGGAGAGTTTGGGTTAAAGGATCTGATGGACTATGGTGGACAGATCTTGATACTTTGGTGGTAGTTGTGATGTGGTCACATGCTTTGAAGTGCTATAAAATTGTAACCTAAAAAGTCCTAACAGGGCTGAGAGATAGGATAGTGGGCAGTGCACTTGCTTTGAACATAGTCATCCCTGGTTCGATCCCTGGCACCCTAGATGGTCCCCCAAACCCTGTCAGGAGTAACCCCTGAGCACAAAGCCATAGTAAGCATGAGTACTGATGGGTGTAGTCTCCAAACAAAAGCTAACATACATACATAATACATACACACAGAAGTACACAAGGTAAATTAGGGTGATAGATATTTAGGTATTGTTACTATAAAATAATATGGCCCATGACTAAGAATAAGTGAAAAGTTAAAGAAAAGAATGGATAGACCAATACCTAACTCAAGATCTCTCTGGCTGTCATTTTTCAGGCTTTTCAAATTAATTCCACCAGTAGGTTTTCTTGTAGAATTGAACAGGAAATGTGTATTTGGTATTAAAAGGCATACGGAAAGAAAAAAAGTAGTATTTTCATTATTTTAAGAAATCATACAATTCATTGCAACATGGATGAAATGGAAATATATTATGTTAAATGAAGTAAGCCAGAAGAAGGATAGCTGTAAGGACTATATAATTTGTCTGTGGTGTTTAGAATAGCCTGATGAGGAAATGCAATGGTTTAAAGGGGGAATATCTAGATCACCCTTGGCCCAACTATAGAGAGGGGAAGGAAAAAAATCAAGTAGGGGGGAGAGGAGAAGAGATAGACAAGAAGCAACAGGGGTCAAGGGTCAAAAGTATTCAGGTATACTTGTGGTGTTAAGGAATGCCAGATTAAATATCGAAACCACAGAGTCAACTACATTGAAATCAAGAGACCCAAAGTTTAACTACCAAACTTAAAAAGGTGCTTGTCAAGATAGCAGGGTGTGGGTGTAGGTGGGGTGGGGTGGGGTGGGGGGTAGAGGCGTAGGAAAGGGAATTTGGGAACACTAGTTGATGGAAATGACACCAGTGGTGAGATTAGCACTGCAACACTGTATGTTTACAATCCAACTATGAATAACTGTAAATCACACTGTTTTAATAAGCATTTTTAAAAAACCTTGTTATTACATTGGCCAGAGAGGTAGTATAGTGGGTAAGTTTTATAATAATAGATTTAATTTTATGATAAAACATAAATCTTGCACACAGCTGACCTACGTTTGATTTGGCACCACACATAGCCCGGTGTGTGTGTGGCTCACAAACCAAAGGAAAAAAACTCAAAAAATCATTTTATGAATCATAAATAATAAAATATGATTTTATTATAAATCATAAATAATAAAAACAGGAGTTTTATCCTGTGCTCAAAGCACCTCGGAGACGTGGCTATTGCTAATTTGACTATGAAAAAACTGAGCCCCCGATTTTCTTTGTCACATATTTCTACTCACATGAGCGATACCAGGAAAGGGTTGTGCTGAGAGCATTTCCTTATCTGAATGCAGTGATATTATTTTCCTTCCTGCTGAGTGAATTTCACTCCTTTTGTTCAACTAGAACTTTATTCTCCTCATCTTTCCAGGTAAACCATTTCTATTATTTTAAAAGGTGCCATTTTTATCTTTGAAAACTAGTTTATAGGAGAGCTGGAATCACCACAAGGAGTGAGCACTGTGCCCCTGCATATGAGTAGCCCACGAGGAAGAACAAAACCATTTCATATCCTCACCTTATTTAATTTTTTTATCTTTTGTTTTTTGGGACACATCCGAAATGCTCAATAATTATTCTTGGCAGTGCTCAGGGGACTATATGAGTTGCCAGGGATTGAACCTGGGTCAGCTGTATACAAACGCAAATGCCCTTCCCACTGTACTATCATTCTGTTCCCTATTTTCAATTATAAAATAGAATTAGTAGCGTTTTAAGCATGCCAAGGAAAATTTTTCTAGGGATGTAAGTAGTAGGAAAAAATAAAACTTACAATATTTTTTTTGGGGGGGTAAAGCAATAGTACAGCGAGTAAGGCACTTGTCTTGGATGTGCCTGGCGTGGGTTCGGTCCCCAGCATCCCATATGGTCCCCTAAACACCACCAGAAGTAATTCCTGAGTACAGAGCCAGAAGTACCCTTGAGCATTGCTGGGTGCGATAAAAAATTGGAAAAGACTCCGAATATTTTTAATTTTACCTCATATTTGGTTGTAATTGAAATAGAAAACAAGCAATGTATCTGCCAAGTCTTGTATTTGCTTTCTATTTTGTCCAATATATTAACATTTCTCTGGTTATCATAAAAGTAGATGGCAGATACAATATTCACACATTCCTTAACATTTCCCACTCTCCTTCGCAACTAGGACAAAAGTGATACACTGCCTTTGTACCGAAAACTATAGCAATTGCCAGGATCATCAACTTTAAGAAGAACCTTAGATTTCAAGGTATCTCTGCCTATTTGGCAAGGAGGTCAAAAGGGTATAGGGAAGGAGAGAAGTCTAAAACCTAGAAGTCAAAAATTTTACTTTTTCAGGGCAATTATCATGTGAAGAAAATTTAGCAAAAAAAAAATTACCAAGAACACAAGACCCGATACTTAGAAAAATTAACTTTTATACCAACCCAATTCAATAAAGACTCTATTCTTCCTTACCTGCAGCACCAAATCCCATTGCTCCTGGTAGCATCGGTGCTCCTGGTGACGCCCCGGAAGCTATGGGTGGCCCAGGAGGTCCTGGGACAGGCAATCGACCCATCATCGGTATGGGTCGTGGATCAAAGAATCCTCCTTGAGGTGACTGACAAAAACGCGGCTTGTATATTTTTGAGTTGGTAAAAATATTGAATCCAGAAAACTGAAAGAAAGATGATTATCAAATATGTTAGGAGCGCAGTCTTCAGACTGGACTGTTTTCTTGCATTTGTATTATATTTTCAGTACTATTGTATACATACATAGTTCCTATGATCATCATAAAAATTCCACACAATAGAGAGCATAAAGCTGCTTCATAAATATGAGAAAAAAACTGTCATTGCCATCCCGTTGCTCGAGTGGGCACCAGTAACATCTCCATTGTGAGAATAGTTTGTTACTGTTTTTTTTTTTTATTAGTGAATGAATCACTGTGAGACAAAGTTACAGACTTACAGGTTTTCGTGCTTACGTTTCAGTCATGCAATGATCGAGTACCCATCCATCCACCAGTGCCCATTTTCTACCACCAATTTTTTTCTACCACCAATGTTCCCAGCATCCCTTTCACCACCCCCACCCTATCTCCTTCACCCCACCCTGCCTCTGTGGCAGGGCATTCTCTTTTGCTCTCTCTCTCTCCTTTTGGGTGTTGTGGTTTGCTACAGAGGTATTAAGTAGGCATCATGTTCAGTCTATAGTCTATTTTCAGCCCGTATCTCCCATCCCTAGTGGGCCCGCCTAGCACCCTTTGCTTGGTGATCCCTTCTCTATCACAATGCGATCCCTATAAAGATACCCATGACGTTCTTCAAGGAAGTGGACTAAACACTCCTAAAATTCATATGGAACAACAAACCCCCACGAATAGCTAAAGCAATTTTTGTGAAAAAGAAGATGGAAGGCATCACCTTCCCCAATATCAAGTTCTACTACAATGCAATAATAATTAAAATGGCATGGTACTGGAACGAAGGCAGAGCAGTAGACCAATGGAACAGGGTAGAATACCTTTACACACAACCTCAAATATATGATCATCTAATCTTTGATAAGGGAGCAAGAAATGTAAAGTAGAGCAAGGAAAGCCTCTTAACAAACGGTGTTGGCAACACTGGACAGCTACATGCAAAAAAATGGGCTCAGACTTATACCTAACACCATGCACAAAAGTCAGCTCAAAATGGATTAAAGATCTCAACATCAGACCACAATCAATAAGGTATATTGAAGACAAGGTCGGCAAAACCCTCCACAGACATTGAAGCTACAGGTATCTTCAAAGAGGACTCGCCACTGACCAGGCAAGTGGAAATCGAGATAAACAAATGGGACTATCTTAAACTAAGAAGCTTCTGTACCTCAAAAGATACAGCGACCAGAATACAAAGACAGTCTACAGAATGGGAAAGGATATTCACCCAATACCCATCGGATAAGGGGTTGATATCAAGGATTTATAAGGCACTGGTTAAACTCCACGAGAAGAAAACATCCAACCCCATCAGAAAATGGGGCAATGAAATGAACAGAAACTTTCTCAAGGAAAAAATCAGAATGGCTAAAAGGCACATGAGAAAATGCTCCTCATCACTAATCATCAGGGGGATGCAGATCAAAACAACAATGAGATACCATCTCACACCACAGGGACTGGCCCACATCCAAAAGAAGAAAAGTGACCGGTGTTGGCACGGATGTGGGCAGAAAAGAACTCTCCTTCCCTCCCTCCTTCCTTCCCTCCCTTCCTTTCCTCATTTTCTCTTTTTTAGGGATTGAATTTAAGACCTCACACTTTCAAGGTAAGTGCTCTACCACCAAGCTATAATCCTGGCCTCTTTATTAATTTCTTTTAACTAGCGTATCTCTGCATCTAAAATACATACACTGATGCCCATGTTAGTCTGATTCATCATTTTATTGTTGATTTTAGGCTCAGTGAGCTGTTAGCAGAGGAGAACTACGGACTCACCTATGCACAGTGGTCAGAAGTGTTAGGATTCAGGGTAGGAAAAAAGAAGCTGGGGACAATTGTTTAGGTGTGGTGTTGAAACATTGTATGCATACCATATTATCATTAGAAGTGTTTTAAATCATGGTGCTTCAAGTAAAACAATAAACTTTTAAAAAAATAATAAATAAAGATTAAACGGCTAATAAAATAGTGTCCAATCCCTCCCTTCCCATAGATGATTTTGGATTTTGGACATTCCAGAAAGGGGAAATTGCTCTCAATTATATTATTGACTTCCCTCAGAAACATGATGTTCTTGAAGGCATAAGGATAATTTTTGTTTATTTATTTTTTAGTGCATCAAAATAGCTTTTATTGAAAGAAATTCCTAGAGATGTGAGGGGAAAGAGAGAAATACACACTTAAGAGAGAACACAAACTTGGAAGGAAAAGCCTACAAGGAGAATTTTCACTCAGGTCCCTTTTTGCAGAGTTTACAATCACAAGTTTGGTCAGTTTCTTTGTTACTAACCATTCTAGCCATACGTGATTTTCATACGCCACCATTAAAGTATTGGGCTGGAGCAATAACACAGAGGGTAGGGCGTTTGCCTTGCATATGGCTGACCCGGGTTCAATTCCTCCGCGCCTCTCGGAGAACCCGGTAAGATACCAAGATACCTCGCCCGCACGGCAGAGCCTGGCAAGCTCCCCTTGGCGTATTTGATATGCCAAAAACAGTAACAACAAGTCTCACAATAGAGGCGTTATTGGTGCCCGCTTGAGCAAATCAATGAGCAATGGGATGATAGTGACAGCCATAGTCTATGCTAAAAGAGACATTTTTAAAGCACACGAGCATTATAAACCCATGTTTTGTTTGTGTTTTCTTAAGGAAAAGCTTCTTATGGTTCTTCTAAAAGGCTGCTTCTCCAAATTCATGTATTATTACTTACTCAGTCAAGAAGTGCTCAGAGGGGCTGGAGCGATAGCACCGAGGGTAGGGCATTTGCCTTGCACGAGGCCAACCTGGGTTAGATTCCCATAATCCCATATGGCCCCCTGAGCACCGCCAGGAATAATTCCTGAGTGCAGAGCCAGGAGTAACCCCTGAGCATTGCATGGTGTGACCCAAAAAGAAAGAGAAAAGTGCTCAGAATGTGAATGACTCACATAATGGCTACTGTCCTGTTCTTACCTTTCCAAAGATGTTAGAAACACAAAACCATTTTGCTTTGTCTTTTGCACATGGAATTTCTTATAATCATTCCGAGGAGATGGTGACAGCACTAGCTAGTTTTGGGATCAACTCAGCTAAGGTTGTAGCCCTAAATATTTAGACTGCTCCTAATAATGCGGGAGAATACAAGCCTGAGAATTAGATGTATGCATAGTTCTTCATGCAGCTCAGCTTCTAAGCATTCCTGTATCTCTTGTAGCTTTGCTGGGGAGTGGTGGGAGGCAGACAGGATTGCACTCTGCAGCTTCTGAAGTCCCTTTGTTCACCTTAACCAAGAGTTACACATCAACTTTTTGTTTTTATTTTTTTTTTTAAAGAATTACCTCAATGAGGGTGTGAACATCGTCTTCATCCAGGATCTGCTTCGGCATGTAAATGATTCCATTGTGATTTATGTCCTCTGCAACGATGCAGTTTTCATTATTGAGAATTGCAGGATCCCTGGGTACAGGGTAAGGGATATCTTCCACAGGTAACAAATTATAGACCTGAAAAATGGAGAGAACAAAAGGAGCACTCTTGTTTTTTTTATTGTATTTTTAAGTGTGTTAGGACGAGTAGAGAGAGACTTCTAGAATCTCAGGGCTTGGACAAATGGAGACGTTACTAAGACTGCTCGAGAAATTCGATGATCAACGGAATGATTTTTAAGTGTGACGCTATTCACCATGTAGCTAAAAAAGTTAAGGGGTTTATTTACTTCATATCCATCCCTATGCCAACATTATGAAAAGACTAAGATAATCATAAAGGAGATATTAAAGGGTTTGGATCCTAATTCATTTGTTGCACCAAAAAAATGATTCCTATAGGAAAATGAAATTAATTAACCACCCAAATCTCAGAGTTCATTTGGGTTGTATAAGACAAGGGCAAGTGTTCTCTGTTTCCAAACCCAAAAGTCTACTTACATTTTTGTCACTTTACTAAATTTATGCTGGAGCGATAGCATAGTGGGTAGGGTGTTTGCCTTGCACACGGCCGACCAGGGTTCAATTCCTCCGTCCCTCTTGGAGAGCCTGGCAAGCTACCGAGAGTATCCTGCCCACACAGCAGAGCCTGGCAAGTTCCCTGTGGCTTATTTGATATGCCAAAAACAGTAACAGCAAGTCTCTCAATGGAGACGTTACTGGTGCCCACTCGAGCAAATCGATGAACAACGGGAGGACAGCGCTACTATATTTATGTAGTTTTGCTCTCTAGTACTAAAACAGATAAAGGGAAATTTAAATACTATATTTAAAATATTAATGATAAACTGAAATTTAACGTATTCTCTCGTGATTCTGCAGTCTATGATACCCTTAGTGACAATTTGTCACTTAACAGTTCCAAAGATCTACTTTAAAAAGGGAGCAGGAAACGTAAGCAGCAGGGAAGTGTGAGGAGAGAAAAATGCGTATCAATCATAGTCTCATTAGCTAGAAAGAATAACCCTTTCAAATAGTTGAATCATTTTTCTTTTCCCATTTCATATACTTGAACTCTTACTATGTAATAAACGTTCTTTATCACGAAGTCATATACTTGGCTTTAAATATACTATTTTAGGTTCACATTTAGATTAAAGAAAAAAGGTTTACTGGGAACCTAGAAACAAATTAATCCCGGTTTATTTTTACTCAGTGTAAAGCCATCCACCTATTCATATAGAGTTTAGGTAGTTAACTACCTTCAGGCCTCCTTAAGTATCTCCTAGCAATCTGGCTGTTTTCATCTGTTAGATAAGCTGCTATGACTACTTACTGCTATGCTTTCATCCTAGCTCTAATGCCCTCAAAATCAAGAGGGTCATTTTTACCATCTTTACAGATATAAGTAAATTATTATTTCTGTTCCACCCCCAGCATCTCCCTACCTCCTCTACTACCACTTCATGTTACTTCATGGACTTTTCTTCTCTTTTCTTTTTAATTGAATCACAGTGAGATACACACTGTTCATATGTTCATCATACAAATGTGTTCATATTTTTGGGTGTCAGTAATATAAGGTTCCAACGCCCATTCCTTCACCAGTGTACATTTCTACCACCTTGTCCCCAGTTTCCATCCTGCCCCACCCTCTGCCTTTCTCTCTCTCTCT
The DNA here is from genome assembly GCF_027595985.1 of Sorex araneus. Lineage (NCBI taxonomy): Eukaryota > Metazoa > Chordata > Mammalia > Eulipotyphla > Soricidae > Sorex > Sorex araneus. The sequence goes on from NC_073311.1 coordinate 49,373,149, forward strand.
CTCTCTCTCTCTCTCTCTCTCTCTCTCTCTCCTCTCTCCTCTTTCTCCTCTCTCTCCTCTCTTCTCTCTCTCTTTATCTCTCTCTCTTTCCTTTTGGGCATTATGGTTTAAAATACAGATACTGAATCTTTATCTACTTTCAACACTCAGTTTTTGTCCAGAGTGATTGTTTCTACTATTATGTTCAGTCTTTTCATCTTTATAACACTCCAGATTTATTTTGACTTCAACACGTTGCTTCCATTCTTTATACTACCCCTCTATTAAGTGACAATCTAAGATACCCCGAATAAATAAATAAAAATCTGTGAAATTATTTTTTAACCTCAACTTCCTGTTTATTCCTCTTATACTTACGAAAATTTAAAATTACTATATGCTTATATGCATTTATTGCTCATTTTAAGACCGCACTAGACTCTAAGTCTACTTCCTCCATACCGCTCACCACTGGAAGTTTCCAGAGCAGTAGAATTCTGCAGTCAGGACACGGTGGCTATTTGTCTAATAAATAATAGGACAGAAAGCCTGTAAATAAGATACTCATTGTGAAAGTATTTCATGAGAACAGACATCTTTCAAAGACAAGTTTGACTGGAAACTCTCTTCATGCACATTCACATAAAACTAGTGAATATTTCACTCTTTCCCTCCCTGGATTTTAGGGACTGCAGAAAAATGACATTTCACTAAACACCTTGAAACGTGATGCATTAGGAAGTGAGCATGAATGAAATTTGGCTGAAATTCTGCCTTTTCCATATGTTTGCCATTCACTTTCTATAGCAGCTTAGCATAACTGTTTCTTTCTTAAGCAAGGGTAATAATACCGCCTTAAAGAATGTACTCATTCATTAAAATATGTTGAATATCTTTTATAGAAAAGGTACTACTCTAGGCACATGATGGTAATGGTGAACAAGATTTTGCTTCTCCAAGAAATTTTATATCAGGGGCTGGAGTGATAGCACAGCGGATAGGGCGTTTGCCTTGCACGTGGCTGACCCGAGTTCGAATCCCAGCATCCCATATGGTCCCCTGATTACCACCAGGGGTGATTCCTGAGTGCATGAGCCAGGAATGACCCCTGTGCATCACTGGGTGTGACCCAAAAAAGCAAAAAAAAAAAGAAATTATTATATCAGAAATAAAATAAAATGATGTACGTAAGTCACTTTATGCACTACTGTCATAACAACTGAATTCCAACTCAATCTATTACAGGATGTCTGACACTCAAAAGAACTTGAATTTAGCAGTTATAACTTTCCATTTCTAAAAATAGTCCTATCTAAGCATCTTTCAATAACGAAGATTGAAGTGTGACTTACTGATTGAGGTGAGAGCTCGGCTTCAGGCTTCATCAGAAGGACACTCTGGTCTACTGCACGAAGGGCACAGAGGGAATTAGGGGAGCCAGTGACCTTAAGTTTGGTGTCTGAGGTTGGCAGGCCCTGGGCTGAGGAGAAACTCACATCCACCTGTAATGATGATATGATCATATTGCTAATGCTCTAATTTCCAAAATTTAAAGTCAAATAAATAAAATAAAATTTATCAAATTTATTTTTGCTTTTTAATATTTTATTGAGGTAACATTGTTTTGTTAAAAGCCATATCATGTAAGTTTTATGTAAAACATATAACGCAGTTATAAGACATGATTCAGCAATGATTATCATCAAAAGTCTTATTTGCATTCACCACCATATAATTGACCTCTAACCTGTTTAACCCACCCCGACACCTTTTTCTTCTAGTAATCACCAAAATTTTCTCTATGTCTAAGAGCTTTTAGTGCTTGCTTATTGTCTTGAATTTTTAAAATTTCATATGAGTGAAAAAATAGGGCATTTGTCTTTCTCTTTCTGACTTGTTCCACACTCAACCCAATATCATCAAAGTCCTCTTATATTATTGCCAATGGCATGACTCCATGATTTGTTTTGCTTTTTTTTGGTAGTCGAGTAGAACTAGTCTCTTCTCTAATTTTTCTCTGTTCATCATTTTTGTCCAGGGTTAAAAGGTGAATATGCCTAGGAAGTATCAGTTAATCACTTATGGAATAAACTAGGAGTGTGATTCCAGCAAATTCAGATTTTGCAATATTAAAAATATATGCAAATATATGTATGTTTAAAATGCTTACAATACATGTGAATATTTAAATATGTGAAAATATATGTAAATTAAAATTTATGTATATAAAAAACTCACATATATATTTGATTAGGATACGCAAGATGGAGACAGAAGGATGAAAATTCATTTAAGCAGAGGCTTTCTGAGCTGGATTCCCAAGGTCTCTTGCACAGATACTTGTCAACAATACATTTTCGAACCTGTCTTTATAGATAACTCATTCATCACTCTAAGCTTCAAATGACTTCACAGACCTAGCAACATTTTTGCTTCAGCTTCATGACAGTCACCTGAAAAAGTCTTTCTAGGACAAAAGAACCCTGAATTTTTAAAAATATTTTAAAGATATTTCTTTGTTCTGTGAGAACTAATAGATAAAGCTCTCTGTATATATGCCTTCCTCTTTCTTTTATAAGCATCAGAGAATTTCTTAAGCTCTCTTGGAAACTTCCTAACCTATGTAGAAGTAAATTTTATTTTGTAACTCCATTTTATTTTGTAATTCTTAAATATTTACCCATTTCATCTCATATCTGATGTATAAATCATGGAGACCTCTTATTTGTTCCATCAGTATCAATCAGATTGAAATAGAATTCTGAATGGAAATAAAAACACATGCTAACAAAAAACATATGCCTTGACACAGCTATTCTTCATCATACTCTCCTTTTCTGATTAATATAAATGGTTTGCATAAGATTGTGAAATATCATATTCTGAGACAACTGAGACAACCAACTGACATTTCCCCCAGTTTGCAGTCACTTAAAGCAATGTACTTAAAGTGGAGTAGTCCTGCTTATCAGGACTAGGGATTTACTGAACACTTAAAAGAATTAGATATCCATTAAGCATCACATCCTGAAAGTGATAAAATTCAAAGATTCAAAGAACTGTGAAAGAAGATAAAAACTACAAAATAATGAAAAATTGTGAATGCTCTTTGAAATTTGATTTTTATTTTTTAAAAAAATAATTGACAAGTAAATCTATTGAGTCCCTATATTCATGTGAACATTTCCTGAATAAGCTAAACTTCATTTTATAAATAAAATATGACATTTTAGAATTCAGTTATTGCAGTTTTGTTGGGTTACTTTCTATGTTCTTAACCTCACTGACTTGGATTAGCATAAACTAGTGTAGATTAAATTAAAAAATTGACATTAGGTAGTTGAATTTAACTGTGATAATCCTGGAATATGGTCTTACTGAACAAGTTGGATTCATGCATCATAAGATATATATGAAAATAGCTAGTTATACTAGAGATATAGTAGCATTCAATATGTTGTGAATATGACACATAATTCTATTTAAGATATATTTTTTAATTTTTAGAAATTTTAAGTTTAATAAAACACATTATTTCTATGAACCAGTAAATTATCTGGAATTGAAATTATTTTAAATTGATATTCTAATAAATTGAATATATTATTAACAGAAAAGTGAATATGTTAGAGGACATTAGATGTTTTATGTATTTGGCAACCAAACAAAGAGTCTATTAAGGACTATGTTGGGAGTTTTTACTATGTTTAGTGATCAGTAGTATTTAGTGAATAATTCTGTCTAACTAACAACTATGGGACTGGAGTGATAGCACAGTGGGTAGGGCGTTTGCCTTGCATGCAGCCAGCCAACCCAGGTTCAATTCCTCTGCCCCTCTCGGAGAGCCCAGCAAGCTACCGAGAGTATCCCGCCTGCACGGCAGAGCCTGGCAAGCTACCCTGGCATGTTCAATATGTATGCAAAAACAGTAAGAAATCTCATAATGGAGACGTTACTGGTGCCCGCTCTAGCAAATCAATGAACAACGAAACGACAGTGCTAACCAACAACTAAATTTTAAAATATTTTGTGTATACAAAGTATATATTTAAGAAATACATGAATGCATTATAAATAGAAAAGTTTTCTCAGTTTTTCCAACAAATATTGGAAAAAATATCAAAAGTATATTGATTTGATTTGAGGGAACTTGAAGAGACACATCCGCTCTATTCTTTTCATTGTCCTATACTAGTGTCTAACTACAGGGTTCTGAGTTTTTTAACTTCAGTAAATCTCTTCTAAGTTCTTATGAAAATTTTGAAAATCAGTTTTTTCCTAAGTTAGGAAATATTCACTGGCATTATTTTTTTCATAGCTTATCTCTGCATCCAAGTCATGAGATATCAACGGTATTTTCCTTAAGTTTATTGGGCTTTTGTTTCCAGTAGTTTTATGGTGTCTATGGACTTCTCATGTTTATACCAGACTACTGCTAGAAATAGTAAATAAGATATATGCACTCCTATGTTCATTGCAGCACTACTCACAATACTCAAGATAAAGAAAACGTTGGGCTGTTTCCATATCTTGAGTATTGTTCTCAAGGCCTGTGATTAGATAAAGAACATAGGTTTATCAAGCGGTGTCATTATACATATCTTTATCTAATCAGATATATGTATTTATCACATATATGTATATGTGTACACAATGGGATGCCACTCAGTCATTAATAAACATGAAATTTTGCCAGTATGACAATACAGATATGCCTTGAGGGGACTACAGTAATTAAATTGTCTCAGGAGAAGACAAATAATTCTGATTTCACACATTTGTGTAGTATGATAAAACAAGGAAAACAAAAAGTCCAAACATACAAACAAATCTTTAGATTCTGGTAACAGAATGATGGTTTCCAGTGGGCAATAGGATTTCAGAACATGTAGAGGAGATCAATAGATTGACCGTGGATGGTAACAGGAGAAGTTTTGGTGAATGGTGATGACATTATGCACTGGGGCAGTAAAAATCAATGTTAAAAAATTCCACTGGAAAATAGCTTGTATATATATATATATATATATATATATATATAAAGTATTTGTATGCGTGTTAGGAATATGCTGAGATGAAACTCATGGAGTATTTTGTGAAGCGTCATTTTTAGTTGAAGATCAAGGAACAAAAAATCCAAAGTTAAGAGTTAATAATTTATGATGGAATAAAACTTGAGTTACATGTGAATTTGAAGAAAAAACCCAAGACACTTAAAAGATGTGTTTGGTCTTTAAACTTTACCACTTTAGACTGTACCACTAGAATCCGGAGGAATTCCACCACTCTTCCTTTGTGGAGGTACTTTGAAGGAAAGTTTTGGGAGCAATCAATGGCAGTCTTTGTATGTCAAAAGGTTTTTGATATACATTTCATTTCTTTTCATACTTCCAAATGGAGATAAATAAAAATATTGGACCTACACTGAAAACTCACCTTATTGGCAAAACACTTTTCAATATCAAGTTTCAGAGTATCTGCGATCATTTCTCCATCAGGTAGAACAGTATAAATAAGCAAAGTTGCTTTAGGAGCAATGTCTAATCCCACTTGGATGGAGAAAGAAAATACCCCTTTCACTGAAAAATGAAGAGAGTTCAAGAATAAAGATTATTACAAAGGTAAAGTTCTCAATTTTATAAAGAACAGTTTTTGGTTTATTTAACCCCTTGGGTATAGATTTGGTTAAAAATTGTTTATGTAACAGATTTAATATTTTGGGGAATAAAATATTAAACAAAAGCAGTATATTTTATTACAACTGATACCAGTTACTCTAAAAACCAATACACATGTTAAATATTTTCCCAACTTAAGTGAGTTAGACTCCTAACCTCCACTTAGGCGAAATAAGTGCATGATGAATCTCAGTCATCAAATGTATTGAAGGGCTTAATTTACTGATATCTGTATTATACTGAAGAAAGAAATGAATTGCATTTGAACGATTGTGCATGTAGCAGTAATATATGATGGACTAATAAATTTTCCCTAATGATGCAGGTTAGATCCTTCATTTCCTGTGCTTAACTAGGAAAGAATTTAAGTGCATCTCAATTTTTTTTTTTTTTTTTTGCTTTTTGGGTCACACCCAGCAATGCACAGGGGTCACTCCTGGCTCATGCACTCAGGAATCACCCCTGGCGGTGCTGAGGGGACCATATGGGATGCTGGGATTTGAACCCGGGTCGGCCTCGTGCAAGGCAAACGCCCTACCCGCTGTGCTATCACTCCAGCCCCAAGTGCATCTCAATTTTTAAACTTAAAAGTTATTTAATTAAAAAATCAAGGAGAAAATCTCTAGACATCTTTAGTTATCTCTGTGATCCAAGTCAGCACAATTTGTATTTTATACATGAGGATAATTCAAAGAATGCAATCTAATCTTTGCCCTCAGAGAAGAGCTATAGGTGAAAATAATGATATGTAAAAATAACGTGTACCTTTGATTTCTATAAAAGAAGAACTTTATGTATTTACTTTAGTGGATGCTTTATACATGAATTACATAGTACTTATATAATGTTTCTAGCATATTTTTTCACAAACATTTGATCTTAGATCTAAGGACCAAGTTTGATCTTTGTAGCATGATTTGTAAACAAAAAATATAGCCTTCCTCTATTTTGGAAGCTCTGAATCAATTTGTGGTGAAATACACACACACAAATTGAAATGATAATACTGAAAAAATGCAAAGATGCATTTCTGAGGCTAGAAATATGGGCATTAAGGACTCTGCCAATTAGAAATTAGGAAGATATTTATGGAAAATGGATAAAAAAATATTCTGTCACTCCATGTTATAGAGTGACTGAAAGCTTAGCTGAATTGTATCTTGCAGCAATTTGGTGGGCAGATAATATTAACAAAGAACTTGGATATTAGCCAAGAGATTATTTAGTATGTTGTTACTGGCACTTAATTTGTATTCATCTCTTCCAAGCATGAGCCACTCAATAGTATATGCTGGTGTCACAGTGTTAAGAAATGTATTAAAGCTTAGCTTTTTTTATTACTATGTAAAATGTTAGAAATAAGAGAGAAACTAGAATTGCTAACCTAAAAGGAACTAATACTTGGTCATTTGTAAAAATTTTAAATTTATTCATATTACAAAGGACAAAAATGTTGACTTTGATTCTTAGAAAATTGTGTTTGTGAAAAGCCAGTATAAATGAACAACCATTTGCTAATATTTTGAGAACATTAAAATATCAGAGTATTCAATCACAATTGAGGATTTGAAGAGCTTATATGTGACCCTAAATTATACCAACAACAGTTCTAAACACAGAACTAATTATTCAGGAGAATCTATGGATAAGATTCTTATTGAATGGAGTAAATCACTGTAACACACAGCAGATCCAAATAGTTTCTAAGGAATTTACATGAGAAGAAACTGTATTGGCTAAAAGGAAAGAGATAACATAAAATGAAGAAAAATGTTGGTTTGCCAAGTTCTACAGGCAGGAAACATAATGATAAAACAAGTCAACTGCAAACACATACTTTCTTAATGAAAAAAAGAAAGAATGATTCTCCTAGTGGAGACTAGAGTTGAGAGAGCAACAGGTACTATTATAGAATTTGGGGAGGGGGGATTATAAGGAAAGTAACTAATCAGTTCATCAATTCATTGAAATCTAATGTCTGCTCATTTGAATTTTAATATTTCTCATGACTGATGACTATTTTGGTCTTAGACTTAATTGTACTTTAGGCCTCACAAACACCCACTTTAAATGAATTCACTGACGATATTTGGAATTTTTAACTGATGAAACATCAAAATTTGGATTTGAGTCAAAGCTATAGTTCTGGGTTGGAGCAGGTAGGGTGTTTGCCTTGCACACGGTCAGCCAGGGTTTGATTCCTCCACCCCTCTCAGAGAGCCCGGCAAGCTACTAAGAGTATCTCTTCCACATGGCAGAGTCTGGCAAGCTCCCCCTGGCATATTCGATATGCCAAAAACAGTAACAAGTCTCACAATGGATACGTTACTGGTGCCCACTTGAGCAAATTGATGAGCAATGAGATAAATTGCTCAGATAAATTTCTATTGAGATAAATTTCTATTGAGAATTTCCAGATTGTTGAATAGTGTGAACGCATTTTGTATGTGGAATGAATATGAATCTTTGAGCAGTCTATAATAGGAAGGATCATGATGCCACAAAGATATTTATATGAATCTCAAAATCTTGTGAATTTATAGCTCCATAAAGCAAAAGGGGTCTAATTAATAATTTTGAGACGTAAATTTTGGGTTTTCAAAGTGGGTCCAATAAAATCCCAATTATCTTTAATTTTGTTTGTTGCTTGGGCCTCCCAAGTCGTGCCTAGGGTCCATGGCCCCCTCCCTGTGATATCTGGTTAACCTAACCTGCAGTTCATTGGGGTGGCCTAAGATCAGGAAGTTATTAAGACTCTGCAGTGCCAGGGACCACCAGGAAGACCCTGCAGTGCCCGGGGTCTGTAGCATCACTCAGTGATGCTCTAGGGTCTCCAAGGCTACGCCCAGATATTCTCAGGGTGCCATGGAGCGCTGAGGATGGACCAGGTCAGGTACTATTCTTTGTTATCTTCCCAGCCTCCACAATTATCTTTAAAAGATGAGGGCTTTGGACTAGGGATGTAGGTCAGGTCGGTAGAGCACTTGCCTTGCATGTGTGAAGCCCTAGGTTCAGGGCTATAAGAGAGAGAGATTTGGAGGAGTTCGAGAACCAAAGAATGCAGAATGTCCCTGGGAAGTGGAAAAGCAAAGACACAGAGCTCCATAAAGAATGGAGTCCCACTGACACTTTGATATTAACTCAGTGAGACTTGTAACCTACATACATGTATAATAAATCTATGTAACTTAAAGTCAGAAAACATTTGCTAATCATCCAGTAGGAAATTATATGTAGCTAATACATAAGAATCAGAAATTCTTTCTATGGTGATTTTCTGTGCTATTCAATTTTTCACCTGCTTTTAAAAATGCTTAATATGAAATAAGCACATCTTATTTTAGAATAAAACAAATATAGAGCTGGTAAAAAGGAAAAAAATCCACTTGATTATAACCTAGTGTGTCATTACCAGCTTTGTCATCTTTGGTTGACAGAAGGTTGGTGACCGTTGCCTCTATTGTAAGAATAACTCAAATTGTTAAAACGTTCAGGATTTGATACTATGAGAGAACAAATAGAAAGTACCGAGAGCACTTACTGTTTCCTTGTGTGATGGGCAGCACGTGTGTTCCGGATTGGGAGATGATTCCTTTAGCTTTGATCTGAAAAGAAGACACATGCATCACCGTTTACAATGTCAGGTATTAACTTATTTATTTTTTTTTTTGCTTTTTGGTCACACCCAGCGATGCACAGGGGTTACTCCTGGCTTATGCACTCAGGAATTACTCCTGGCGGTGCTCAGGGGACCATATGGGATGCTGGGAATCGAACCTGGGTCGGCCGCGTGCAAGGCAAACGCCCTACCCGCTGTGCTATTGCTCCAGCCCAATATTAACTTATTTTTAAAATATGTAAGTATTCTTACCACTATAACTCTGCAGTGCTTTCGATCATTAAATATCTCTTCTAAAATTTTCCTGTATGGCTGGCTTTTTACATAGTTTAAATAGCAATCACATAATTTTGTGGTGCTTTACTACTCCAATATTTGCTACTTATCTTGAATAAAAAGAATTGATTTTTGCATTTATTTCAACAAATTACTTTAAGCTTCTATCTTAGGCAAAGTATTGTATAACCAAGGTGAAAATATAAACTATATGTGAGTATTCTCTCTTATTGCTTCTAGTTTAAATATTTCATCTAATTTATTTCTGTTTTCTATTACCAGGCCCAAAATAAATAATTTAGCTTTGAGATTTTATTTAATCAACTTGATAATTCTGTGAAGTAGGTATAAATAATATCTCCAATATTCAGGTTATATGATAGTTTTTTAACAGATAAAATAAGAGTTACATTATGTAGAAATCAACAACTAGATATAACTAGAAGGCAATAATCCTACTGTTAATTTTTATAGAATATAAAAATACTACTTGCAACTAATTCTTTACAGAATATCTTACAAATACAATTTTTTTCTTCAAATGGTTTGCTTGAGTAAGTAACCAACTTTGACTATTTTAAATTTTATTGCATAATAGTATATATATATAGACCTCAAAAATATACCAGTTTAAAATATACTTGTAAATGTATTTTCCTCTAAAATAATAGCAACCATGAGCTTTGTAAATTACTTGGTACAAAATATTACTTCTTTATTGCAATTTTTTCTTTTCTAATTATCAAAATGGAATTGTTCTAGAAGACTATGTATAACTTTATATCCTATTGAATAAGTTTCTGATTCTCCCACCCTCAATTTTCATTCAGATAATGTGGTTTACAGTAGTTTCCATAATATTGTTTGGAACCACTACCACCACTATCAACAACATTCCAGTTTCTTTACAGCCTCAGTTCATTGTTCTTAGAGTTCCAGTCTTATCCTTATATAACTAGTCAGTTACATGAAAAGCACTCTCAAAAAAGCATTGTTAAGCCTTTTTTCTTTTCTCACGGTTTTCCCTTGGTCCTCAGAAGAAGCATAAAAATTTCAGAGGAGACCATAGAATAAGTGAAAAATTAAAGCAGTAATGATTTGTTAAGGAGCAACTTCAGGCATTAAAATTATACATGCATATGTATGTATATATGTGTGTGTGTGTGTGTGTGTGTGTATGAGTCTTACAATGGAGATGTTACTGATGCCTGCTCAAGCAATTCTATGAACAACAGGATTTGTATCATTATCTTATAAAAATCATTACTTAGCAACTCATTCTTTTGGGAATCCATACAATTACAAAGAACTATGGTGACTTTTATTTTTACCAAATAGTAGAAGGTTAACTCTTTTTCATCCTTCAGAGTCTGTTCATTTAGGATGTAGTGTGTCCGGATTTCCTGGGCTTGTCCACAGGTGAGAGGATCAGCAATAGTTTCAAGGTGAACAAAACTATTGCTTGGGGAGAAAACACGCCTTGCCGTGTGCTGGGCTGGTATATGATTCTCCTCAAGCCACAGCATCTCCATACAGTTGTCTAAAGGCTTGTAAGTGACCTGATGGAAGGAACAAAGGCCTTTAGTAGGCTACTTGGTATTCATCTATAGACCTACCATTTACTAAAGATTTTATATGAGTTATTTGGTTAGCATAAATTACTATGTTATTAATAATAATAATGTTATTCTTATTTGGTCTGCTTTCTCAAATGAATTGAAACTGAAATCTAAAAATGGCTTCCCATATTTTTATACAAATTTATAATAAGCTTATTTTGTCCATACTTTATTCATAATCTTATACTGAATATATTAAAAGATCAAAATTTTTCTAATGCCCTTATGGCTACAAATTGTAAAAGAGCAACATATTCAACACAAAATGAAAAATAATGGCATGCTAAAGTAACAAAGCCAAATCTCCTTTTTTAAAAAAAATATTTTTTGCATCTTTAAGGACAAAACAGCACTGACCATGCAAGTGGAAGCAAACATAAACAAATGGGACTACATCAAACTAAGAAGCTTCTGCACTTCAAAAGAAACAGTGACCAAAATACAGAAAGAGCCCACAGAATGGGAAGGAATATTTACCCAATACCCATCTGATAAGGGATTAATATACAGGATATACAAGATACTTGTAGAATTGTATAAGAAAAATACCTCCAACCCCATCAAAAATTGGGGAGAAGAAATGAACAGAAGTTTCCTCAAAAAAGAAATACAAATGGCCCAAAGGCACATGAAAAAATGCTCCACCTCACTAGTCATCAGGGAGATGCAAATCAAAACAACAATGAGATATCATCTCACACCACAGAGACTGGCACACATTCAAAAGAACAAAAGCAACCAGTGCTGGCGTGGATGTGGGGAAAAAGGGACGCTCCTTCACTGTTGGTGGGAATGCCGACTGGTCCAGCCTTTCTGGAAAACAATATGGACAGTCCATCAAAACCTAGAAATTGAGCTTCCATATGACCCCGTAATACCACTTCTGGGAATATATCCCGCCGAGGATGCAAAAGAGCACAGTAGAATTGATATCTGTACATATATATTCATTGCAGCACTGTTCACAATAGCCAAAATATGGAAACAACCCGAGTGCCCTAAAACAGATGACTTGTTAAAGAAACTTTGGTACATCTACACAATGGATTACTATGAAGCTGTTAGGAGAGATGAAGTCATGAAATTTGCTTATAAACATGGAGAATATCATGCTAAGTGAAATGAGTCGGAAAGAGAGGGACAGACATAGAGGGACTTCACTCATCTGTGGAATGTAGGGTAGCATCACATGAGACTGACACCCAAGGACTGTAGATACAAGGGCCAGGGGGACTGCCCCATAGCTGGAAGACTGCTTGATGAGCATATGGGAGAAAGCAGATGGAATAGAGAAGGGATCACTAAGAAAATGATGGCTAGAAGAACCAGTTGTGATGGGGAGATGCATGCTGAAAGTAGATAATGGACCAAACATGATGATCTCTCAGTGTCTGTGTTGCAAGCTATAATGCCCAAAAGTAGAGAGAGAGAGCATGGGGAATATTGTCTGCCTTAGAGGTAGGGGGAGGGTGGGGAAAGGGGGGTATACCCGGGATATTGGTGGTGGGGAATGTGCACTGGTGGAGGGATGGGTGTTAAATCATTGTGAGATTGTAACCCAAACATGAAAGCTTGTAACTATCTTACGGTGATTCAATAAAATTTTAAAAATTTAAAAAAATTATTTTTTAACTATTTTATTGAATCACTGTGAGATAGACCCTTTTAAAGCTATTCATGATTGGATTTCAGTCCTGCAGTGTTCCAACACCCATCCCTCCACCAGTGTACATTTCCTAGTACCAGTGTTTCCAGGCTCCCTCCTATCACCTCCCGCTCCCTGCCTGCCTCTATGGCAGGCATTTTTGTGCTCTCTCTCTCTTTCTCTCTATTTGTCTCTTGCTCTCTCTCCTTTTGGGCATTATGGTTTGCAATATTGATTCTGAAAGATTATCAAGAATATCCCTTTACCTACTTTTAACACTCAGTTCTTGTTCAGCATGATCATTCCCAGCTATTATTGTCATACTGGTCTCTTCTCTATCTTACCTACCCGCCACTCCACACACACGTGTGGTTAGATCCAACCATTAATGATTAACCAGTCCTCCTAATCCCTGTTTTTCCTGGCCATGGATATTAGTCTTCTAAAATATAATATATATGATATAATATATATATATATCTATATACCACAAATGAATGCAGTCATTCTATATTTGTCCTTCTCCTTCTGACTCATTTCACTCAGCAAAATACTCTCCATGTCCATCCCTGTATAGGCAAATTTCATGACTTCATTTTTCCTAACAGCTGCATAGTATTCCATTGTGTAGATATGCCATAGTTTCTTTATCCATTCGTCTGTTCTTGGGCACTCAGGTTGTTTCCAGATTCTGGCTATGGTGAATAGTGCTGCAATGAACATAGGAGTATAGGTGATATTTCTGTTGTGTGTATTTGGGCCCCAGAGTATATTCTCAGAAGTGTATTTCTGGGTCAAAGGGGAGCTCAATTTCTAGTTTTTTGAGAAATGTCCATATTGTTTTCCAAAATGGCTGGACCAGTCAGTATTTCCACTAACAATAAAGGAGAGTCTCTTTCTCCCCACATCCATGCCAACACTGTTTGCTTTTGTTCTTTGGACGTTTGCAAGTCTCTGAGGTGTGAGATGATGTCTCACTATTGTTTTGTCTGCATCTTCCTGATGATTAGCAATGTAGAGCATTTTTTCATGTAACTTTTGACTATTTGAATTTCTTCTTTGAGAATGTTTCTTCATTTCATTGCCCCATTTTCTTATGAGATTGGACATTTTGTTTTTTTATTATAGAATTCAACCAGTGCCTTATAGATCTTTGACGTTAATCCCTTATCAAAAGGGTATCACTGTATCACTGTCATCCCACTGTTCATTGATTTACTCGAGTGGGCACCAATAACATCTCTATTCCTTCCAGCCCTGAGATTTTAGCAGCCTCTCCTTACTCATCCTTACTCATGGAGGCTCTTTAGGTCTCATTATCAAAAGGGTATTGGGTGAATATCCTTTCCAATTCCATAGGCTGTCTTTTTATCCTGTTCATTTTTAAAATATTTTTTGAGGTGCAGAAGCTTCTTAGTTTAAGATGGTCCCATTTGTTTATTTTTGCTTCCACTTGCTTGGTCAGTGGCATTTCATCTTTGAAGACACCGTTAGCTTCAATATCTTGGAGTGTTTTGCCCACCTTTTCTTCAATGTACATGTGGATTCTGGTCTGATGTTTAAATCTTAAATGCATTTTGATCTGTCTTTTATGCATGGTGTTCGGTAGAGGTCTGAGTCCCCTCCCCCCCTTTTTTTGCATGTAGCTGTCCAGTTTGCCAGCACTACTTGTTAAAGAGACTTTCCTTATTCCACTTCATATTTCCTGCTCCCTTATCAAAGACTAATTGATCATATATTTGAGTGTGTAAGGATCCAAATCTACTTTTTAAATAAAATTTTTAAGATGATTTACTCAGCCTCCTGGAACTTTTTCATGTACCTATATCAAGTACCTATATAAGTGGAAGCTTTCTGGTAGAGAATCCATTTAGGTTGCCATATTTACTTAATTTACAGTTTACTCTGCCTCTTTTATCCTTAGAATTCATCAGCTTTCCATATGTCCTTCAATGATATAGTCTTTTTTCCCCAGGTACTGTTATAACTTACTGTGATAAGTACTGAAGAAGATGTGAAGTTGGTGGTATCCATGTGAATGTCCACCAGGCCGTGCTCATTGGTAGTATAGTGGTGGGGACTTGGTCTATAATCCACAGTTACCTGCACAGTTTTATTGGGGATTGGCTGGTCCTTCTCATCAACCAGAAGAACCTAAAAGTAGGAAAGTGATTGCTGGGTGTAAGTAAATGTCATGTAGCAACAACATTTGCCCCTCCTGTTTGCATTTAATCTCTTGACTACTGAAGATTTGAGAATATGAAAATAAGAGATTTGTTAGGTTCTAATCTAGAATTCTTTTTCGACATTCCTTCTAATGATCTCACAAGAATTCAATTGAAGAACTACAAAAGTTGAATCATGACTTCTCAATTTTTGATAATACAAAGTTATCTCTATCTCTCAGGTTAGGGTGACTATTCAGTAACTTCTGCAGGACTCTGAAGACCTGTTTTCATTTTTCAAAAATCTATTCCATTGCCTATATTTTGCCAGTTGGTTAAACCAAGTCACACATGAGAAAGCAGTATAGAGATTTGCTACAAAGTTAACAAAAGCTTTGGCTTTTCTAAATTTTAGTAATTGCATTAACTTTTTAAAATTTGCAATTTTCTATAATTTCTTACTCTAAACATATGCATTCTTAAAACAAATCTTGATTTTGTGATATTAAATTTCATTTTCTCAAGTTTATTCCCAAGTATATATAATTATATATTTAAAAGATATTTTACCTGCCCAAAGAAAGGAAGCCCACGTCTATAATGTGAGTCAACTTTAGTAAATTTCAATTTGCTTAAGGTATTTGTGACTTCAGAGGATCCAAACCCAGTTAGTTCCAATTCTGAAAATGGAAAAAATAAGGTTCAACTTACTTCAACCTTAACTTCAACTTCGCCCCATCATAACAATACTATCTATATCCCGTTTTCTTATTTCCAGTATTTCTCAGACTTGGAAAATGCAACTCACATTGTTTTTACTTCATTTAAAAATGCTTGGTGTCCTATTGTTCTGGGTTCACAAATATTCTGTGTAACCACTATGTTCTTGCTTTATTTTTCTCTTACCTTTGTGAACTTGCTCTATCTTTTATTTATTTATTTTTTCCTCACATCTCTGTCATACCACAACTTTTGGTGTACAATTTGGTTTTTATATTGTCCTAAAATGTGTTTAAATTTCTATCACAACTGCTTTTACAGTCTAATATCTTTGTATGTGACTTTGCATTTTTATATTTCCTCTATTTTAACTTTTCTGAGAATGGACACTTTTTTTCCCTATTCTGATGATGTATCTTCAGTCCCTCACTATCTTTCAAAATACCAACTATTCTATACTCATTAGTTCAAAGATTACTTTATAAACCTTTGTCTAGAGCTTTAGTTAATGGCATCCCTTCACAGTAATTTATCCCTTATTTATTGCATTTATTGTAGAATTTTATTAAGTACGTATGTATGTATACACACATATATTTTTGTTGTTGTCATTTCTAACTTCTTTGGCTCTGGGATCATATTACTTTCAAAGTCCTGACAAAGTATCAAGTATTTAACATGGATGGGAAGATTGAAGAGTCTAATGTCAAAGCTCTTTGCAACTTTGGTCCTTCTCTTTTCCCCCTGAAAACTTATAATTCTGGGCTCAGGAAAGCTAAAACGTACATATTGGCCTGAGTTCTGCAATTTGGAGGGTCTGGCAACCTCTCCTTGGTAGAAGTCACCTCATTACTCATCCGTTTGGCTCTGATTGAACTAAGACAGACACCTTAAAAACACTTTTGTACTAATAAGGCCGCCAGGCTGCTGGACAGAAGATACTGATCCATGGAGACCACACAGAGCAGACAACCTCTACTCACTCCCAATTCCTTAGCATCCTAAAAACATATCTTTTGATGTTTCTCCACCATTTTATACACATATGAGATATGTTCTTTGTATGTTCCTCAGTGGTGTATACTCATGATTCTTTCTCTATACTCGGTATTCTCCTTATAAATATGCATGTTTCCTGAAAAAACTAAAACATGGACCACTTTCAGCACATAAGAGTTCATTATATGTTCCTTGATTATGCATACTCATCATTCTTCCTCATAAATATATCTAAGTTTCCTGAAAAATGACTGAAATATTTGGAAGCTGGTAGGTCAAGGATATCTCTGCTGGGAATCAAAGCAGACCCTCCTCCCCAACTTCCTCTCCAGAAGCCATGCTCTAGCCATACTGGGGAACATCTTTCCCAATAGTTATCCTGTCAACAAAACTTCTCATTCCGTCCAGTTGTCCCTGTGCTTTTTTGTGACAGCACTAAGAAATGAATGAATCAATAAATATTAAAAACAATACACACCTGTTCCCTCCTCTCTGACCCTGCCCTCCACTTCTATTGCCATTTCATAACCTTTATGTCCCAGCTGAAGTTGTTGAGACCTTATGAGTTGTGTGAAGCAGCCTTTATTGTCTGCCTGAAGAGAAAGAAAGATAATTCCTAGGTCACATGATTTTCTTTGCTATTAAAAAAAGTCATTAATGAAACAATGCCAATTTTTATTGCCCGTATAAAGGTGCATTATGACTATCTTAATCATCTTTTAGGTGCTTATTTCCATTTAAGTACAAAAATAGCAATTTTTTTCTCCTACCTAACCTTCGTCATTTCCCCTCTTCTAAAACTTTTCCCATTTGTACCATATTAAATTTCCTAGACACTTTAAATATGCCACACTACTTATAATATTATTTGTACATGATGTTGTTCAAATCATACCATTCTTTCTTCCTCATTTAACTTAGCATTTACTACTCTCCAAAACTTAACCCATATTTAGCATCTTCGAAGAAATCTCTGAATGATCTCCGTGTACACAGGAGCCAAGAATTCTATTTTTAATGATTTATTTATTTATTTTTTGTTTTTTGCCACACCAAGAAGTACTCAAGTACTGCTCTAAGCATGGGGCTTGGATGACCAGGGGTATTAGGTATTAAATCTAGAACTCCCTCATGTAACACAGTTGAGATATATTCCTGGTCCCATGATTGAATTTAACAGTATTTTCTCTACAATGAGGACATTTATAGAAATGTGGAAAGTTCATTGAATAGCTACTATAAAAACATTGGATCCCCAAACTAAATATCGGAGTGCATGTTTTAATGAAGATCTATTTTAATTTTGAACTTATATACGTGAAAATATTATTACATGATAAAGTTTTATTTATATTATTTACTTACAATAGATACCATACTTCAATTTGAAATTAAAAATGTATCCTAGCCTCTTGGGTATATTACATGTTTTAGCTCCAGATTCTTTGCATGTTTACTTGCTTGTCATGTTTATCTTGACATTCCTGGTCATACTCATGCCCTAGTTTCTCATTTATTTGCTTTCTGTAGTTTTGATCACTATTTTCTAAATCCTTACAGTGCTTGCTCACTCTTCCACACCCTACAAATTTGTTTATTTCTTCTCAAACCAGAAATATCTGCATTTAATTTTTAATACAACTTGTTTTCTGCTTTCTACTATTTTCCCATTATAATGTATATACTTTGCTATAATAAAGGCTGACAGCCCTTTGATTTTTCGGTCTCCCTCTTCTCTCCCCACCTGATCTAGTATTAAATTCTTCACCTTTAGTTTAGATAGACTTCACCACCTTGTATTTGATTCCCTATTAACCAAATTCTTAACATCGACCACATTTTTCTATCATGTTTGATAAAAGTCAAAGTAAAATACTGCCATATCTCTTTATGTCCTTAAATTGGGCATGAATTTTTGTTAGAAGGATACTGCCAAATTGGAAAAAGAAACACCACTATAAAATCTGTTACATCAGTCCTAAGTGGACATAAAATTTCCAGGCAATCTTGACATTTTTCCTTCCTTTCTAAGATGATGATTTCAAACACCATTATTTGTTGTGTTTTAGCTGTTACTATAACCTACAATACAGCAAGATCTCTACCATTTGTGTTCTGAGAAAACTAGTTTCCATATACCTGTTCAGTGAATTCTTCACAGATAGCTGTTGGATGTTTATTCTGGCAAGGGGAATAATAAAATCGTTGATATTTTCGGCATGCCTTAATTGTGACCAGACCAGAGACAGGTTTTCCATATGTGTATCTATAAAAATGATGCATCATACAGAGATATTTACTATAAATGATTATATTTCAATTTTGTTCTGTTTGAACTTCCTATTCATCTAAAGAAATTATATTTCTTTTGTACTTTAGAAGCACATTTTATGAACTTACATCTTAATGATCTAAATGAAAATATATCTTCAATTTTAAGAAAAATACTCACCGGATCTGTATAAAATACCTCCATATGGAAAACTGACAATGCAGATTTCCTCAGCTCGCTTCTTTAAGACTGAAGTGTTCATTAATCTAAGATTGTCTTATTTATTGTCGCTTCTGTCAGTTTATCTAGATTATGATTCTAACTCTGACAACACCTCCTATGATATTTTAGGGGGGAAATTAAGGCTATCTAGAGAATGTGTTGATGAGTGTCCCCTCATTCATGTGTATTTTAAGGTAATAAATAGGAAGATAAATGGAAATATGCTATCATATAACTGTATTATAGAAAGCAGTTATGTATGAACAGTACCATAATGACAATATGATTCTGCTGCAAAGGATGGAAGAATGTAATATGTAATCTACGGAATACTTGCAACCCCTTTAAATTCTTATGTTGAGGTCTTAAAATACAAAGATGATAGTAATAAGAAGGACAACCATTGGGAGTTGGCTAAATCTTTCAGCTCTGGAATTATGAATGGGATTTAAATCACTGTACAAGAGGTTCCAAAGAGCTCCTTTGCCATTTCATCATGTGAGGACCAGTAAGAAGCACCATTTAAAGACACAATAAAACAAGCTATGGACCGGAAAGAGAACCACCACCAAAATTAGGTCAGGATGGCACCTTATTTTTTGATTTCCCAGACTCCATAGTTGTAATCAACAAATTATTTCTGTTATTTATAATAGACTCAGTCTGTGGTATTTTTATGACAAACCTGAATGGTCTAAAACATAATGTCAAACTGACTCTATAGTTTTCTACATATTCCTCCACCCCTTCCTCCCTCCCTCCCTCCTCCCCCCTCTCTCTTTCTCTTCCTTCCTTCCTTCCTTCCTTCCTTCCTTCCTTCCTTCCTTCCTTCCTTCCTTCCTTCCTTCCTTCCTTCCTTCCTTCCTTCCTTCCTTCCTTCCTTCCTTCCTTCCTCCCTCCCTCCCTCCCTTTCTCTCTCTTTCTCTCTCTTTCTCTCTCTCTTTCTCTCTCTTTCTTTCTTCCTTCCTTTCTTTCTTCCTTCCTTCCTTCCTTTCTTTCTTTCTTTCTTTCTTTCTTTCTTTCTTTCTTTCTTTCTTTCTTTCTTTCTTTCTTTCTTTCTTTCTTTCTTTCTTTCTTTCTTTCTTTCTTTCTTTCTTTCTTTCTTTCTTTTTCTTTCCTTCTTTCTCTCTCTCTTTCCTTCTTTCTCTCTTTCTTTCTCCCTTCCTTTCTTTCTCTCTTTCTTGGCTCTGCACTCAGAACTCCCTTCTATCGCTGCTCAGGGGACCATATGGAATTATGGGGATGGAATCTGGAACAACATCATGCAAGGCAAGTAAGTACCTTATCCACTGTATCTCTCATCGCCAATTCTTATTTTCTTAAAATATGCATTATGAACTATACACATTGATTGGAATTACTCAATTCCAATTGAGTAATTGAAAAGAGAGAGAGAAAGAGAGAGATTCAGAATCTTGAAAATTTAAGCAGTATCGATGAATTGATTTGTCTATTTTTAGTTGAGGTCTTCTAAGCAGGAAACTGTGGGAAGGCCCAGGGATTCTTGACCAATATCAGCCTGTAATTCAGTGCAAGGGCCCAGTGATGCTCTAGATGCAGTGCTAGGGATAGTCTGGGCCACTCTGGTAGTGCTGGGAACTATATAGTACTATGTATTGACCTGGGGTCAACTATACACAAGGCAATCACATCAACCTCTGTACTATCATCTGGCCCCAGGAATTTATATTCTAATTAAGCAACTCCATAGATTGTGCTACATATTCAAGTTTTCAACATGTTGTATTAGCCAAACTGTGAAGTTTGGCTTCAGTGATTTTCAGCTTCCTCTTTTTATAGTTATCTTCACAATTTTCATGAGTGCCAAAGTAGTAAGTTATTTACTAAAACTCAACCACTTTTTAATTTCTATCTTCCATTCTGAATCAGAAATCTTAACTGCTGATAGAAAAACGTAAAGCACCAAAACTGGTTAAGAAGATTAAAAACACATTTCTCATAATTTTTGCAAAAACAAAAGGAGTAGAATTTCCTTGGTACATGTGAATAATGTACTCCTACACTAAAAATCAATCAGGCAAAAAGTTAATAGTTAAGGAATTTTGAATTCTTCATGATCACTGTCACTGTCACTGTGATCCTGTTGTTCATCTATTTGTTCGCCTGGGCACCATTAACGTCTCCATTGTGAGACTTTTGTTACTGTTTTGGCATATCGGATACAACACGGGTAGCTTGCCGGGCTCTGTCATGCGGGTGGGATACTCTCAGTAGCTTGCCGGGGCTCTCCAAGAGGGATGGAGGAATCAAACCTGGGTTGGCCGCATGCAAGGCAAACGCCCTACCCGCTATGCTATTGCTCCATTCCAGAACTGATATTTAAGCCAGATTAACTATCTATTAGCTTGATACTAACTTTTCAGAGTTTGAAAAGCTGAGAGAAATTTTTAAAATGGGGATAATAGGACAGAAAATAATATAGAAATCATGATTCCAGAATTGGATAGTTGGTTCGGTTTAACACAGTAGCTGGGATATAGAAATGCTTATAAACTAGATTTTTTTTTAATTGCAAAAGCAAAGGCACTAGAGCATTGAGCTGAATAATTCAGACTCTAGAGTTAGACTAATGGATTTAGATTTCAGTCTGTATCTGCAGGACCTTGAACAAGTTTATTCAATCCCCTCTGTGTTATAGATTCCTTATTCATTAATTGAAGATAATTATTCCTATTTTATTGAATCAGGGTAAGAATAAAAATGCTATTAAACACAAGACTCAATACATTTCTTGGCTTATTTTAGGCATTAAGTAAATGATTCTAGTTGTAAAAATATCATCTGTTACTGTTCCTACTCTCTACTCATGGCTTAGGTCTCTTGAAAAGAGGTTTATTCTTCATCTAATTAAAATACACATATCCAGTAACAATAACATTTGAAATATAAATAGAGCAAGAAAAGAAAATCAAAGTGAAAAATATAACTCACAGACCACAGACTGTAATGTTAAATTCCTCATCTAGAAAGCCAATAATCTTGGGCATTTTCACTTGGACCTCAAATTTGGGTAGAACTGTTAACAAGAAAATAGAAAAAGAGGTGAGATTGGCAGGAAATATTCTAAGTTTTAGTAATCATTGTATTAAAAATAACAATCTCAGATAGCGTTGTGTGGGATTATTACACCATGGCAGAGTTGTTACTGACAATGAAGATGCTGTTGTTACCATGGAAAGGTGTATCCTGTTCATAGCTAAGCTGGTACGAGATCCTCGCATATTCTCTATCCATCCCACCAATACTTTAGAACTGGTTAGTGATTTTCTCTTATTCACCGGCTCCTACTCTTTGACCATTTCCCTGTGCCTCCTATAGTTTCATGGGGTGTTATTCTTATAATAAATATGTGTTCTATAATTCTCATGGACATTCTGGTGAGTTTCCAAAATCATTTTTGTGAGAGCGATCTTCCTTTTAGGTATAACATTTAATTATATAGGAAAATCCACAGTCTCTGTGAGGACTTTAATGTCAGGTTTGATTACTCTGATTAAAGTAGTATATTATAGGTGGTAGGTAGTGAGGAGATAACCTAGGAAATATGTCCAGTTTCAAGGTAGAGATCAACAGATAGATCAACCCCTGTGTAGTTTTCCTTTTCATGTTTAGATATCGTAATGTTTTGGTTAGCAATTATGCTTTATAGGCTCAAATGGGATTATGCAATGGGCTCTCCATTTATTGTTTCTACAAATCTGGTAAGTTGCTATTTTTTTATAGCACTAATATACTTACTTATGACAAAGGGATAGTAGGTAGTATATGTCTCAGAGGTTTAGTGTGAGAATTAAATGAGATAGTGCATAAAAAGTACTTAGTAAAGTAAATTTTTTAAATTATGCTAATTTTCAGCTATGATATGTCAGATTTTTGTTTAACTGGGTAGTATTTAAAACAATCCAGTCTTAAATACTCCATATATAAGTGTCTCTCACACATGCAAAATTCATACCATATTCATCCACCTCAAAAGAGTGCTCAGTTTTCTTCCCTGATGCCTTTTGCAGAATGACCTTGTAGGAACCCAAAATGGGCTCCTCTGAGAGGGGAAAAGAGAGCTGCATGAGGCCACGTTGCAATGTAAGGTTTTGCCTTTGGAAAATTCGGTTTTTCTTGGGATCCTAGAGGTAAGGACATAAAAAAAACGGAAATAAATGTTTTTCAGTAATGCCACAGATTTTAGGAGAGGATAACATTGGGGATTGGACAACAGATGTTTGATAAATTGGTACCAAAAATGTTAGTAACTTTTCTTTCTTCTTCTTTTTTTTTAAATAAGAGTTTTTATTCAAAGGGGCAGTGGTTTTATCACCTTGGGATATTGGCAATTACAGCACCTCTTTTTCAGACTATGCATTTTCATTTTTGACAAGAATAATAACAGAGCAACTAAATAGCATCATCTCAAGGAAATTTGTCATTTGGACACATATACAATTGTTCATTTACATCTTATTAACTCTTCAAATCACTTAAGATAGACAGGAAAACAGTATTTGGTTAGTATTGGTGTAGTTGTAAGGAGGGAATAGGTGAGAGAAGCAATTTCATGCACCTTGTGGTAAATCCTTATGCCAACTGAATTTATTGAAATATATATTACCTACCTCAATGTAAACCACCAGAAACTGAAAAGAAATAAATAGTATTAATGCAAAAGAACTTATAAAGAAAAAATAAGACATCTTGTTGACTATATTTATCTCTGTAACACTTTCTATATCTCCAGGACACAAATATTTTTAGTTTAAATTTCATCTGTGGATTTTATATGTGGTACCAGGCATTGAACTGGGACCTGGTGTTCAGGTCTAAACCTATAATGTCTTGCACCTGGCTCTTGAGAGGATGAATATTAATTTTTCCTGTTTCTCCTGCTTACTCACATTAATGTGACTCACCGTTTCCATCAGAGGTCGAAAATTGAAATCCACAGAAACAATGCGAAATTTCACTGAAATAGAAGAGATTTACTCATGAAATCTTCCATTGAAAGTTCAGGACTATGATGCAGATGACAAGCCAGAATTTCTGGAACTGAATGAATGAATTAATAAAGGGTCATGTTTCCACCTCTAAGGTTGATATTGTTTATTTGGTTACTCATTACCTGTTTGTCCTGGTTTATAAATGGGTTTGTCTGTCTGGACAAAGTCTAGGCTCTCTGCTTTTGTTATCTTCATTGGGTTCTTTTCAACAAAGTTCTGGGTTGCACCTCTCACATGCACAGAAATTATTGCCGAGGAAATTGCCATGTCTGGAATCTGTAAAATGGAACCAAGCTGCAGAATCTGCCCAGATTCACTTCTGAGTCCTTTTAAAATGTGATAATTTCTTTACTTTTTGGAAGTGGGCAAGAGCACAGCTGTCAGTGCTCAGGGCTTACTACTGGCTCTGTGCTCAGGAATTACTCCTGGCACTCGGGAAACCACATGGGCTGCCAGGGATCAAGCGCTCGGGCATGTGCAAGGCCAATGAGTGCCCTTCCCGCTGCACTGTCTCTCCAGGCCCCATTTCTGTGCTGAAGTCTCTGAGAATAAAGAAGGAAGCAGGATCCTTATGGTATACATTTTTACACTGTATAAGAGGATAATAATTTCTTGATTTAATGACAGAGAAAATGCCATTGCAATAAATGATTTACTTCAATCACATCAGTGAAGGAAGTAACAGGTCCACAGTATCACACAATGTGGTGGTGGTAGCATTACTATTAACTTATTCATAATTATATATTCATAATGCTAATATTATTAAAATAATTACTAGATAATATTTTCCAATGTCCAACATCATCATGTTCTGTTATTATTTGTAGTAAGCCACATACTAAATATTTAATTATTATCATCCTGTTGGTCGTCGAATTTCTCGAGAGGTCTCAGTAACGTCTCTATTCGTCCTAGCCCTGAGATTTTTAGAAGCCTCTCATTACTCGTGCTTCACAACAATGTTGCATTGGAGGCTCTTTCAGGGTCAGGGGAATGAGACCCAGCATTGTTAGTGGTTTGGGCATATGCATACACTACGAGGAGCTTGCCAGGCTTTCCCATGCGGGAAGGAAACTCTCAGTAGTCTGCCCCTATTTAATATCTTTGATAATACACAGTGTAAGGACAACATATTAACCATCAACTATTAGCTGTATCTTAGACATTATTTCAATATATGAATCCCAGTGTTTATATCTGTCAAACTTTACTTGCCTCAGAAGTTTAAGAACAAATGGAATACTTCTTATTACTATTATAACCTTTGACCAGTTGCAGAATATCCATTTGTATTATTTATTTGTATTCATTTGTATTATTTTAGACTCTAATTTGAAATCTGTCCTATTCATTTGGCTTTACCATTGTTGAGACATCAGAACAATAGCACCAATGAATATGTTTTTTCTCTAAGTCCAAGGGAGATACTGACAATGAAAGGGGTGCAGTAGAAAGAGTTCTTCTTTGTCACCAGGTCTGTGAGAAGGTTTCCACTCTGTAATCCATACTCCAGAACCACATTCAGTGTCACTGTCTCATTCATGTGACTGAGCATGACACAGGCCTTCTCGGCAACTCCAGTATAAAGTTGTGAAGGAACCAGCACCAGGTACTGCCTGTGGAGAAGAGAGGTCTGGGTCAACTGTGGAGGTTCAAAAGACATTCATGGCGGCCATCTGTTGGATAGTCTTCAGGATGTCTCAGTCATAGGACTGAATCCTATATTTCAGCAGGACTGAGGAATACATCCCACAAAGGTCAATCCCAGAGGCCTTAGAGGGTCTGAGAGAATCAGTAAATCCCAGGGCATGTATTGCATGTGGGATACCTGGGCTCTTTGCCCAGCATAAAATGGTCTCCTGAGCACCCCAGGTGGTGAGCCCTCAGCCCTGAGCTGAGAGTAGACCTTGAGTCTCACCTGGTGTGGCCCAAAACAAAGCAAGCCAAAACAGCTGAGAAAGTCAGAAAGTACCAACAAGAGAGCATTATATACTTGTCTTGTGCTATGGAAATTTTCATCCTCTCTCTCCCTCTTTATTTTTTTCTAGGGGAGCATCCCACGCAGTGTTCTGAGGATGCCAAGGGCCAATCCCAGTTATTCCTGGCAAATTTGGTCTATAGTTAAATGCTCGTGTTCTAGCGTGCAGTGATTCCTTTGGTCCTGTGATGCTGGGGACTATCAGGATCAAGCTGGTGGTGCTTAGGGGACTTGTGGTGCCAGGAAGGCATTGTAGCACTGTCATCCCATTGTTCATTGATTTGCTCGAGTGGGTACCAGTAATGTCTCCATTGTGAGACTTGTTGTTACTGTTTTTGGCATATCAGATATGCCATGGGTAGCTTGCCAGGCTCTGCGTGCGGGCGGGGTACTCTTGGTAGCTTGCCAGACTCTCCAAGAGGGTTGGAGGAATTGAACCCGAGTTGGCCGCATGCAAGGTAAATGCCCTGCCTGCTGTGCTATCATTCCAGCCAGGAAGGCAATCTGGCTTAATTTGTGCATGACCTGTGCCTTAGCTGCTGGACCGTAGCTTAAGCCCCTCAGAATATTTTAATCTGTTCATAAACTAGAGATAAGCAAAGACTTCATAACTTTTTAGACGGAAATAATTTTCTAATTTAAAAATGTTGAAGAATATGTGATCATCTTTAATAAAACATTATACTGTTTTTTTAAAAAAACATTTGGAATCTGTAACATGTGTGGATCATGAAAGCATTAAGCCAGGTGAAATGTCAGAGAAAAAATTTGCTATAGCATGATTCCACCTAAAAATAAAATTAAAAAAAACTAAAAGTCGAGCTCATAGAAATAAAGTAGAAAATTGATTGCTGAGAACTGACCAAGAGAATTAGGAAGAGTTTAAAATAAAAAGTCAAAAAAAATTAGTTATGTTTTGTATAAAGTCATGCATAACTGAAATTTGCTAAGGGAGAATTAAAGGCTCACACACAAAACATGAATTCCTTCACAATGTATCAAATCATTGCCTTACATACTATAAATATCTATTTTTGTTTGTCTGGGGGTCACACTCAGCAGTGCTCAGAGCTTATTCTATTTCTGCACTCAGGGATCACTCCTGGCTAATCAATCTTGGGTTGGTTGCAGCTGAAAACCACCAGAACCCAATAGCACAGCCATTCTCCACAGGCTCAGATGAGCCTCACCTATAAAGGAAACTGAAGAAAAACCCATGTATGAGGGACCCATGACTGAGAACTCCAAGTTTGTGCAGAACGAGACTGGGCCTTCACCCGCCAGCTCCCCAGTTTTCCAGAAGCTTGGCAGTCACATCCACAAATTACCATATAATCTCATCAACAGCCAAGATCCAGAAACTCTGAAATAAAGCTCCCGGAAGAGAGAGACACAGAATGTCCTGGAGCATGTGGCCACATTTGTGGCCACATGACCTCTTTTACTCTAGCCCACTGATGTACCAAAAGTAGCACAAGCATGCTTGCAATCTCTTATACAAGGGCCTAAATGGCTCCAGGACAAAATACAGCAATCATCACACACTTTCCTCTTATTGTGATGGGAAGGTGCACGATGGTGGGATTGATGTTTAGATATTAAATGTAATGAGCTATTGTGAATAACATTATAAAAATAAAATAAAATTTAAAAATAACCTGGGTTGGTCATATGTAAGTCAAGTGCCTTGCCTGTTATACTGTTCTCTGGCCCCTTATACCTTAAAAGTTTTATAAATTTAGTTGCCAGTAGTATGTCAAGAGTTTATTTTAAAAAGTACATTTTTTGAAAGGCCATACCTAGCGGTGTTCAGGACTTACTCCTGTCTCAGCTTTTGGGGAATCATGTGCTATTGGAAATAGAACCTGGACAGTCAACATGCGAAGTAGGCTCTCCATTTCATTATTGCTCTGGTCATGAAAAATGCATTTAAATCAACAACAACAAACTGTGATGAATGAATTAATCACTGATGAAAACAGTAAGAATTTGTTTGCATATGGTCTTGAATTTCTTGTGGATGCTATCAGGAACATATTTGTTCCTTGAAATTCTGAAGAGAAAGCACTTAATACATAGAAAGGATCTGAACTGCTCTGCAGTATTCTTGCTAAAGCAATTTCAGCTCCGTTATTGCTTTCACTATCTGCTGAGTCAAGCTAGGCTAGTGACCAAACAATAGGAATGCACCAGAAGAAAGTACCTCTCTCCGTCACTGTCACATCATGTACAGGCACTGAACTACCCTGTACTGTGTGATGCTCTGTTTACGTGTGCCCTTCGCTCTTTCTTCCCCGGAGACCCAGCAGTGGTAGGAACAGAACGCTCCAACCTTTGGAGCTGTCTCCTGGCTTCTTTCTTTATGTCAGGTCATTTGTCAAGCTGGAAATCTTTCATTAGTTTCATTAAGCTTTTCTCAAAAGCAACCTGATACATGCTTAGAGAATGTCCTTTTCTTAGATCCCATAAGCACTTGGGTTCTCCTTGTGAGTATTCTCCCAGAATCCTGCAAAGTTTTGCTTCCTGGCATTTGTTACCATAATTCATTCACTGCACATCATTTCATTCTTTCTCTATTCTGTAAGGCATTGAGGGTAGTTTCTACAATTTGTTCATCTGTATGTTCCCAAGACCTAAGGGGACACTTTTTAGAAGCTTACCAACAGATTGTGTGAGTGAACAAACCAACCCTGGCTTCTCTGTAAATGGTGCACCTATTTTGACTCTCCCTGAGTTAGAGAAAACAGACAGTTATTTCAGTGGTCAAGACACTATTTTTTAAAAGTCATTTTTATTTTGTGGTGCTGGAGATCAAGCCTAGGGTCTTTCAAAGGTAAAACATACTTTCTACCACTGAACTACTCCTCCAGCCCTATATTTGTCCTGGGTCAATGTTGTGGAATTCTGTTTCCTTATATTGAGCAGTGTTTCTATGTCCTATGTCTCTGAATTCTCTAGAATTGGAGTCCGCCTCTTCCACATAATAACAACTAATTTTTCCAAACACTGTTGACAACAGATCATTTCATAGAGAATCGTGAAGGAAAAGAAATTGTAAAGGAGACATATTTTAAAGCAGCTAACAGGATGTGGGTAAGGAAAACAATAAACTTTCCTGCATCTGTTACTTACGGTTCTGGAGCAGCTGAAGCATCTCTGGAAAGGAGCAGAAAGAGTAGAACCAGGAGGGGCTTCTGCCCCTGGCTCTCCCTCATGGCTAGAAAGGAATTGGAATTAATGATCATCTGAGCCTTTCATTCTTTGAACTCCTGCTTTTATTACAGAGTCACTGTTGTTTATTTTATCTGGCTGGCAGTTCCAGTAAGCTGTAACCATTTATTTTTGTAACATATTAACTACTTCCCATTCCAAAACATCAATACCAGATTTAGTTTCCATGAACATCCATCTTCTTACATCTATTGTTTTTGTTTGTTTCTTTTGTATCACACTCTGTGGTGCTCATGGTTTACTCCTCGCTTTGGCTCTGTATTCAGGGAAAATTTCTGGTGGGGCAGGGGAAACTATACGTGATGTTAGGGATCAAATCCCAGTAGGCCATGTGCAAGGCAAGTGTCTTATCCACTGTGACATCATTCTGGCCCTATTTTCTAATTGGTAAATAGTACTTTGAAGCTTGTTAACTAGCTATTAATCTACAGTGGAAGAAAAAAAATTCATGACAATAAAAATCAATAATTTTTATCAAAGAAGAACTTGTGGAAGTGATATCCTAAATATCTCAGTAGAAATCCCTGAAGCATGATTTCATACCTTTCATAGGTGAAAGAAAAAATAAAACGTCAAAAATCTAGAAGCAAAATGAGTTTAAAGACAATATCTATATTGGCATAACTTAGTTTTTTTGGATAGTTTTTTTAATGTTTGTCCACTTATACAGAAAATGGTATCATTTAGATAATGTAATGCATATTTATCCTAATTAACTGTTTTTTTTGTTCATTTAAAATCTAGGACATAAAGGCATTTAATTTTAAAAGCAGTCATATTTATTCAATGAGTATTTTTATTCAAGTTTACCTTGGTAAATACAAAAATATTTTTTTCAATAGTGGTTTGTCATCCCATATGTTTTTCAAGAGAGACTGGGATGTTGGGATCTATTTTATGGAATTCTGAAAATAAGAAAAAAGTCCACAATGGGGCCATAGACATAATTAATTGAATAGAGCACTTGTCTTGCATGTGGCAAACCCAGGTTCCGTTCTTGAACCCCTGACACTGCCAAAAGTGGTCCCTGAGTGTAGAGCCAGGAGTAATCCTGAGCACCACCAGGTGTGACCCCCCAAACAAATAAGCAAAACAATCACCACAAAAAGAGCACCATTGGTGTGGCCCCCAAACAAAAGCAAAACAAAAAGAAACATTTTCAATTCTCCATAATGTAACTGGTACCCACAAAAAGAGACGTGTGTATGTTTTGTGTAGAAAACTGGTATGATAATAATATAGGAGGAAAAATAAACATTTCATAAGGTGAGTCACTGTCACTGTCACTGTCATCCCGCTGCTCATCGATTTGTTTGAGCGGGCACCAGTAACGTCTCTTATTAAGAGACTTATTGTTAGTGTTTTTGGCATAGCCAATATGCCAGGGGTAGCTTGCTAGGCTCTGCCGGGCGGGTGTTAAACTCTTGGTAGCTTGCTGGGCTCTCGAGAGGGGCAGAGGAATCAAACACGGGTGAATAAAGTATTTTTTTTCCTCACATACATTTTTTGGCAAATGATCTGAATGTGAAAATCAAAGAAAGTGTATGACAATGACAACTCTTGATGAACTACAAGCTACACATACGTAATGCAATACAATTCCAGTTAGTAAATCACTGGTTATATAGCACCAAGTTAAATGAGATGAACTAAAACCATGCTCTACTAGACGTTAGAGGTCAATGAAGCTTGCTGAATAGATAGAAAACTCTTCTACTGCATTTTGGGTTCCTTCTGCTCTGGGAACTATGCTCTCTTAAAAGCCACCATTTTCTCCAGTTATTTTCCAAATATAGTCAATATGTATAGCTAACACATTTAGCTATACACATTTGTAACACATTTGTGAGTGTGTTTGTATCCTGCTAATGGGTACAGAAGGGACTATATGTTTTGAAAGAGAAACATGATCTCTTCTGTCCCAGCAAATTTTAAGAGAGGCCATTTTATATACATTTTACATTTTATTTTATTTCTGTAGCTATTTTATTTATGAAGCCATTTTAATTCATTCCTTTAATGTATTATTCTAAGTAGTTGAGTTTTTTTTTTTTTTGCTTTTTTTATCTTTATTTTTTTAGGGTCATTTGTCTTTATTTATTTTTATTTATTTATTTTTACAAACTTATGAAATTTCATGTGTGTATTTGGTTTACATCCCTCCACCAGTGCCCATTCTCCTTCACTAATGTTCCCAGTATCCCTCCCACCACCCCAACCCCAACCCCCACCACCCCACCCTGCCTCTGTGGCAGGGCATTCCCCTTTGTTCTCTCTCCTGTTGGATGTTGTAGTTTTCAATAGAGGTATTGAGTGACCATCATGTTTGGTCTATAGTAGTTGAGATTTTGATTTCTAAATTTATAGTTTGTCTACCGCCCAGATCCCCCATTTTCCAGTACCTTGGCAGCCACACCCAGAAACTGTCCCCAGCACTGTGTAATCCCATCAACGGCCAAGATCCAGAGACTACAAAACAAAGCTCCCGGAAGGGTTTCTTACCCCCAGGCCGGGCTATCTTCACCAGGGCCCCTCAGAACAAGGCAGGTTGAGTTTCCCTCCCAGCCCCAAGCAGAGCCCTTGCAGCCGAAGTCCTCCTGAACCCAGCCACATCCATGCTCAAGGCCCCTTTTCATACATTGAGACGAGCCTCACGCATGAAGGAACTGGCAGAGGAATCCAGGTGAGCGGGACCCGGGGCTGAGATCCCCAAGCCTCCTCAGATTGGGACTGGGTCTCCTCTACCCAGATCCCCCATTTTCCAGTAGCTTGGGAGCCACACCCACAAATCCCTCCCTGCCCGTCTGCCGTGTAATCCCATCAATGGCCAAGATCCAGAGACTATAAAACAGCACTCCCAGAAGCGCAAAATGCAGCCGTGCAACCTCTTATAGCCTAGATCTCCATCTCAGAGAACCTGGCAAGGTATCCTGCCTGCACGGCAGAGCCTGGCAAGCTCTCTGTGGCGTATTCAATATGCCAAATACAGTAACAATGATGAACCTCATTCCCCTGACCCTGAACGAGTCTCTAATGTGGCATCTCTGGGAAGAATGAGTAAATAGAAGCTGCTAAAATATCAGGGCTAGGATGAATGAAGACGTTACTGGTGCCTGTTTGAGCAAATTGATGATCAATGGGATGACAGTGATACAGTATAGCCAAATATAGCACTTACTTTAGCAACTTTTCAATTGCTATGCATACTAGATATGTAAAATTTGAGTATTAAGTGTGAATTATTTAATTAAGAACATTGCTGCACTAGGAATAAAAATGTGCAATACACTCAAGCAAGCATTAATATTAACCCAACATTCAATAAATTGAAATCTTTAACAGTAATGAAGAAACATGCTATATACTGCCTTGGCATAAAAGTACACATCTACTAAACATGATAAATGTGAAGACTTGATCACACCTAAAAGACCTATCACTGTATCACTGTCATCCCGTTGTTTGTCAATTTACTCAAGCAGGCACCAGTAACGTCTCTATTACACTCAGCCCTGAGATTTTAGCAGCCTCTCCTTACTCGTCTTTCTCAACGATTGGAGGCTCTTTCAGGGTCAGGGGAATGAGACCTATCATTACTGTTTTTGGCATATCCAATACGCCACGGGTAGCTTGCCAGGCTCTGCTATGCGGGCGGATTACTCTCGGTAGCTTGCTGGGCTCACCGAGAGGTATGTATATATATTTTACTGTATTTGGGATATGAATACGCCATGGGGAGAAAAAAGACCTATATTATTTATAAATGAAATAATGAAAAATAAAGAACAAAAGTTTCTATGCATGTAATAATAAAATAGCATTAAGTTTTTGCATAAACAAGAATTAACGAAGACTAAGTAAATGTGGAAAGAGTTAACTTTGTATTAGAATTTTTAGATTCTCAAAATAAAGTTATTATTAAAGAATCCTATGAACCACATCATTACTTTTGGACATAATTCAAAATCAACATTTTCCCCAAAAAATTATGTTTACAGAGCATTGAGCAACTGTGAGTGAGTGAAAATAAAAATATTTGTCATTGGAATTGACATTGGAGAAGATAGAGTAAGATTCTTTGGCAAATGTAGAATGAAACTGAAACTCTTATTAAGACATATGACGCATGTCCAAGCAGCATTTTCAATAAAGAAAAGAAGTAGAATCCTTGTTGTAATCCATTGTCCTCCATGGCAACTTGCCGATTTTTGAATATTTTTTCTCTGTGTATATTTGTCTTGGTAAAGAACAGACGAAACATGCTGTGAGCTTAAGGATATATTTACATGCTTCTAGGATTTCTCAGCACAGATCTTAGAGATTATACAAATGATATGGAGACATAAAAGATAAACTATTTTTGATTTAATAGAAAACCTCACATTTATTCCTATCATATTGATTTAGAACTCAGCCCAGTAGACTCATCAGATAAACTGTCAACTGTTCCTTTTGCTTTACTAGAGTCTGTCATTATAATATTATGTTCATATACATCATTTAAAATCACCTTCATGGCCCAAATCCTGTTTTACTCACTTTAATCTTTTTCCTCTACCTAAGTCATCAACAGAAGATGGTCTAAGAGAATGCTGTTTTCCACACACACACACACACACACACCCTCAGCCTGTGAGACCCCAGTCCCGGTATCCTTAGCCCCCTCATTCTTCTACTTATTCATTTCAGTCTTTCTGAACTTCTTGATTTTCTCTATTACCTTCAAACTTTCCATTCTTAAAGATTTTACTCTTCAATCACTTCTCTGTAACTCTTCCAGATATTCATGCACCTACTATTTTCACTTTAAACTGTGTTTTCATATATAAACTTCATTGGAGGAGGCAAATCTGGTATTACTTGGGAGATGACTCCTGGTAGTGCTTAGGGGAACCATGTGATGCTGGTGATTAAATCCATTTAAAACATGTGTTTGGTCCTTTGTTCCAACTCCTGACCCCACATCCATCATCTTCTTAATAAGAAGCAAGAGTCATGCCTTATGGGCACATGATTCTTCATTTACTCAAAAAATAATGATAGAATATTTCAATTACTAAATATAGTTTTGGATTACAAGAGACAGCGGCCAAATCTCTGTCTTACTTTCCAGTGACAGAAACTTGGCAATAAGTAAAATAAGTTAGTGCATTCCATACTATGTCAAAAAATGACAAGTGCTGTACTACCCACAGTCTTTAAATATTGACTAAGTCTACTTCTATTTTTTCTGCCTTTTAAAATATAGCACTTGTGACTTTTCTGGCATATTTGGTAATATTCTTACGTATTACTTGACTTTCTATTGCCTATCTTCTTTCACAGGTAAGACAGCATTGATTATTATTCTTTTGTTAGTGAGAATATCCAATCATAGTAATCATTCATGATTATTTCTTGAATAAATGTACAATCATGTGCCCATCAGACAAAACACTTGTAATGTTCTTATGAATTATATTTATAATAAGTAATTAAATTATATGCTTATATTTATTGTACGGGCTGGAGCAATAGCACAGTGGTAGGATGTTTGCCTTGCATGTGGCCGACCCAGGTTCAATTCCTCCACCCCTCTCGGAGAGCCCGGCAAACTACCGAGAGTATCTCGCCCGCACGGCAGAGCCTGGCAAGCTACCCATGGCGTATTCAATATGCCAAAAAGAGTAACAATAAGTCTCAAGATGAAGATGTTACTGGTGCCCGCTCCAGCAAATGGATGAGCAACGGGATGACAGTGACAGTGACAGTGACAGTGATTTATTGTAGAACAATAACGTGTCTAATAAAATGAGTTAAGATTTACGTAAGATGGGATTAGAGAAATAGAATAAAAATTAACCACTCTATATAAACCACTTACCTTGCATGTGGTTGACTCCAGTTCAAATCCCCACACTATGTATAGTACTCCAACAAGGATCACTTCTGAGAAGAGTCAGGAGTAGCCCCTGAGTACTACAAGGTGTGGCCCACCAAATCAACCAACCAACCAAAAATTCCTAAGATAATGTTATGTTAGTTACTTTTTAGTTATCAAGTGAACAAAGCCATGGAAATCTATATTTGCTTTGCAAGTATCTCTGGCAAGACTACTGTTCATTTGCAGCTGAATAGAAATATTTAAGAAATAGAACTATTTTTAAAATCCTGAACAACAAAAAAGTGACCATAAATTTAAGACTTGAGAGAAAGATGTTTTTATAAAAAAAGATTTAATAAGTAAATTATACAGAAATTTCTTAGTTTATTTCTTCAAATTAAACTATTTTGAGATGTAAAGTCATTCATATTTTTACAAAATAATATGGAGGTATCTTATTTACTCTTGACTCAGATTCCTCCAACTGCAAAGTCTTGCAAATTACAGTATTATATCACAACCAGGATACTGACATGAGTACTATAAAGTATAGATTACTTTCATCCTCATGAAAATCCTGTGTTGTCTTTTTATAAACTTGCATGAAGATATAAGTCCAAAAATAGACATATCAAATTGCTATATTTTGATTGTGTTGATAAAATCATTACTGTTACTGTCACTGTCATCCCGTTGTTCATCCATTTACTCAAGCAGGCACCAGTAACGAATCCATTCATCCCAGCCCTCAGGTTTTAGCAGCCTCTCCTTACTCATTTTTTCCCAATGATTGCAGGCTCTTTTCAGGGCCAGGGTAGTGAGACCTGTTATTGTTACTATATTTGGCATATCGAATATGCTTGCAGGCTCTTCCGGATAAAACCATAATAAAAACAAAGTAATAAATGCAATTTGAAACACCAGTTACAATAAGTTCTAAGGAGATTAAAATAGAAAGAAATACATCTAAAGTAAGACTTCCTAAACCATTCTTAAAAATTGCCTTAGAGACTATGCTTGTTATGATTTCTCATCTTTACCAGTAATCTTTTATTTTGGACCATAACTAATGGTGCTTAGGTCTTACTATTGCTCAGTGATCAAAATTCACTCCTGGTAGTGCTCAGAGGAACATATACTATGCTAGGTGTCTAACCAGGATAAGCTGCATGTAAGACAAGGAACTTAAATCCTGTGCAGTTTTTCCAACTTCACAAATTTTTACCTTATTAATATGTATTTTGACTGAATAGGTAGAAAAAAAATTCAGAATCATTTTAAAGGAAATATTAATATTTTTTAAATTACAGACCCAGCACTTTGTTGATTGAGTCAACCTCATTTTTATGCCAAATGTCTGACCAAATTAAGGAGGCAAAGGGACTTGAATGGGTTCATAAATTCCTGCATTTAAGTTTTTCTTGGTACTTGGATCCCCCTCATAGTATTTAATGTCACCCCAGGACACCAACATTGCAAAATAACTTTATCTATTTCAGCCAGTGAAAGAGTGAATACTGGGGAGTGCCTAGGAATTACATGCTAATTTGGAAAATTGTTGGTAAAGATAGAGATTTAGTTAATATGTTTTGACCATTTATATTTTTCCAGACATTATTTTAGCCTTTTATCCTTTTGTAACTTGTCATTAGAAGCTTGCAATCAGGTAGGGTTTGCAGATCTTATGCATTGTAGATAGATAGATAGATAGATAGATAGATAGATAGATAGATAGATAGATAGATAGATAGATATGGAGCAGTTAGTCTACATCATATATTTTGTCACTTGAGAATTTAGACTTGAGAAAAAAATCTTGCATTATGCTTCTATAAGAGAGTCATTTGGTGTCGACTTCAAAACTATTTATGAATTCCTAAGGTGTTAGTTTCTCTACTCTATCTAGTAGCACTTGTTCCTTCCAGGCCATTGGAGGTTATTTTTCTCAGGGAGAATGCCAAGCTATTTCTGAGTATTCAGTGACAGATTGTCTCCCTCTCTGCTACTCCTGAGAGTTCCTGATATAGCAGAGTAAAATGCTATCATGTGAAAGTTTGTTGAACACTGGGAATTTTCATCATGAGGTGGAGTTTGGGACATTCCAGTTCTAGCATTAATGACTATTATTTTGATGCATATTCAAATAAAGCAATTCAATAAGGCAGAACAAAGTATTTTTGAACTCTATTGACTGGTACTCAACTCAAGAAAACATGGATCTTCTGATACACTTGTCTGAAAGGTTAATTATAAATTAATTTAATTTATATTGGTATATTATTTCCCTTTGTGGATAACTTTTTTTCACGTAACTATATGATCAATCTGAATTGATTTTCATTTAGAGTGACATTGAGCTGCTGTCGGTCAATTCTTGGCACTACTGGTGCTTCTTTTTCCTTTGATAAGTTTATGCACATGGCCTCCATCCCCCACTGCTTGTGGTATTTACTGTACTAATTTGTTTACTGATGTCTATTTCTCTTTTACCTGAGCCTATCCTATCTCTAATGGTTGAGTGTGGCCCAGCAAACTCCTGAGTCTCTTTCCTAACTCACTGCCTGCGTGATTTCTTCCTATTCCATGGTAACTTTCACAAACTTCTCAATTGATTTTTCAATTTCTAACTTGGTATTTCCATTGGCATATATAAAATCACACACTCTAATTATGTTCAAAGATAATCCCTTTTTGCCTACACCAAACTTAGCTCAACCATAACCACATCAAGGGATAGTAGCCTTCTCCTCTGGAGCTCAGACTCAAAGCATGGAATAATCTCTGATACCTCTTAAAATTTCTTATAGTGCAATTAAAAAAATAAAATGAAAATAAAAAATAGAATTAAAAAAATTCTTAGAGTCTATACTTAAAATTTCTTACATTCTATAGGAAATCCTATAGTTTTATATTTAAAAAATACCTGGAATCTGATCTCTTCTTACTCTCTTCTCTGTTACAACCCCAGTGCAAGCCACCATTGTTTTTTTCTTTCTGTTTTCCTTTTGGGGAGGGGAGTGGTTGTGGTAGGGGTGCTGAGCATGTTGGTCATATACGGTGGTACTCAGCGGCTTTTCTTGGCAGGCTTAGGGAACCATATACAATTCCAGAATCTAATCAGCTTGGCCTCATGCAAAGCAAGCTCCTTAACTCCGTACTATTTCTAAAATCCCCATCATTTTTTAAAACTTCTATTGCTATCACTGCTTGTTCCAGGTTTCCTTGCTATACTTTTGCATTTCCTCCCATCTGTTCTCAAAACAGCAGCCATAAATGGTCATTTTAGAAGCAGCCAGATCAGATGACTCCCCCAAACCTTATATTGCTTTCCAGCTTTACTCGGCATGAAAGTGAAATTAATGGTTATAATTAATGATGTTTATAGCTAATCACCATTCATTATAGCCACCAATTCTCTACCTACTGTGGCTCTCTTTTGTGATTTCCATCTCCTTACTTACATGTTCCTCTTTGCTCTGTTTTGGTCTCACTGACATTGCTGTTCCCTATGAATACAGGACACCTTCTACCTATGTCTCTTCCACAAACTCCATAGCTGCTCCCACTGTCTTGTCAAATTCTCCTGAATTCTGTGTATTGCCTCAGTGTATGACTGAACTTCTCACCTCCTTCAAACCTTCTCAAATACCTAAGCTTCAATGTGGCTCACCACGGGCCTTCTATTTGGTCTTTCACTCTCTCTTCTTTATATCTCTCTCTGCATTCCAGATCCTCTCACTCATATTGCTACATTTTTATCTTAGAGATGTGGTTTTCATAGTTTTGCTTTTTAAGTCTTATACATTTTTTAAAAATAGCTTACCTTTATAGAGTAGCTTTTTTCTTTTCTTTTAAAATAAAATTTGATATTATTAATAGTGGGTTTCTTTTAGACATAATTCCAACACCACACCTGTCACAAATATATCCATATTCCTCCCCACAAGGGCTTTAATCCCTTTCTCTCATTCTCCCCCACATCAGCTCAATTGTGTGGGCCAGTTCCCCCATTATGTTGCCTTTTGGTCTATGTTGCTCTCTCTCTTTTTATCTTTAAGTCCCACATATAAGAGACTTTTATAGTCTATACAATGTCATCTGCATCTTTCTTATCTTTTATGTTGATTTTATTTTCTTAAATATTTATTGATTGCATTATATTTATTATTAGTCCCTGAATTAGAATATAAACTCCAAACTGGCAGCCAATTTTTATTTACTTATTTTTAATTTTTTTATCTTAAAAGGTAGTTCAAAATATTTGATTACATTTAATATTCAAACACCACTCCCACCATTGTTACACCTTCCCACCACCAAATTTGGGATGTTTTTCCATTCCAAGCCCCAAGCCCTGTCCCAAAGCACAACCAAAATAATATATTTTGTATTGTCTGTTATGAAAAACCACCTGGCAGCAATATTTAAATATTGGTTTCATTTATTGATATACACCCAGCATCTAGAAGTACTTGGCACTCAAGACTTGTGGCTTGAACTAAAGCGGAATGGCAATGGCAGGTAAAGCAAGTAGATTGATGCATTGTTCAAGAGGTAGGAAAGCAATGATCAATAATAATGAATAGAATTTAAAAGGCAGAGTGAGATTGAGAGTTTACTGGTAATGGTCTTATTATTCACTGAAGCAGGTATCCCAGTTAGAAAAGAAGGCTTATAGGTGATATATCTTAATGAAATATCTGTAGGATATTTAAAGAAGTATATGATACAGTAGGATTTATGAGCTTACTGGTTTTTTTTTTTTTTTTTTTTTTTTTTGCTTTTTGGATCACACCCAGTGATGCTCAGGGTCACTCCTGGTTCTGCACTTAGAAATTACCCCTGGCCATACTCAGGAGACCATATGGGATGCTGGGAATCGAACCCGGGTCGGCCGTGTGCAAGGCAAACGCCCTACCTGCTGTGCTATTACTCCAGCCCCTATGGGCTTACTGTTTAAACATAGGAATATGTTGAGAAATAATAAAAATATAGAAGACAATTTGAATCATGCAAGTTGTAGTATGTGCAATGGTAAGAGGTATTGCTAGAATAATGAAGAACAATATTATTTAATGTTAGGATAAAGAAAGTGAAGTTCTCAAAAATATTAAGTCTCCAGAGAGTAATAAGAAAAATGTCCATATTATGGGCTAAAACAAAACA
Organism: Sorex araneus; assembly: GCF_027595985.1. Taxonomy (NCBI): domain Eukaryota; kingdom Metazoa; phylum Chordata; class Mammalia; order Eulipotyphla; family Soricidae; genus Sorex; species Sorex araneus. The sequence goes on from NC_073311.1 coordinate 49,413,596, forward strand.
TTTAAGTGATGATGGAAGAAAAAGAAGCTGAGGGGTTAGTGGGTAGGTGAGTGGTCAGTGACCCAAGCCTTGCTTGCACAGGCAACTTAATTCAGTCCTTGGTCTATCTAATTATCATTAAACGTGGTCCTGTTGGTCCCCAAGTAATGCCAGCGTTGCACTAGTGGCTCCAGAATTGTCAGGCTATCACACAGACTTAGCATGAATCAACCAGCCTGAGTGAACCAGAGTCACTGAAACTGGTCCTTGGAGGACCCTGGACACTGCTTCAGAGAAAAAAATCCCTAAAACGAGAATCTGTGACTAAAGAAAAGAGAAGAAAAGTAAATGTGGAATGAACAGGCAGTCAAAGAAAGATGAGTTGATTGGAAGAGAAACAAAGGGATGTTACTGTGAAACCTTTCACAGTACATTTGAAATGTATTTCCTGGCACTAAGAATGCATATATGCTCCTCAAAGAAGAAATACAAATGGCCAAAAGCACATAAGTAAATGCTGTGCATCATTAGTAATCAGGGAGATGCAAATCAAAACCACAATGAGATATCATCTCACAGCACAGAGATTGGCAAACATCAAAAAGAACAAAAACAACCAGTGCTGGTGTGGATGCTGGGAGAAAGAGCTACTCATTCACTGCTGGTGGAAACATCGACTAGTCCAGTCTTTATGGAAAACAGTATGGGCATTCCTAAATAAATCTAGGAATTGATTTAACTCAGTAACTCCACTTCTCGGAATGTACTCCAAGGGCCCAAAACCAAAATAGAGAAGGCATTTTCACCCCTATGTTTCTTGCAGCATTAACCACAATAGTCAAAATCTGTAAACAATCGAAGTGTCCAAGAACAAATGACTGGATAAAGAAACTTGGTGCATGTCCACAGTGAAATATTACTTGGCCACAAGAAAAAAAATAAAGTAATGCAGTTTGTTGCTACATGGAGACACCTGCCAAGTATCATGCTGAGTGAAGTTGGGCAGAAGGAGAGAGACCTGCACAGAGTAATCTCTCAAATGTGGAGAATAAGGAAGCATAATGGTGGAGTAATGGATGCCCAAAGACAATAGAAGCAAAGACATAAGAACTGGTAATCAGTAGGAAACATACCACCTGAGGAGGCTGGGAGATGGGACAGAGAGGGGGCAATGTCTACAGTGGAGGGAAGATCTAACGGAAGAGAAAGTGAGGCTGAGAGGTGGTCATGTATGAAACCTTATTGGCATCAGTATAGTAAAACACAATGTAAAAACTTAGATATCTTTTCAAAATACCCTTCTGGAGGCAGACTGGTGGGTGGAAGGCAAAGGGAGAGGTGGAAGTGGGGGGATTGGTAGAGGAAAGTGGGCACTGATGAAGAGACTGGTGTTGAAACAACGTATGCCTGAAACCCAATTATGAAAAACTTTGTAATTTCACAATGACTAATGGAAAAAGGGGCGGGAAATGCATGTATAAACATCTAATCCATTTAAAAATATGAAACAACTTTTGTTTACTCTGCAGGAATCAGATAAATGGAATGGATGATTCCTACTACCTACCGTATGCAGGGGACACGGAGAGGACTAAGTACTACATGATGCTTTGGTGACACAAGTTTCATTCCATTTTTAACTATAGATGGCGATTCAGTAAGGTGTTTCTCAACCTTTTCCCAATTCTAACCCCTTTTTTGACCTGTGACCTTCCAGTGACCCTCCTGTCTTATTGTTTTACCCCTTACCCCATGACTCATTTGGTGACTCATTTACATAATATTCACTATTTCCCACCTTGGAATATTCTGGGAACCCTTAGGGGTCATAGGGGCTTTTTTTGAGAAATGCCAATCCATTCTTACTACACACTTCTTAAATAGACACATACAGACATGCTCACACATAATCACATTAAAACGTGGTGATTTTTATCAACACTAAAGACCTGTAATGTCCTTAGGCCTCATTTTACATTACAATTAAGAGCTGTCAAAACTTCAGTTTTGTGTCCAAAGTAAACCAGAGAGAGTTCAATGAAAAGGGCAAGCAACAGAGTTGCAGTGTTCATCTGGAAACTTCTTGCCCTTAAAAAGATATTTTGATCCTCATTCTCTGCTCCTTCCTACACTCATAGTGACACCAAGAATTTTTGTGAAATAAACACAAAAATCCCAGCTGTCCTCTGTACCTTGAGGTACAGCTAATAACTGGCTTCACCGTGTCCTCCTTGCCTAGCTATAATTTGAGGACTAATTCTGTTATATAAGCAGAGTAACACTTGAATACTTGCCAAACAAAACAAGGTCTGGGATCGATTATTTGCTTGAGGGTTTAAAAAAAAAGTTGCAATAACAAGTCATGATTTATGATTTACCCCCCCCACACACAAAAAAAAGAATTCCCCTCATTTTTCTGAAAATTTTGCTACAAGATGAACAAACAGAGTCAATCAAATAGAATCCTTGATATATTTAATGCCTGGGCACATTTAAAAATATGGATACAGATGTCTTTTTATATAGGCCATGTGCCAAATTAGAAAACAGAAAAAACAAGAAGGTAGAGTAGAAATCTTAACACAGTAAAGTAGACATTTCTAATCACTGATGGGACCTGTGCCCACAGTCTTTGATGGTGCAATAGCAAATGTTATTAAAGGCACAGCTATAATTTAGTCATTCCTAACAGTATACTTTGGCAGGGAGACTCCAAGAATAAACAAATCTAACCATCTTCTCCTGAAATATTACATGTTGAATTGGTTGAATACTGATAGAATCCAGGATACTCTGTTTTCTTTTTAAAAATGCACAACTGAAGAGTTTATTTACAGACATGTTTTATTTAGAATTCAAAGCATTTATTAAAGCCAGTGGAGAAATAATTTTCCTGCCCAATTTCATAATTTTTTTTACCTCTATACTCCTAGTATTCATTGTAATAACAGTGGTGTTTTTAAAAAAGCATGGAAACAACATAGAAAATTGCCATTTCAGTAATAAGTGAGAAGAATATAAGTGCGTGCATGCACACACACACACATACACACACACACACACTGTCACTGTCATCCCGTTGCTCATTGATTTGCTCAAGCGGGAACCAGTAACGTTTCCATTGTGAGACTTGTTGTTACTGTCTTTGGCATATCGAATATGCCACGGGGAGCTTGCCAGGCTCTGCTGTGCGGGCACGATACTCTCGGTAGCTTTCCAGGCTCTCCGAGAGGAGCGGAGGAATCGAACCCTGGTTGGCCGAATGAAAGGTTAATGCCCTACCCGCTGCACTGTTGCTCCAGCCCCCCTTCCACACACACATACATATATACATACATATGTGTGTATATATGCATACATACTATATGCATACATATGTATGTACATGCCGGAGTCCAGCTCCGGAATGAAGACCACCGACTCAGAGATGATGCATTGACCAGCAGCTATCGAGGCTGAAGGCCCCGTTTATTCTCCAGCAAGCAGTTTTATATTATTTACATACCTTGTCCCAGGCACGTAGCCAAGTCAAAAGATGTTCTCATGAGTTAGACATATTTTGTGTTTGTCTCAAGATGTTCTCATTAAAAATACCAAGTCAAATTATTCCCAAGGTTACTTAGAGCACGAGAAGTATGTACGTGCAGGATGTGTCCTGCTTATCTTGCTGGTAGGTTTTACCTTCAAGGCCCCTCTTTCAAGAGGCCCTCTGCACAGGACTCTCCCAAGCCCCCAGTGCAGGTCATACAAAGTTCATTGTCCCACGCTGGTCTCTAGTCTCTAGTCTATGTGCTCCAAGCAATCCCACTACATGTACATATATATATATATATATATATATATATATATATATATATGTATATGCTTATACCTGGTGGCACTCAGGGCTCTGTGATCACTCCTGGGCAGAAGAGTCCCAGTCCCTATCGGACCAGGCTTGGAGATCTCAGCCCCGGGTGTCACACACCTGGGTTCCTCTGTCGGTTCCTTCATGTGTGAGGCTCGTCTGAACATGTGGAGAGGGGCCTTGAGCATGGCTGTGTCTGAGTTCCAGAGGTCACTGGCCTTGAACACAGCTGACCCAGTTTCAATCGCTGGCATCCCATATGGTTCCTGGATCACTGCCAAGAGTAATCTGTGGGTGCAGGAGTAGGCCCTGAGCACTGCCAGGTGTGGCCCCAAACCAAAACTGTCACTGTCACTGTCATCCCATTGTTCATTGATTTGTTCGAGTAGGCACCAGTAATGTCTCTCATTGGGAGACTTATTGTTACTGTTTTTGGCCTATCCAATACGCACGGGTAGCTTGCCAGGCTCTGCCGTGAGGGCTCCATACTCTCAGTAGCTTGCTGGGCTCTCCGAGAGGGGCGGAGGAATCGAACACGGGTCGGCCGCATGAAAGGAGAAAGCCCAACTGCTGTGCTATTGCTCCAGCCCCAAACCAAAACAAATATCAAACATAGAACATTACAATGTGTGAAATATTATGCTCCATTGTTCATATTGAGGTACAAGGAATCTAGTGAATGCAGCGTGGTGATGTGAGCCTTTGTGTGAACACTAACTATGTACATGTAGAAAGGATAACTCAAACCAGCCGCTGTGTAATTCAAGCCAAACTATACAAGAATTGTACATCTACTTGGCGAGCAGACCATGTTCATGGTATATGAAATAGAAAATAGCAAAATGATGCATCTTAACCTGGAGATTATCTAGTAAGGTAGTCAAGGCATAAAAAAATAACAGTGAATAGTGAGAAATAAAGGTTATTGGGACAGAAGAACCAGTTATCTTTAATCCTGATGTGGGGACAGAGAGAAGAGTGGGCTGGGCTCTTGCCTTGTGTTCAATTCCAAACACACCATAGCCCATCTCTTAAAATAGGGGCTTAAGTCTACATATTGTATTTTATAAGTGACATCAATAATTAGAAAAATACGCTTCTTGTATTTTAAAATAAAAGTATCCAATAATTCCAAATTTAAACTATTTAAGGTACATAGCAATTTGATCCTCAAAACTACCAGTTAATTAGGGACTATTTTCTCCATTTCTGGGCTGGAGCGATAGCACAGTGGGCAAGGCCTTGTTTGCCGGTAGGCCAACACGAGTCTGATTCCTCTGTCCCTCTTGGAGAGCCTAGCAAGCTACCAAGAGTATCTCGCCCACACGGCAGAGCCTGGCAAGCTCCCCGTGGTGTATTCAATACACCAAAAACAGTAACAACAAGTCTCACAATGGAGATGTTACTGGTGCTGTCTCGAGCAAATAGATGAGCAACGGGAAGACAGTGCTACAGTGATCTCCACTTCCTGGATGAATAAACTGAAACACAAGTGGGTTATCTAAGCAGCCCAAATCATGACTAGGAAGTGTAAGAGCTAACCAGGTATTTTGATTCCAGAAATACATGCTCCTCTGAAACCTCATTTGTATGTAATACCAGCAGCAAAACATTTTTACTTGCTCTAATTATAGTGCAGTTACAAAGAAATTTAGAGTCAAAGAGAATATAGAATAAATTAAAGAAAATTAGATACTAGTGTAAAGAAAAAATGCTCTGCATCATAAATTGTTAAACTATGAAAAGAAACTAAATGGGCTTACTATTAAAATTAACCGTTAACATAAATATACATCTGTGCATATATTTATATGTAAATATATATTTGTTGTTACTCTTCTGGGTCAGACCTTCTAGTACTTAGGGGACCATGAAATGTGTATTAGCTCTTTGAGCTATCTCACCACACACATAGACACACACACACAAACACGCACACACACACACACACACACACACACACACACACACACACACATAGTTTGGGTTGTGCTCAGGGCTTACTCATGGCTCTAAACTCAGAGATCACTCCTGGTAGTCGTCAGGGACCATCTGGGGTACCAGAGATTGAACCCAAATAGGCCTTTTACAATTATGTTTTAGCCTGAGAGAAATGCAAAAAAAATTGAATGTAGCACCTTTTTCTTTCTTCACTAAACAATATGTATGCATCAAAAGTAAAAATCTGTCGAGCCTGAATCTTGAAGAACTGAAAAAATCAATATTAGAAACAATTTACATTTTGCCACTCAAATTGAAGATATGGGAAAGGACATACATTAGATACACTTTGACCAGATCTTTCTCTTTTTATAAAACAGAAAATTGATGATAGGGTTTCATGCATTCAGTGTTCCAACATCATTCCACTCTCCATCTCTGCTTCTCTCCACAATTATCTCAAAGTCTCCCCCTTTCCCTAACTCCCCAACTCCCCCCATAGTAACTCAGTTCTGAATACCTGTTCTCATCAGAAATATCTAACACAGGGTGAGGTCAAATATCTCATTCTCAGGGCTGGAATGATAGCACAGTAGGTAGGGCATTTGCCTTATCCTACGCAGTGGGCCTGGGTTCGATTCCCAGCATCCCATATGGTCCCCAAAGCACTGCCAGGAGTAATTCTTGAGTGCAGATACAGGAGTAACCCCTGTGCATCACCGGGTGTGACCCCAAAAGCAAAAAACAAAACAAAACTCATTTCTCCTAAAACATACCAAAAACTATAGCGCATCTATTTTAAGAATGCAGTCATGGGTAAATACACTTGATAGGAGTTTTTTTGTTGTTCCTGGATTTTTTTTCCCTTTTAATATTTAGAAACATTGCTGCACCAGGCTGTCTTCACTGGGGCACCACAAAGGCGGGCAGACTGAGTTTCCCACTCCACCCCAAACAGAACCCTGGCAGCCGAAAACCTCCAGATCCCAACTGTCTCCATGCTCAAGGCCACTCTCCACATGCTTGGTCGAGCCTTACCCAAGGAGTAACTGGCAGAAAAACCCAGGTATGCGGGAACCCATGATTGAGATCTCCAAGCCCACTTGGATGGGGACGAAGCTTCCTCCCCCCGGCTCCTCAGTTTTATAATAGCTTGGCAGTCACACCCACAAACTGCCCCCGGTGCCATGTAATTTCATCAACAGCCAGGATCCAGAGACTTTAAACTAAAGTTCCTGAAAGAGAGTGACACAGAATGCGGCCGCGCAACCTCTAATTCTCTAGCCCAATTACTTACCATAAGTAGCACACATTTGTTTGGTTTTAACATACTTGTTTATATTCTCTTATATACAGGTTTAAATGGCTCCAGAATGAAATACAACCTTCACACACTTCCCTCTTATTGTGGGGGGAAGGTGCTCGGTGGTGGGATTGGTGTTTGAATATTATCTGTAATGAACTATTGTGAACTTCGTTATGAAAATAAAATATATAAAAATTGCAAAAGATAAATAAAAGATTTAGAAACATAGACAATAAATATGAAGCCAGTATGTAGTAAAGTTAGATACAAAGAAGCGATTCCATTATAATCCTTTTCTGTTTTTGAGGAGGTGGGTTGGGCCACACGTAGCAGTGCTCAGTAGCAATGCCTGGCTCTGTGCTTAAGAGTGACCCTTGCTAGTACTGCATGCCCATAGGTGATGTAGATTTGAACCGGAGTCACACACACAAGGTAAGTATCTGGTCTCCTGTATTATTTTTCTGGCTCCTATAATGTCTTCTTCCTAGATCTTGGGCAATTATACACACATGAAGTTTATGTATATAATCTCCTTTACTGTTCCTCAGTTACCCTGATATATATATATATATATATATATATATATGTATATATATATTTAATTGAATCACTGTGAGTTAAACAGTTACAAAGTTGTTCATGACTAGTTTTCTGTCCTACAATTTTCCATCATCCACCTTTTCACCAGTGTACATATCCCACCACTAATATCCAAGTTTTCCATCCACCCTGCTTCCCTAGCCTACTTCTATGGCAGGAAGTTTTCTTCTTCTCTCTGCTTCTGTCTGTGTCTGTTTGTCTCTCTCTCAAACTCTCTTTTTCCTCTTGGGCAATGGTTTGCAATACAGATACTGAAAGGCTATCATGTTTTCCCCTGTACCTCCTTTCAGTATGCAGTTCTTGTCAAGAGTGACCATTTCCAACTATATTTGTCTTAATCCTAACCGCCCTCCCCTACCCACCACCACCTGTGGCAAACTTCTGACCATGGCCCTTTCCTCCTGGCCCTTGTTTATACTTGTAGGTATCTTATTCCACTTAAAGTAAATCAAATTAATTAACTCACTTCTCCATGTCATAATTAATAAGAACTTAAATCTACGTCACTTCACAACCCATGCTCTTAACCACTCCATAAACTTGGGTTTTATTCTTTTTGTTTGTTTCTCTAAAATTTCTTAATGCTTCGAGAATTTTACTTCCAATTCATTACTGGAAGGACCTGTCGGCTTGAAATGCCAATGACATGTAAATCAAGGGCAAAATGAAGATCATGCCACAAAAGTGACACCAGAATGCACTTTCTTTTTCTTTATTTTAAAAATAATATTCTTACCATAGTATGATCCATAGATTCATGCATGTCCAAGAAATAAATAGGTTCGGTATTTCTCATACACAGTCAGCGTGTATGAGATCATACACAGGCTCAGTGGCTTAGGATGTACACGTGGCTCTGGGTTCAACCCTAGGGATTCCAGGGGCCACACTTTCTCCTCCCCACCCAGCTGCTGCTCTGGGAGCGACCCTGAGCATTGAATGGGGTGTGGTTAAAATAAGTAAATAAAGGAAAACACTTCACCCAGAATAAATGTTTTCTCTTTGTAATTTGAAAAGGTTTTTGGTGGATACTGAGGCAGTTTGCGAAAAACTTTGCCTGGAGGCAAATTTTCTTCTTTTTCAAACGCTTAATTCATCTTCGAGGTTGTTTGCTTCCACAGTGTAATTTGATGTTTGTTATTTTCTCGAGCTGTTCCAAGCTAAATCCCAGGGAATACTAAAGAAACAATGCACAGGCACTGCATTATACAGCTTGACGTTGGGAAAATGGTTCACTGGTGTAAATTTGTAGGCATACAGATCCCATTCATCATGTCCTCACAGCCTTCTCAGAAACTACCTTGTACAAGAATTTTGGTTTCAACTACTAGCCAAGCTTCGGGATGCTGTTGTTACTAATAGTAACTTAGTATTTCATGTCAAATATATGTGAATGCAGCTTTAATAAGTTTCAGTTTGTTAAAATATAGATTATAAGCCACCAATAATGAGAAAAATCAATTCCACATCAGTTCTTAGTTTAGTAATACCCTACTTAATAAAGGGTTGGCTCTCTAAATCTGTGAGTTGTACTTTTTCAGCATATCATTGGGCAGACCAACAAATTGTTGAAATTAATCTCATAGAGAGTTCTGCTAGTTTAAGTTTCTGTATTTTCACAAATTTGTATTAATTATGCCATTCTTTTTAACACAGATAATCTAAAACCTCTCATATATTACATACATAAAATTATGGCAAATATTTAATAGTCTGTACTGAAATTCAGAAAAAATATTATGACTATTTTCCCAGAGTTCAGGATAGATTTTAAATATAACTCCTCCACTTCCCCCTCCCAAAGAAAAGGGCTAAAACCCAGTTTCTCAAAGTAAGAGGAAAACACATGAGCAAAAGCCAAAGAACATGAGAACTGGTTTACAGAACTGAGCTCACCCTACTGTGGGGTGGGTGAGGGAGGGGGAGTGGCTATGTGTAAGGGTGTAGGAGTGAGGCTGGGTGACACAGAGACAATAAAAGGGAAGCAGACACGGGTAAAGGGGGAAGATTCTGGAAAGTAGTATGCATGAAACCTGATCATTAACAGTATTGTAGGGGCCGGAGTGATAGTACAGTGGGTCGCACACTCACTGGCCCTGCACAGGTTGACCAACCAGGATTCCCCTCCCAAACCCCAGGCATCCTCAGGAGTAATTCCTGAACACAGAGCCAGGAGTAAGCCCTGCGCATCTCTGAGTATGCCCCTCCCCCACCAATAAAACCAGTATTGAAAATCATTGTACCTCAAATAAGATAAACGAATAAAATTATTTTACAGAAAAAAAAAATTCATGTCTAAGATTCTATGAGATATTCCTGGAAACTACAACCTGAGCTGATCAAATAGTCTTTTACAGATCCAACGTTGAGCTATGGCTAAAAATATTAAAAGAGATGAAGTTTATGTGTCACCAGATTATAAAAAGTTTAGCCCATATGGCACATATGAATCTTTTAAATAATTTATATAATGCAAAGTAGGGATCATTGTTATATCAGCTGGGGCGATAGCACAGGGTTGGGCATCCGCCTTTCACGCAGCTGACCTGTGTTCGATCGATTCCTCTGCCCCTCTTGGAGAGCCCGGCAAGCTACCGAGCCCGAGAGACAGAGCCTGGCAAGCTACCCGGGCGTATTGGATATGCCAAAAACAGTAACAATAAGTCTCTCAATGAGAGACGTTACTGGTGTCCGCTCGAACAAATCGATGAGCAACGGATGACAGTGACAGTAATGACACCAGCCTATGTCTGAATCCCCATTATAACATCAAGAGCTCTTCGTTAGTGATGTTATTGCAATTATCAGCTTTAGAATCTTTGTTGGATTCTAAAATGGAATTTTTGATTAAAATTCTTTAAATGGAGCTTATCTCCTAGTGGAGGTTTAACATACAAAATGCTGAGCCACTGACAAAAATAAATATTTGTTACTTTGGTTATTATTATGAAAATTAGAGAGAAAGCACCAACTAACAAGAACAGAAGCTACTTACCAATTTCGTTCTCAAATCATAATGTAAATTGATAAAATGCCTTCTGTTCACTATGATAATTTAAAATGCTAATTTTATTTTTGGGTAATAAAGGTGAATACTCAAGGAAGCTGATACTTTTTTTGAACTAGCTGCTACAACTACATATTGGTACATGTTTAGTGAGTAATATAGCAATCAAAAGATGAGAAGAATGATACACATTCCTTATTGGTAATTCTAATCCTGGAAATATTTTAAGCCAAATACTGCTTCTGATATATTTGTACCCAAAGATATGATATCATTATCTAACATTCAGGAAAAAAATGGTTCATCCACATATTATATAATAAAATATCAGTAGAATAAATTTAATAACCACATTGAGATGTTTATGCAGCAAAAAATTTTAATTAATTAAAATGTAATAATAAAACATGTCGTTATGATTATAGTGAATAAAATAATAATTTATTATTACAGTTGTATAAAATAGTCAAAAAAGATTAGAGGAAAGTATATCAAGTTAACAGTAGTTAGAAGACTTGATTTTCTGTTATCTAATGTGTGCTTGTATTTAAAAATCTTATACAATGAGAATTCATTACTTGTCTAATAATTTTATAATAAGCATATAGTAATTCAAGTTTCATAATTGATCTTATTTATTATTCTCTAATTCTTGGATTGTTATCTAGGACCAAATTTGAAGAAATATTTACATAACACATGCATCAACTTGAAATTCATCTTCAAAGTGAGTTATCTGTAGTGCCTTGACCATAGCTTCTAATTTGGGCAAAACTAAAAAAAAATTCTTCACTCCCATCATGAGTGAGCAAAACTAATAGCAATTATATAATTAGATGTTTCCATGAAAGATGTTTTCTTACATATGTATCTAGATAGGACCCCATTTCAATTGCTCCCACATTCTGTGTGACACTAAATCCATTGCAGTTTACCATTAAACATTAATTACACTCATATCTTTACTATTCTCAGAGTTTCATTTCTTGTTCATGTAATTCCTTAGATCCTTCATAGAAAAGTCTTTGAATTCCAGAAAATGAAATATTTCCTGAGTAATAAAGGTAAATGTCAGAAAAAAGATAGAGGATAAGAATGGGAAAAGGTGGGTACGATGCCGCCAACAGGTCAACCTGTACCTATGGGCGAGAGCATCAGCAGCCTGATGGTGCCTTCAGGCTTCCTGACACCCCAAAGTTGCTGCTGTGTCTTTGGCTGCTGCTGTGTCCCAACAACTTGGGACCAAGTTTACCAAGAAATTAAATGACTAAAAATTAGGTATGTGGGAGCCATGCCCACAAACCACCTCCAGCTCAGCTATACAAACTCAATTATTGGCCTTATTTCAGGAATCCGTAGATAAATCTCAAAAGAGACCAAAAGTCACAGTTAATTTTGGACCCACGCATGGTTGAACAGACTGGGTAAATCAGAGGGGACAGGTTGGCCTGTGCCTGCCCAAGCAGAGCCCCCAGGAGCCACTTGCTTCCACAATCCAAAAATCGCCGCCATACCCTCAGCCTGACTCCACCGTCTCAGGAGAGACCTCACCAAGATATAATCTGCTGAAAATTATATCATTATATCACCAAGATACAATCTGCTGAAAATCCTGGTATGCTGGTTTTGTGAATGAAATTCTCAGACTTTCACGGAGTTGTGGTGGGCTACCTCCCCCCACTTCCCAATACTCATGGGAACACTGGCAGCCACCCCTACTAACCAACTCCAGTGCCACCCTTTAAACTCTATTACTGGCCTTGCTTCAGAGACCCACAAATAAATCTCAAAAGAGGTCAAAAGCCAGAGAAACAACAACAAGTCCCTGAAGACACTACAGAGCTGAAGATCTCTCCAGGCCCCATACAAAGTCAATTTCACTGGGGCATCCTTAGATAGAGCAGGTGCAGTCTCCCCACTACTCCAGATGGAATTCTGGCAAACAAAAGCTTCTACAAGCAAGGCCCAGGTATGTGGGTTCCAGGATTAAATCTCCATGCCGCATGGCAGCAGAGGCGGTGGGATGTCCCTCTCTGACTCTCTGCCTGCTCTTTGGCCTGGATGTCACACCCACAATGTGCCTCTAGGCACTATCTTAGTGCTCCAACAGAGACATCCAATTGAATCCTAGTAAGGATTAGAGCCCTACAGAAATGTCTCTGGAACCGAACCATTTACAATCTAGGATTCCAGAAGTGTGTGGTTGCAGCACCCAAGATATTTAAAATGAACAATGGATGATAAGTGATCTAGCATCTGCCCCTGGCAGGCAGGCTTGAATGGTGGTGGGAAAATTCAAGCAAAACATAAGGCCCAAAAGTTGAGAGAGAGAGTACTGGGGAAATTGCCTGCCATGGAGGCAGAGTGAGGACTGGGATGGGGGAGGAGGTTATACTGGGGACACAGGTGGTAGAAAGTGTGCACTGGTGGAGGGATGGGTGTTGGATAATTGTATGGATAAATGTGGAACATGAAAGCTTTGTAACTGTATCTCATGGTGATTCAAATAAAAAAAATTAATGTGGAGTTCATACCCAATTCAATCAGCTGAATCAATGGCTGAATAAAAAGCAGTATTCCTACAATAAAAAAAAAAAAGAATGGGAAACAGGAAAAGGGCATAGTCCAGAGTCCAAAAGGCCATTTAAAGAGGATGGCAAAAACCAAATCAAACTTCACTCACTTTGCTTAACTCTATGGAAAAAAAATTGCTCAAGCTTTTGAATTTATTGATCTAAGAGAACCATAAGTAACAGCTGGTTACCATATCTTTTGACAGAAAATTGGTGTGCCAAGGTTTTCCTGATTTTCTTTTCCCGGCAATGAAGTAATCTCTAAACACTGGTTCCAAAATCAGTTGAAATGAGAATTAGGTAATAATATTTTGAAAAAAGGTCACATTTTGCCATTCAAAAGTCTTAGTTCTGAGTATCTTAGAAAAATAAATAAAAATAAAAACAGAGCTGTAACAATATTATCCTTTATATCTTGTATTGGTTACTTTAGATGCTAATGGGAAGTGAAACAATACCATTTTAATATCTCACTCAAGTTGCAAAAGCAACACAAATTCTTCAAAGTATTGAATTCAGTCTTACATACTATAAGATTCTTAAGACCAAAGAGAATCAGAAAAAACATATATAACTAATGCTCTCGATTTTGATCTCTAAATTTTAATTTTTAATGTCCTCACCCAAGAATGATGCTCTTGCCAAAGCAGAAGTACCCCACAAACGGAGGCACAGGATAATGCTTATCCCAACCAATACACAGAAAAAAATGCCAGTGGTTTTATTCATTCAGTATCTAGTTGGACACAAATTTTATGTAGGTATATATATATGTGGGTATATATGTATTTATATATATATATATAAGTGCTACAGTAAGGGGTTAATCATGCCACCTTTCGAATTACTTTACTTTTAAAACATTTTAGCTTACACAGACCTGAGTTTATTAGTATCATCCAGCAGTAAAGAAACCTAATAAAAATATTTTCACACAAAAACAAGAATATTATTTCCTTTTCACTTTCTTTTATTTGCTTTCCTGTATAATAAAGTCTAGAAAATTAAATTAATCTTCCAAACCTCTCATCAAGAAGAATTTCTGATGTGACTGGGTGTTGACCAATTCAAGGCATGTGGAAGTCACTGGGTAGAGAATATTTTTCTAAAGTAAATAATCTTCAATGACCTCTGAAAATGAAATCGCACATTGAAGATGGCAGAGCAGTTGTCTGAAAGCAACCACATCAGGGTCAGGTGGTCAACATTATGTTGCTGCTGTCTTCAGATGTGCCAACATGCAGACCTACTGGTTTGTCTAAATAATAAATCTGCCTCAAGTTAATTTTATTGGATCTTCCTGTTGCTTTCAATGACTCACAACACTAGCGAATTAGGTAGTTGTGGTGCTTCTACTTACCAATACTAATAATGTAGAAAACATAAAAATTGCTGACCTGAAATTTATGCTACTTAAAATGAACTATTCATCACTCATATAGAAAAGTCAAAACACTTCACTTGTATTTTAAGTATACACATAATCACTAAAGATGGACCTAAAGATCTGTGTGTGCATTTTCAAGATTAATTAATTAATAATCACACCAGAATATCCTGCCCCCGCCCCATGCCAGGTTGTCTTCACCGGGGCCCCCTTGGAGGTGGGGGGGGGCAGGTTGAGTTTCCCTCCCCACCCCAAGCAGAGCCCCAGAAGCCGAAAACCTCTAGAACCCAGCCACAGCTATGCTCAAGGCCACTCTCCACATGCTTGGAAGCCTCACGCATGAGGGAACCAGTAGAGGAATCCAGGTTTGTGGGACTCATGGCTAAGATCTCCAAGCCTGCTCAGATTTATCTCCAAGCCTGCTCAGATTGGGACTGGGCCTCCTCCACCCAGATCCTCAGTTTTCCGGTAGTGTGGCAGTCACACCCACAAACTGCCCCCAGTGCCATGTAATCCCATCAATGGCGAAGATCCAGAGACTGTAAAACAAATCTCCCAGAAGAGAGCAATGCAGTCTTTCCACATGGCAGAGCCTGGCAAGCTACCCGTAAGTATTTGATATGCCAAAAACAGTAACGGGCCTCATTCCCCTGACCCTGAAAGAGCCTCCAATATGGCAGCGTTGGGAAGGATGATTAAGGAGAGGCTGCTAAAATCTCAGAGCTGAGCTAGACTGCCAAAACAAAGAAGGACTAAAATGACTATCTGTACTTTCAACATAAGTACACTGGAATCGGAAGCATCTATTGAGCACCTGATGATGCAAGTTCAGAAGATCAAGTAAAACATCATTGGACCGACTGAGATGAGACCATGGGATGTCAAAAGAACACCTGACCGTCCACCTATGAAATGGTCAAACTTCTTCATCAAGACCCTGAATGAACAGCTTCATGCTCTTCGTGTTCCTGGAGAGAGCAGATCTCACTGGGCTATACTAGCATGCAACAGGCACAAATGGTGACATTACTGGTGCCGTTCAAGCAAGTTGATGAGCAACGGGATGATAGTGATAGTGATAGTGAATCATACCTGTTATATACAAAGCTAGGCATGCATATATTTAAAGAAAAGCTACTAAAAGAACAAAAAGAACAAAAGAAAATGCACATGCTGGAATTGGTATACATATGGTATAAGATAGCAAAAAGGTTTGAAAGCCACACAACTCTACACTGGAGATTTGACTGATAGAAGGAGACTACTTTAACTATTTTCTGAGAGTTCTTATAAAAGTAATGTGTAAGTACAGGGGCCGCTCCCAGTGATAATCTGCCAATGATTCAATGTAAGGGAACCAGGATCAGGACCTGCCAGAAAACACCCAAAAGTCTGCGCTCTCTAACACAACCCTGCATTCCACATTTACCAAGATTTTCTACATGAAGTTCTCTTTCCAGTGATCAGTATCTTTGGATGCTGATTATATCAATATAGTTATAAGAAATATATTAAATCCTTAATAAAATAGAGATTAAAAAAGCTCAAAAGCATACTTGTGATTTTATATATAATATCTATAATATTTGTGATATATATAGATAGATATATCTTCTAGTGTGGCCTCTTAGGGAAGGACAAAAAGAAGTTATACCATTATTTTGATGATAAAACACAAAGAAAGTTAGCTTTGTCAAAGACTCTCCAAACAGAACCCTTCTCCAGTGCTTCATTACACTCTTTGTCTTCTTTTTTTCATAATTATTCATATCTTAAGCTTTAGTAGAGTGAATGTATCTGGCTTGAACGTTTTTATTGAGTCATGAGACAGGAACTGGCTTTGGTCTGTTAAACTATCAAGGAGCCAACTCTCTTAAAATCTATTACACAGTTAATCCTCAATTTTGACCTGCCCTGCCAATTTTAAGATTTAATTTCTGGCCACTGCAATCCCAAACTGTGACTCTCTGTTTTTGACTAAAGCTCCACACTAATAACCCTGAAGGCCCTTTATTTGAACCGCCTCTATCTTTCACTCTCCATATTCAGAAGGCGAATCACCAGCTCTCAAAACCTCTCACACAAAAGCTTTCACTCATAAGCACTACAGGCCATGGTTTATACATCGAAGCAATCAATTCCTAATTGCTAAGTCTGAAAACTATAAAGTAATGCAAGCATCTTAATAATTTTCAGTTTTTACAAATGTAAAAATTTTATAGAGTACTTTCTGCCAGGTCATTTCTGTGGAAAATGAGGCCCAAGGTCACGTCCAGTTTAACCTGAAGGCTTGAGGCACCTCTAGTTCATCGTGGGACACCTTATGACCAGGCCTGGGTAACTCTGCTGTGCCAGATATGATCACTACCATTATTGGTGTGTCTCCTGTCTTAGCCAATCCCTAGGCCTTCTCAGTAATGGGGTACCCCAAATGAGAGGTCTCCAATTTTGCTGTGTTTGTGCAAAAGAATGAACCAGGTTTGTTAAGCCATCTGGCAAATTTAAAATGAAGGTGGAGAGAAAACTGTGCTTCTGTAACTTTTTTTCTATAAGAATCAGATTCTAGTTTTACAAAGTGATTGAATAATTGGGTAATTTAATAGTAAGCTGCCTAGTCTATAAAGAAACTTAATGTTGAGCATGTTGTCACCGGGGAGTGGAACAATAGCACAGCGGGGAGGGTGTTTGCCTTGCACGTGGCCGACCGGGTTCAATTCCTCCACCCCTCTTGGAGAGCCTGGCAAGCTACTGGGAGTATCCCACCCCCATGGCACAGCCTGGCAAGCTACCCGTGGAATACTCAATATGCCAAAAATAGTAATAAGTCTCACAATGGAGACGTTACTGGTGCCTTTTTGAGCAAATCTATGAACAATGGGACGAGAGTGAGTGCAAAATTTTTATACCAATCTCTTCTATCTTAATTTAAATCAGGGCAATTTATTATTAACAAAAATATGTGCGCCATTTCTTGGAATCTTCATAGAAACTAGCATGTTTTTGTAATCTGTTTTCTCTCATATGATTTATATATTAAGCATATCCCCTAATAATTTTATTAAACTTACATCACTTCATTTTATTTAATTCTTATTTCAGAAAATCCAGCTAGAGTCCAATAATGTAGAATAAATATTTGCTATATATTATAATAATTCTAGGTTCTAGAGATTTAAAAATAATATGGGTAAGACACAGTTCTCTAAAGTTTCTTCAGTGAAAAATGGAACAAAGGAAAGGAAGGTCGGAGAGAGGAAGAAGAAAATGAAAAGAAAGCGAGGAAAAGTGGGAAGGGGACTTAGGAAGGGAGAAACTTTGAAAACAGGCAGTGTGTTCAGTACTGATTTCAACAGTACTTCATATAATCTTCAGAAAAAATATAACTTAAAATTTTGTTTTGTTTGGGGAATGCACCTGTGTGGTGCTTAGGTGGATCTGCACTTCTCCAAGTGGGGACTGAGGACCATATAAAATGCTGGCAATTGAACCTGGGTTGACTACATGCAAGGCAAGTACCCTCCCTACTGTATTGCCCCTACCATTAATTTATTTTATATTTGTTCATTTCAGATATACTATATGTTATTTTCTGACATATAGATCACCAGTGCAGCATATAGTTGGGAAGAATCTTTTTTTTTTTAATTCTTTAATTAGTGAGTCACCAGAGGGTACAGATACAGATTTACACATTTTCAAGCTTGTTTTTCCCTCTTACAGTGTTTGCAAACCCATCCCTCCACCAGTGCCCATTTTCTACCACCAATAAACCCAGTATCCCTCCCACCCCCCAATCCCATCCCCCCCGACCCTGCCTCTGTGGCAGGATATTCCCTTTTGATCTCTCTCTTCAATTGGGTGTTGTGGTTTGCAATAGGGGTATTGAGTGGCCATTGTGTTCAGATTCTAATAGTCTAATTACATGGGGTGGGTGTTTGCCTTGCATACGGCCAACCTGGATTCAATCCCCAGCATCCCCTATGGTCCCTAAAGCCCACCAGGAATAATTCCTGAGTGCAGAGCCAGGAGTAACTCTTGATCACGCTGGGTGTGGTCCAAAAGCCAAAAAATAAAAAACAATTAAAAAGTCAAATTATAGGTCAAAGAATACACCCATATCTTACAATGAAAAATGTCTTGGATTCATGTTACATGATTAGTCTTAATTAGGTTCTCAAAATGCCCAATATAGGTCTCTTCCAGTATGTATCACCTTTATATGGGAACCAAGGTCAATGAAGGCCTAGGAAGATCATGACTGGGACTTAGGGATGCAGATTGTTTTAAGTCAGAGCAGCAATGGCCAGAGAAGTGGAGGAGTGACTCTTTCCCTGCCCTAAGTTCATTCTTTTTTTTAAAAAATTGACTCACTGTGAGATACAGTTACAACGCTTTAATGTTTGAGTTTCAGTCATATAATGATCAAACACCCACCCCTCCCAGCAGTGTACATTTTCTACCACCCTTTATTCATTCTTTTGCCCTTTTCATAATCAAAGAAGTTATCACTTCTTTTCCCTTTATGACCTATAAGTATATAGTCTTCTTTATACATTCAGGAGTGGGTTTATTGATCAATGTATCTGTAGAATTTCATCTTTTCTCTGAAATCATGGTAAAGTCATCCTTGCCTTGTTACATGATGTCTCCTCGGATCCTTCTCTTTGCTGCCCTGGGTCTGTCAACACAGGATCTAATAATAAACACGGCACTCTGAAAAAAGTTGGAGATGTGGATATAGTTTTGGAAATCTTAACACCATGTAGGAGGTATTTAATCTCATGGATTTTGCTAAGATTGTGTTATTATTAAGACAGTGAGGAAGAAACTATCAATGGTAATAGAAAGACTCTTGAGGGCCTATCAACTCTATTTCAGTTTATTAATATTCATCAGGTCTGAAGCAATATTAGTTCATTTCTCTGAAACAGCAGAAATGAGTCTGAGTCATTACCTTGAAATATTGTTTTGACATTATATTTTTACAAATCCTTTAAGCCACAAGAAAATCTCTTCTTAACTTTTCCATCTGCATAATTAACCCCAAAAGTCCATTTTTTCCACTTTTCAGTGTCAGAAATATAGGATATATTTCAGGGTTTCTGAGAATATTTTGAACTTTTATTTAATTTTTTTACTTCTAGTTAATTTTTATAAAAATATTTTAGCTAATACCACAAAGAAGAGGCTCAGTTATAAAATAATATTTTAGAGGCCAAATACCTTTAAATTATAGGCAGCTAGATATATTTTTAAATAAATAAAGCTATTCAGTTCCTAATATTGCAATTTACTGACAAGGAAAGCAAAGTTTCCTCAAATCAAAAAAATAACTATTGAAGAGTGATTATCTTCATGATCACCAGTGTTTATCTATTTCATCACTGATCATTACAGTTTCCAAGAACTTTCTAGCCTACTATGAATCAAAGAAAATAATGTACAGTTGTCTCTTGAATATTATGGCATAGAACAGTGGGGTTAGTTTACATGGGAAAACGTTCTGCATGCTGGAATTTTTCCTACAGAAATGATATTCCATGGCTGCAAAACCACTGGATTAGAGGGCTGATGTAGGCTATAATCATAGTTTCAACTGTAGTGGTGCTGGATGCTGGGAGTAGATGTGTGTGACTCCAACCTCCAGCTTTTCAAGAGTTAACTTTAGTGAAAGAGAAACAGGGTCCGATAAAGATGGGTCCAATGGATTTTACAGTGTGATTGCATTTTCAGAGTCTTATCTTTGCAACTCAACAAAAACATAAATATCCAGGATGGAATTGTACGTAAGTTCAGTGAAAGCTCATTTTTCACCTTCCATTTGCCTATGCTTGGACTACCAGTCCTAATTAATACTGCTCCACCCATACAGACAGACCATACATAAGAAATATGAAAAATGAACAAAATTATTGTCTCCAAGTGACCTTTTTCCCAGCTACACATTTAAGTTGCTCTGTTCATGTTTCCATTTAGATTTGAAACAAAGCTCAGAGGGTCTTATATTCTTTTAGACCAAGAATCTTTGCGTGAAGCCTGTGTGGTAACAGGACTCGAAACTCTGGTGAGTGAGTCTCTCCCTCTGGATCTAATCTCTGGCACTTATTTACTTATTTTAAATTAAGTTTCAACGTGCTGTTTGTGGCCAGTTTGCAGAATCACACAGTTCTCTGTCCCGGAGTCTTCTCTTTGGTTCCTGCCCAGCCTATTCAGTGCACAAAGGCCTGTTTATTTCTTGCTTTACTAACTTGGAAAAGTTGTGATGCACACAGGGGCATATCTGAATGGGAGAGAACAGACATTATGTTGAGGCCTCTCCTGAAATCCCCTCACAGACCCGGAGTGATTTCATAAGTCTAGTCTGAGCAGGTTCCGAAGTTTCAGTGGCTGTTTAGGCAAACGTAGGAGAATGCTGTCTTTGACTGTGAAGAAAGAATCTTTGTCCTAATAATTAAACCAAGTTCTGAATGTGACCATCAGAGAAGCCCAGGAACCTTTCTTCAGGATATTAAATGAAGAATTACTTGGGACTCCTCCAGGTCCCCAGCATCAAGGCTTCTATCTGCCTATATGACGGTTTTGTGTGAAGTAAAAGGAACCTCTTCTTCCAGGTGGACACATACAGAGCCCACATGTACTGCTCGCTCAGAAGAGCTGGTACTGGGTTTCAGAGGCTCAGGTCAATTACCATTGATTTTTACTTAATGATAAACACACCGGATTCTGAATTTTTTGCAAATGAGGTTAAAAATGTTCTTCAATGTTAATTTTAATTTCCAACCATTACAAAAATAAAATAGTAGTCTCCAATAAAAATTCTAGAATTTACTCTTTTCTACTTTGATGGTTCAGTGCCTTCTGATTGGGTTTTTGAAATCCAAGTAGCTGCATTTCCTTGGCCAAACATCAGATGCTAAATTTCATTTATACATGCTTAAAGAGCAGACACAATTTTTAGAAAGTAAAAGTCATGCATTTCTATAACATTATGCAAAAGTGTATTTCTAGGATATAGATTGCCAAGTAAATATTGATTAATCATAATTTGATACATATTTTAAATTAAATTAAATATTAAATTAAATTAAAATATTAACTTAAAGCCTCGCAATGAGACGTTACTGGTGCCCACTCAAGCAAATTGATGAGCAATGGGATGGCAGTGCTGCAGCGACAGTGCAGTGCTTAATATATGTTTTATGCATCAATATTGGCAACTACTAGCCAAAGACACTTGAAGCTTGAATAATTTCCAGTGTGTTATTATTTAGCTGGTATACTTTATAGCTGTGTGGATGCAGAAAATTCTGGGTCTGAATTGTGTTCCTTAGAGCAGCAGTATCTATTTGTTGCTTGTTGAAAAAGAAAAGAAAAGAAAAGAAAAGGAAAGAAAAGGAAAGAAAAGAAAAGAAAAGAAAAGAAAAGAAAAGAAAAGAAAAGAAAAGAAAAGAAAAGAAAAGAAAAGAAAAGAAAAGAAAAGAAAAGAAAAGCATCCCAGATCCCAATATGGATCTATTGAATCAGAGTCTTCATGTTTTATCAATATTCATGGGCAATTTGTGTGCATGTAAAAAACTAAGTCGGGGGGAGCAAGTAGATAACTCAGGGACCAGGGAGTACATGTTTGCAAGCACAAAGCCCTCAGTTTGCTTTTATAAAATTATTTGGCTCCCCCATAACCTTTGGGCTTGTTCTGGTGGCCTCTAACACTACTGGGTCATATGTTTCTGTCCTAGTTTTAAATCACTTGGCCCAGCTAGTAGAGTCCTGCTGAGAGTGGCCCCCAGGACCCCTGACACAGCACGTGGGAGCCACCTCCCTTAGATGAAGTTGGCAATAGGGTCATTTGAGTTCTATCCTCCTGGTTCACCATGGATTAACCAAACTACTTAATTTCTTCTTCTTCTTTTTATTTATTTTATTATTAGGTAACATAGTTTATAATAGTGCTAATGTTTATGGTTTAAGAGTATGACACCTATCACCAACGTACCAACATTCCACAACCACTTTCCCTAGGGCCCTTCTCATCTTCCCTTTCCATCCCTCTGACCCCTATTTATTTCTAGATCCCACCTTTAATTACATAGGAGTTTTGAAGAAGATATTGCTAAATTTGCTTCAAGTTCTAAACTTCATTGTCCAATAAATAACTAGTTTGCACATATTTAAAGAAGATAAAGGTATTTTAAAAGCTTTCCTCTTTAAAATTTGAAAAGTAATTTAAAAAATAATATGATCTTGGGCTGGAGCGATAGCACAGCAATAGGGTGTTCACCTTTCACTCAGCCAACCTGTTTTCGATTCCTCTGCCCCTCTCAGAGAGCCCGGCAAGCTACCAAGGGTATCGGGCCCACACAGCAGAGCCTGGCAAGCTACCCATGGCATATATGATATGCCCAAAACAGTAACAATAGGCTTACAATGAGAGGCAGGCATTACTGGTGCCCGCTCGAACAAATCGATGAGCAACGGGATGACAGTGACAGTGACAGTGAATATGATCTTGTTTGAAAAGATGAAAATGAGGAGAAGAGAAAACTCTCTCTGTTCTGGAGCAGGGAAGCCCATCTTTTTTGTGCCTTGGACATTAGAACTCTAGTTCTCGGATCATTGGATAAGAACTGAGTCACACCATCAACTTTCCTGGGTTCAAACCAGGAGACAGGTATTGTAGTATATCTCACTTTCATACTCAAGTGAGCCAATTCATAGGATAAATGAAGTACATCTTATTGGTGCTACTGTCCTAGAAAATGCTAACACTGTCTAGATGAAAGCAACAAGCAGGATCTTATTCAAGGGACTTGTTTTGAGAACTTTGGGAATTAAAGAGAAGATATCACAACCCCAGACCTCTAACTTCTTTATTTGATACTTTTGTTGCCTCTGATGTAGACCTATATTAGTGTGGACTTCCCTCTTAGAGCAATGCTCTTGCTATACCCCATGGGTTATAAATAGCACGTCTTCATTTTCATTTGTTACTGGGGGATTTCTTTTTATTTTTCTTTTACTTGAAATGAAATCGTTTAATAGTATATAGGATTTTCCCTGATCCCCTCCCACACACACTTTATTTAAACACCATGGTTTAAATATTATAGGCACTCAATGTTCTAATACTAATTCCACCATTACTGTCACCTTCCATCTACCATTGTCTCCATTTTCCCAACCACCCCTCAAGACTACCCCCATAGCAGGCCCACAACAATTCATTTTATGTTGCTTATTACCAACCAAATAGCTAATGGAATGATCAAAAAATACTTCAGTAAAAAAAAATTCATGAAAATGAAAATTGTTGTATTTCACCATGGGAACATTACATCCTTGTCTGAGGGTTTACTGAGCTATTGTTGCACGGTAAGCCTTCTCTGTTTATGTATTTGCTAGCTGAGATTAGTTAGCTTCTCTGTTACATTCCTATCCAATCTGTGTGCTTTTATTGGGATGTTAGCGTTGTAGAGTTTGAAGATGACATTCCAGAAAATCCAGGATATTAAACTGGGCAGTACAGCCAGAAGCATGGGGGCAGCTGTTGGACTGAGTGTGGCTGATGGGAACTTGGCCCACCCCCATCCAGAGTAGCCCTGAAGGTCTCAGCTAGATCCAGGTATCCGAGAAATTTTTGTGGCTAGATGATCTCTTTTGAGATTAAATGAGTCTCTGGAACAGGGCCAGTAGTTAAGCTTACAGGGTGGCGGCAGTGGGACAAGGGTGTGGCTCAATAGTACATTGTTTAGTCTCCAAATGTTTGGATTTTTCCCAAGGTTTTTTAAATGGTTATTTTTCTAACCTTTTTGCCCTCATATGATTATTGCGATCTTAAAATATACTTAATATTATTTCAGTCTTCATTACTTTATTGATTTTGTTTTGTGGATGATCATGGAAAATGCTCTACATGCAATATAAAAGAAAGTGTATTTAGCTTTTTGAAGGTGGAGAACCCTTTACATGCTTATTAAACTCATTTCTTCCACAGTTTTAAAAAGCATCACTTCTTGGATAAATTCCTTGATTCCTACAATCTTCCAAAACTGAACCAAGAAGATTTGGAATACCTGAATAGACCCATTAATATCAAGGAAATTGAAACTGCAATCAAAAGTCTTCCCAAAAACAAAAGCCCAGGACCAGATGGATTCACTGGCGCATTCTTCCAAACATTTAAAGAGGCCCTGTTGCCAGTTCTCCTCAATCTTTTCCAGGAAATTGAAGAAACAGGAACTCTCCCAAAGAGTTTCTATGAGGCACATATCTCCGTAATACCAAAAGCAAACAAAGACACCCCTAACAAAGAAAAGTAAAGGCCAATATCCCTGATGAACACGGATGTGAAAATTCTCAACAAAATATTAGCAAATGGAATCCAACAATTCATCAAAAAAATCATACACCATGACCAAGTGGGATTCATCCCAGGGATGCAAGGATGGTCTAACATTCGAAAATCCATCAACATAATCCATCATATCAACAAAAGTAAAGATAAAAACCATATGATCATATCAATAGATGCAGAGAAAGCATTTGACAAGATCCAACACCTGTTTATGATGAAAACTCTCACCAAACTGGGTTTTAGAGGAACTTTCCTTAAGATAGTCAAAGCCATCTACCACAAACCTATGGCAAGCATTATCCTCAATGGGGAAGAACTAAGGGCCTTTCCTCTAAGATCAGGGATGAGACAAGGATATGATACTATATCTAGAGACGCCTAAAGCCTCTACCAAGAAACTCTTAGAAACAATAGACTTGTACAATAAAGTCGGAGGCTATAAAATCAATACCCAAAAGTTCATGGCCTTCCTATACGGAAACAATGAGACAGAGGAAAGGGACATGAAAAAAGCAATCCAGTTCACAATCGTGCCTCAGAAAATCAAATACCTTGGAATCAGCTTAACTAAGGAATTAAAGAACCTCTACAAAGAAAACTATAAAATGCTACTCCATGAAATAAAAGGGAACATGAGGAAATGGAAATATATCCCCTGCTCATGGACAGGGAGAATCAACATTGTCAAAATGGCAATATTCCCCAAAGCATTATACAGATTCAACAGGACCCCTATAAGGATACCTGTAGGATAACATAGCCTCAGGTAGTTTAGGTTTATTGGGTTACTCCCATTAAGGTGCTCCCATTCCTCTGTGTTTATTTGTAACTTCTTTCTTAGTGTTCTGTTGACTTGTAAATATTGTTTTTCTCTTCTCCTTGAGTTCTTTGCATAGTTTATTCAGAGGCATGTCCTTTTTGTATGGACACAGGAAGACTTAGCAAATGCCATGCTTTTGTAACTCGGGAGTCCTTTGAATCTACATGATATTTTCCTCCCCTTCTCTCAGCTAAGCTTCAGCTGCCCTTACTTCCTAGCACCCCCAAAAGCAGGGTCCCTATGACTAAGGAAAGGAGAAAAACACCTTAAGAGTCAGGAAGGGCTTTGGAATGCCCTTAGGTAGTATTCCCTTTGAACCTGACAGCCCTCAGGAAGGGCTTTCTTATGTTGATTTTCTACCTGGCAGTGTGTAACCTAGGGGCAAGGGTGAGAAAGGAAAAAGGGAGGAGAGAGATGGGAGAGAGGCTGCTTTAGAACCTGAGAGAGGAGGGAGCTGGGAGTGCTGGAGATGAAAAAGATGGAAGATTGAATAAACGGTAACTAATCAGCAACCAGCTTGGTCCTCATTCTTCCTTCGCCTGTCCTTGGCCAACGGCTGTCCCGATCCAGTCCACACACAGCGGTTCTAGAGCACGGAACACGGGCGGTGAGACAGAGCTGCCCGGAGAGCCCGCGAGTGCACACACCCCTCGGCATGCCTTTGTTTTTTACAGATACCCATGAAATTCTTCAAAGAAATGGATCAAGCAATCCTGAAATTCTTATGGAACAACAAACGCCCATGGGTAACTAAAACAATTCTTGGGAAAAAGACGATGGGAGGCATCACCCTCCCCAGCCTTAAACTTTACTACAAATCAGTAACAATTAAAACAGCATAGTACTGGAACAAAGGCAGAGCCGCAAACCAATGAAACAGGGTGGAATATCCCTACAGACAACCACAAATGTATGACCATCTAATTGTTAAGGGTTGGCAGATCTCTGCCCGGGGGAGGCTCAGAGGAACAAAAAAACAAAACCAAGACAACTCTTTCTGGAAACGCACAAGGTTTATTCAAGCCAACATGTCGGTCACCCTACAGCGTGCCTGAAATGCCGGCACATCTGAGGGCCTCGAACTCAAAAATCAAACCATTTTTGTACCCTTTTGGGGTAGAAAAGAGATTAACACATATTGGATCAAAGGGAATTTACACCTATTGAATCAAAGGGAATCACACATAGGTCACTTAATTTGTTTATCTCACCATTTGTTAACTGTTAACTGTTTCCTTGCAAATGTTTGCTTACAATCCCTAGAGCAGTTTGTTGGCCCATTTGCTGATGTTTCCTGCCCAGTGGTAGGTCTCAAAAACATCTTTCAAAGCAGCCAAGCAGTTACAAAGGCAAATTCAGCTTTAGCAGAAGCGAGTTTTTAACCCTTAACCTGCCCTCCTCTTCATAATCTTTGATAAGGGAGCAAGAGATGTGAAGTGGAGCAAGGAAAGCCTTGTTAACAAATGGTACTGGCATAACTGGACAACCACATGCAAAAGAATGGGCTTAGACCTCGACCTGACACATGCACAAAAGTCATATCAAAATGGATTAAAGACTTAAACATCAGACCACAACCCATAAGGTACATTGAAGACAAGGTCGGCAAAACCCTCCACAATATTGAAACTAAAGGTATCTTCAAAGATGACATGCAACTGATCAACCAAATGGAAACAGAGGTAAACAAATGGGACTATATTAAACTAAGAAGCTTCTGCACCGCAAAAGATACAGTGACCAGAATACAAAGACAATCTACATAATGGAAAAGGATATTCACCCAATACCCATGGAGTTGATATCAAGGGTATATAAGGCACTGGTTGAACTCTACAAGAAGAAAACATCCAATCCCATCAGAAAATGGGGCAAAGAAATGAACAGAAACTTTCCCGAGGAAGAGATACGAATGGCCAAAAGGCACGTGAAAATATGCTCTGCATCACTAATCATCAGGGAGATATAGATCAAAACAACTATGAGATACCACCTCACACCACAGAGGCTGGCACACATCCAAAAGAACAAAAGCAACCGCTGTTGGCGCGGATGTGGGGAGAAAGGGACCCTTCTACACTGCTAGTGGGAATGATGACTGGTTCAGCCCCTTTGGAAAACAATATGGATGCTTCTCAAAAAATTAGAAATTGAGCTCCCTTTTGACCCAGCAATACCACTTCTGGGAATATACCCCAGAAAAGCAAAAAATAAATAGAATAATTTGTTAAAATTAAATATAAAAACTAAATTTCTTTCCTATATTCAAATAATAACCAATCAACCATTCAGATAAACAATGGAAAAAAGAAAGATTACATCAAAGTAACAAAGCATAAAATATGTAAATATATTTAGGAATAATAAAAAAGTATCATTTCTTTTTTTTTTCCCGTTTCATAGTGAGCATGCGGTTCCAGTATTGTGCACTGTCCAAGTATTCTACTAGTATTGTGTTACTGTCAATGTCTCTTTTCATGTCTCTCAGTAGTTGCCTTATAAACATTGGTGCTCCTTCATTTGGTACATATGTATATATGTATATATTATGTATATATATATATAATAAGCATTAAGTCCCCTTGATGTATTGACAAGCAATATTAATGTCAGTCATTTTTTTTCTCTTTTGAGTCACACTTGGCAATGCTCAGGGGTTCCTCCTGGCTCTGCACTCAGAAATTACCCCTGGCAGTGCTGAGGGGACCATATGGGATTCTGGGAATCGAACCCAGGTTGGCCGAGGGCAGGGCAAACTCCCTACCCACTGTGCTATCACTCCAGCCCCTAATGTCAGTATTTACCTTTCTTAGTTTGAACTTTCTTCTGCTTGACGTAAATATGGTTATGCTGACTTTTATAGGCTATCATTTGACTGTATCATTATTTTCCACCCTTTTGCTTCAAGCTTATATTTGTCAATGAAGTTCGAGTGAGTCTCCTATAAACAAGAAATGGCTGGGTTTTGTTTCCTGATGCATCTGACCACTCTGTGCCTTTTGATAAGTGATTTCAGCTCATTAACATTTAGAGAAATTTCTCTAAATGTTAATGATTTATAAATCATTAACATTTAGAGATTTGAGTTGATTAGAGTTGATTATAAAACAATATAGAAGAAAGAACATTAGAGTTGATTATAAAACAATATAGAAGAAAGAACTGACATTTTTCTATAGGGATTTTGGAAGTTTTTGTAGTCAGGCTGTTTCTTTAGTCTTCTCCTATTTTCTGCACTTGTACTTTGATATCTGCTTGTTTCATAACTACCAGTTTCCATTTGCTTCCTCTTGTTTATTTTTTCTAAGTATTTAAAACCTTTTTCTTATTGAGTCACTATGAGGTAGACCCTTACAAAGCTGCTCACGATTAGGTTTCAGCCACACAGTGTTCCAACACCATCCTGCCACCAGTGTATAGTTCCCAGCACCAGAGTCCCCAGATTCCCTCCCATCCATCAACCCCCACCCCAGCCTGCCTCTATGGCAGACACTTCCCCACTCCACCCCCTCTCTCCCTCCCTCTCTCTTTCCTTTGGGGCACTGTGGTTTGCAATACAGATAATGAAAGATTATCAGGTATATCCCTTTACCTACTTTAATGCTCAATTCTTGTCCAGCGTGACCATTCCCAGGTATTAGTGTTATACTGGTCTCTTCTCTATCCTACTTACCCTAACACTTGTGGTTAGTTCCAACCATGGACCAGTCCTCCTAGCCCCTGTTTTCCCTGGCCATATATATTAGTCTTCTACTGTGTGTGTGTGTGTGTGTGTGTGTGTGTGTATTTTTATCTTTAAGTTACTGTGAAGTTGACACCTGAAGTTCTAACTCTATTTTCAGTTTTAATTTTAAAAGAAGTAAATTCCCAGTTCTTACTGAGAGAGCCATTATTACTCAGTTTATTTTCTGTTAACGTCCTTTATGTCTCTTTGTATTTTTGAGTGAGATCTCTTTGCCTTTTGTAGATGACCATTCAGTTTTACTTGCAGAACTAGTTCAGTGGTCATGAGTTTATTAGATGCTGTTTGTCTTGAGGTTTTTATTAAAAATATATTTACCTTTGACTTTTTGCCATTTCAATTACAATGCTTTCTTAGTGTTTATCTGGGTCCGTCTTGTTTGATATTCTTTGAACTTCCCCTCTGTGAATCTGTCTCCATCTCAAGCTAGAAAAATTCCCGGTTTTTATTCAGCCAAAAACTTCTTTCCATTTCCCTCTTTACTTTCCTTCTGGAATTCCATTTATGTGAATGTTGCTCCATTCCATGCTGTCAATAATCCTTTATGTTTTCCACATTTGAAAGTTTTATTTTCTGTTTTTGTTTTTTTAGTTTCTTCTACCTTATCCTCAAGCTTGGTGATGATATCTTTAGCAGCTTTGGTTCTGCTGTTGAATCATGCTATTGTAATTTTTAATTCAGTTGCATTCTCTCTGACTTATATAGTTGATTATAAAACATAATAATTATGGGCTGCATCTTTTTGTTTTCTATCCCTCCTTCCCTCCCTCCCTTCCGCCTTCCCTCCTTTCCTTCCCTCCTTCCCTCCCTTCCTTCCCTCCCTCCCTCTCTCTCTTCCTTCCTTCCTTCCTTCCTTCCTTCCTTCCTTCCTTCCTTCCTTCCTTCCTTCCTTCTTCCTTCCTTCCTTCCTTCCTTCCAAGTTTTTGGTGAAATATCTGCACAGTTCATGGGAAAATGTTGACTCAGGAACTGCCTCTTTGGCTCCTTGGCTCTCTCCCTCATCCAGATTCCAGTAACAGAATTTCACCTGAAATCTCTCCTGGACGTAATGCATGAAATTCTTACTTATTCACAGTGGGACTGTGTATGTACCATTGAAAATGTTAGAAACTTGTCATATCAGTTATTTTCTGTGGGACCTAATTCTTTCTCATCACTGCCTTATGAACTGCTCTGAGATTTTGACTCAAAATGAGCCCTGAGAACAAAAGTCCCCAAGATGACAACAGTAAGAGTCCCTTCCTTCCTGGGACACCCCACATATCCAGTGGTACATGGACTGATTCCCTTAGAGAAATCCAGAATCTCACTGGGTAATCCCTACAAATAATTATTGGTGTCAATAAATGTGGTAATTAATATAAAGGACAGAATTTATTTTTTGCTTCAATGCTTATAGAGAAGCACAAATTTGTATACAGCATAATATAGTCATTAATGGCACTTTATATTTCTTTAAGATTTCAAATTAAATAATATATATATTATTTTATATTATCAATATAACATGGTTATATCATAATATAGATATTTTATTTAACATACTACATTAATAAAATAAGATATTTTCAGTCTGAATTAAATTTTCATCTATTGTATAGTCACATACCATTGTGCAATGGCATACATAGTAATGAGTTAAAAATTTCTGCTAATTTTCACATAACTGGTGTACATGAATAAAATTAGACTTTTTTTCCTTTCTATACTCAGACAACAGATGTTTACTTTGTTCACTAATCTATCAAATTTATTTTTGATGTCTTTTAATAAAAATCTATATTTTGATATTAAAAACTCATATCAATCTTAGCTTCTGGTTGAGATGTGTTTTTTTTAAATGACATTCTATTTATATTTCATATATTTATGTATGTCTCTGCTGAAAATAGTTTATTTTGTCTTTCTCAGCTGTAGGTCCTAAATTAGGACTGACTTGAGAACTGAACAGAACCAAAAATGCCTAGTGGAATGAATCACAAGATACCTTTTTGCGTGTAACTGAGAGGGGCAGGAAGAGAATGGACCCTTGTGAGAGGCTCATAGCTTCAGCTTCCCTTAGGTTCCAGCCAGGGACTTTCCTGAACTGCAATACCCTACGAGCCACCCTGGCAGTTCTGTGCTGGCCCAGGAAGTGATCAAAAGGGTGGACACCCAAATCCAAGGAAAGGGGTTGAGCTTTCCGGGAAAGATGACCAGCATCCCACTCCTTGGAGCAAATCTCCCATCCTTTTATTACAGAACGGGATAAGAACTAGCGCCAACAGTCACTCATAGTAATCTCTCCAGCTGCCCACTCCTACTCCCAGAGAGATTCTCTTTCTCTTCCTTTTAATAAACTCACTTGCTGCTCAAAGAGAACTGGAATAGGCTTGCAATTTTTGTTTGTTCTAAAAGCTTATGTCTGTCTAATCAATTGGGTTCTGAAAGTCTTCACGAAACACATTTGGATAAACTAGAGAGTTTATCCAAACAAGTGGGATAAGAGTAATGAAAATAATCAAATGTGTTGGTCAATCTCAAATTTCATTACTTTATGCTTCTATGAGAACATTTGTTTATGAGCTTAAAAGAATGAATAAATCTTAGAGAAAGTACATGCACCTAGGTTTATTACATAAGAGCATAAACAGCATAATGTTACAATGATTGTACAGTTTTAAGATTTTTTTAAAGTGATAAAGGGATATTCATGATTAAGAACAGAGATTAGTCTGATAACTATTTACAAAATGACTGCTTAGAGTATTCAAGATTTCACTAGTCATTAATTGAATGTACTTGGAATTCTGTTCTAGTGCTCATATTACTTTTTTTCTTCACATATCTAATATCCATGATTGTAACATTGTTGAACTTCCTTCCTCTACTTAAAATTGTAGTTTCCTTCCTCTACTTAAAAAAATTTAAACCTCAGTGATTTACTTTGTCAAGAATTATATGTGCCTTCTATGGACCTTTTGTACATTGCCTTGGGTAATAAGTAATTTACTTTGTTTTAAAGTGGTTTACACTTAGAAACAAAAACTTTACACTATCAAGCAGGTTATTCAATTATAGGTTAAAGTTTAATGTTGGAACATAAGGTCCTCCCTGAATTTAAATAAATTTATACTGATTTAGTAATACAGAAAGAGTTCATTTTTCTCATTTTCGTCTTCCAGGTTAAGGAGACAAAGATGAACACTTAAGCATATTTCAGTTCACTTGGTCATTACTTACTAGTTTTTTTGAGAATGTTATTAAATACTTTGATGAGGTTTTGTTTGTGTTTTACTCCAAAATTGTATTGCTCCTATCTTCAACCTTCGCTAGAAATGGAGAGAACCTATAGAACTCAAAAATAAAAAACTGTCAAAACTCCCAGACTTCAGAGTTTCTGAGCCTTATATTTATGCCCATCTTGAGGATGTAGACTCTCCCTTGTATATTGACATATTTTCCTATCTTAGACATCCTTAGATACAGTCAACTTAAAATAAATTATTTTTAAATTTTTCTAAAATAGCTACTCAAGCTCAACCTTTTATAATTTGACATAGAAATTAATACCTCTCAAACACAGCAAAAAAGAAATGTACCCTTACTTAGCCTTTGAAAGAGAGGGCTGTACCAGATCTTGTACCAACTAATATAGCAATAAAACTCCAAAGTGTTGATTTTTGGATTCATGTGTCTCAATTCAGAAGACAAATTTTTTCGTCACTAAATGTATTTTTTGATACCATGGTGTCCATTTTTTTTTCTTTTTGGGTCACACCCGGTGATGCTCAGGGGTGTCTCTGCACTCAGGAATTACTCCTGATGGTGCTTGGGGGACCATATGGGATGCTGGGAATCAAACTGGGATGGCCGTATGCAAGGCAAACGCCCTACCCTCTGTGCTATCGCTCCAGCTCCCCATGCTGTTCATTTTGTTGGGAGATTTAAAATGTAACATTATTAAATGTACTATAAGATGAGACACTGTGAGAACAGAAAGCTTCTATGCAAGATGATAGAACATTAATTTTCTGTTTGCCCATCATCCCATTACTCTGTTTTCTCTTCTTGAATATTGCCCCATTTGACTGACTGAATTATTTCTCAAGAAGCTTCACTAAAGGTTCCATTCTTCAGTTCTTTCACTGTTGACCCTTATAGTCACCTGTCAATCAAGGAACAACCAACTTCTTTTGTACATTTTCTTCAGACCGTAACATAACTGCCACTCTGAATTATATCATCTCCTATTTCTTCCTGCTATCAAACATTAATTTCCCTTTAAATATCTAATCCTCCTTCAAAAGGGCATGTTATCACTCCCAAGAGAAAAAAACTTAGTTTTCATGGATTGAAAATAACCTACTCTTTCCATGTAGAAGTATAGTTATATGTACAGCTCATAACCATATCAATGATGTTCAAATTTATTGGAATATAAAAATTAGGAAAAATAAAATACCCGAAAAGCTCCTTGAGAAATAAAATTGAAAAAATGCTGAGAAACATTACTAAAATATTTCAGAAGGTAAAATTTCTTTTACAAGTCCCAACTGGAGCCAAAAAGTACTCTTTCACTAGGAATTGTAATTTTTATTTTATTTATTTTATTTTAAAATTATTTATTTATTTACTTTTAGAGAATTTTTCATGATGATTTGTTACATTCAATATTCCAAAACGAGTCCCACCACCATTGCATCTTCCCAACACCATTATTTTCCCAACCACCACTCAATCTTGCCCCAATAGGAGGTGCTAAATAATTTATTTTATGTTGCTTGTCATTAATTATTCACTAAAAATGATCAAAAAAGATTTTCTTAGAAGAAAGTGTGTGAAAATTCTCATGTCTCACTGTGGATCCATTAAGCCCTTGCATTAGAGATTACTAACATGTTGCTACAGGTTCAGCCTTGTGTGTTAATATTTTCTTAATCAAGATTGGTTGCCTTCTACTTTAAATCCCATCCAATGTGGTGTGCTACTCCTGGTGTATCAGTGGTGTAGAGTTTGAGATGTTGTGCAGCCATCTGCTCTAGGAATTC
Organism: Sorex araneus; assembly: GCF_027595985.1. Taxonomy (NCBI): domain Eukaryota; kingdom Metazoa; phylum Chordata; class Mammalia; order Eulipotyphla; family Soricidae; genus Sorex; species Sorex araneus. The sequence goes on from NC_073311.1 coordinate 49,448,179, forward strand.
TAAAATTTTGAATGGGGTGATACAGCTGGAGTTAAATTTTTAACTAGATGTTGACTTTGGGGTCCGGAAACATTTTTGTGGCTCGTTGATCTCATTTGAGATTTGTTTATGAGTTTCTGGATCATGGCTGGTTAAGGAGCTTACTTAGCACCAGAGACAGTTCACGGGCATGACTGCCAGGCTCCCAGAAGAACAGGACGGGGGGGGGGGGAAGTAGCCCACCCCCAACTCCATGAGAACCTGGAGATTTTGATCACAAAATCTGAAATGCAATTTTTAATTGAAAAAAAGAACATACCTAAACAAAATGTGTCATCGAGATCACTGTCTCTTTATTAATGCATCTAAGTCTATCAGAAGTGAATAATAATTTCAAAACTATGATTGTTAGCCTAGTTTGTCTTCTGTTGTCTCAGAACCAAGCCAGTCTGCTTTACAGGACTTGATTACAGAAAACATGGTCACCTGTGGAACCAGTGATTGATTCATTCTTCTTACAATGAAGAACCCTTATACTGTAGGAGAGGACTGTGCTTACACCGCTTATGTGTATATAACTTTGGCTCCTGAAAACCAGCAAAAAGGGACAAACAAGTAGCTCAATGTCTGCGTGCATGCTTTGCTTGTGGGAAGCCCCATAGTATCTCAGGTACCACTTGGTCTCCTAAGCCTTGCAGGAATGATCCCAAAGTATGTCAGGAGACAGTGCTTAGTATTACTGGGTAAGATACCCAAAGAAACAAAAATTAAAACCCATTAGCCAAATTTAGTATAGCTTCTTATTTCCTCTGAAAGAATCATTCCAAGGGGATATTTATACTGACTAACAAATATTTCTTCCTGTATGCTGGGAAGTATATAGATAGATAGATAAAAGAAACAGACTAGAATGACAGCTTATGGGAACTTTCAATCCAGAATGCTGGCATCAGGAAGTGGAATGCTGTTCCCAGCAGCGGGGCAGCAGAGGCAGGGTGGGTTGGGGTGTCCTGTATCTGTTCTCTGTCTTCTTCCTTGGTAAAACTTCCTGTTGTGAAAGCTCTCTGCAAAGAAGATGACTACCATAACTTAAGGCCCTCAGATATGTAAGAGTCTAAGATAAGCATTTGACCAAAGAATGTTGTTGTTCTCATTTTTGTGATTACTGGTTCTAAGCAATGAATACTGTACGTGGAGAACAGCCTGTCTCTCGGTCCACCAGACTGTTAACCATTCAGCCCATGCTTTTTCCTTCTTATGTCTGTCTCTTGTCTTAATTCTTCTTGCAGGGTCCAAGCTTCAGGCCTGTTTATCTGGACCATCCGGGCACTATACGTGGTAAAAACAGTCATGCTGTAGACAATCCTTGACTAAACTAAAAGAAAAGGGGGCCACCTCTTTCTCGAAAATGGACGTGGAAGTACATTAGGACAGCTTTCCATGGTCTGGGCTTAGTTATTTAGGTTCCTGGTTTTGGGGGTCATTTTCAAGGACAAAATAACTTTGCTGCTGGGAGTTGTTTGTTACATCCTGTTTGGTCTTGAGTGTTATTGCAAAGGTGTTCTCACTATGTATGATCCCCTTCCTTAACAGTAATCATATGAAGAACATACTTTGGTCTGGATATAGTCCATCATTCTCTGGAAAAATCTCCTGAACTTCATCAGCCATAGACCTACTTGATCATCACAGATTAATGTCTAATGACTTGAGTTCATTTGCCTTTAACCCCAAACAGGAGAGTAAGATAGAAAAAAAAAATAAATTCCCTAGTTAATGCTTTCTGAACAAAGACATTTACATTTAATCACTCTAGAACTATGATACAGTGAGACCGTAACAAGCTCATTCCTTTACCATATTGAAACAGACAAAAGTCAGAATGTCTGGTCTCCCAAATGACTAAGTATCTCCACTTCTAACTACCATAAATGTCTGCAGCGTTTCCATTTCCACAGTCTTGCTGTGTTCTTTCTGTCCTTTGTGTGAAAACTATTAAAAAAAACCTTCAGCAATTACACGGTAAAGGAATTCAATACACTCTGAAAAGTAAACTGATATGGGGTTTTAACAAACAACTGATACCACTGGGTAAAGAAAACACAGGAAAATATCAGAAGACTCTAGCAACCATATACCTCTTTTTAGGCCCTCTCCAAGTCACATAAGACTTTGATTTTTTGTTATAAAAAAAACACCAAGGGGTGTGTGTGTGTGTGTGTGTGTGTGTGTGTGTGTGTGTGTGTGTGTGTGTATGTTGAGAGGTTTTTCACCTACCACTGCTGATATAGTCCAATCCTGCCTGGGAAACCAGTCAAACCAGGTGCAGAGCCTGATATACATTTTTCTTTCTTTTTTTTTTTTTAAGTAATTTAGCTGAACTAGAGCAGGTGCATCTGCTTTTGCATTGATTATTAATTAATTAATAAGAGGACCCCAGTCATCAATGCTTGGGGACCACCAAGGCCACTCATGCTGTGACTCAGAGGCCGTACAAGGCTTGGGGATTGAACTCCAAGCCTCCAACGTGCCAGACTGCTGGGAACCGGCCCTAGATGAACAGATCTGAAGCAGGAAACAACAAGGATTAAGAAAGAAATAAGACAGGAAAAGCATGAGGTCAGGGGCCTAACACACTGGTAGACTGAGAGACGGGCTGTTCTCCACGTACAGTATTCATTGCTTAGAATCAGTAATCACAAAAAGGGGAATACCAACATTCTTTGGTCAAATGCTTATCTTAGACTTTTACATATCCAAGGGCCTGAAGTTATGGTAGTCATCGTCTTTGCAAAGAGCTTTCACAACAGGAAGTTTTTCCAAGGAAGGAGACAGAGAACAGACACAGGACACCCCACCCCATCCTACCCGCCCTATACTGGGGCAGCATTCCGCCTCTTGATGCCAACAGCTAGCAACCAGCATTCTGGATTGAAAGGTCGCATAAACTGCCCTTCCAGTCCATTCCCTTTATCTATCTGGTACCCAACATTAAACAATCGCTCTATCACCCGAACAATCTCCCTGGTGCCTGTAAATGCTTTTTGGCACAGCACACCTCACATTAGCAATCACTCAGTAGCAGATGTGTTCCTTCCTTGCCCAGTTCTTTAGGAGCCCCTGGAGATGGTCAGAGAACTACCCCCAGATCACTGCACATTAGTCTTAGCCCTCTACAACAGTCAATAGCAAACCCTCTGTGAAACAAAACGCTGGTTTCTTATAGCATCCAATCTAGGACCAGACCCCACTTTGATAAATTGTTCACCAAATTATCCTGGTACAGAGGCTCCCAGATATATTTGAACTACTTTCCCACTTTGAGTAAACAGTGCTTCCATGGAAATACATCTTTAAGGAAACAAATAGAAAGCACCCCCTATCCTTCCAATATGCACCCAAGGTTTTGTTCCATCCACCTAGATTTTTGTTCTACTCCTCCTAGGGAAATGGCATCACCCACTCTAGAAAACACTTGTCTAGAGCCCAGAAAGAGATTGGGCACTTCTCAGGGAACCCCAGGGCCAATCCTGGTGATATTTAGTCAAACTTGCTGGAAAATTTAATCCTTGGAGTCAAGAATGAGGATCTAATTGGTTCCTGCGGTTCCGGGAGCTAACAGGACCACTGTTGTTCCAGATCACTGTCTTGCAGTGACCAGGGCATCCCCTGGTGCATCCTGGGACTATCACTGTCTCCCCAGCTGGCCAACAGTGGACGAAGGAACCACAGGCTGGTTGGTAATCAGTGGCTGTTTATTCAAGCCTCACAGTGTTAGATATAGAGAAATCATGAAGGGTTGTGGAGAAGCAATTACACATAGGTGTGGTTGAACATTATCATAAACAACAAACAGATGTAAAGCCCTTCCTTCAGAGGAAGTTCTACTGGGAGATCTTCCTAAGGATGGAATCTCACCTAGGGGCTCCAGCACTCTAAATTCCCACTAGGAGATCTGCCCAAGGTCAGAATTCCATATAAGGATATATTGCTTTCTCCTTTCCCTTGCTAGTAATCTATTTAAATAATCATATTAAATTTACTTCTAAAAATAGTATTTCTAGTCAATTTATATTAACACAGAAAGAGATATATTATGCTTAAAGGGTGGCTCTTCCTGGGGACATCTCACTATATATTCTAGACTACAGTCCTCTGGCCAGGTTAGTTATTTTTAATCCCAACAAGGCCCTTATTCAATCACTTCTTTTTGGGTCATGTCAGTTTGCTACATGATTGTACTCTTAACTTATTATACTTCTTATGGGGCTAAATTTGTTCCTTTTTCAAAGCCAGGGTTGCTTATGGTTTGGCACATACTTTTTGTGGGGTATTAGGAACTAAGGGCAACTGAGACTTAAATCAATTAAATATGATTGATGCCCAGGAGTAAATATTATTTCTAGTCAATTAACTCCCATGTTACAAAAGCATAATATTAACTCTCTTCCTACAAAAAGGACATTGTTCTAAAATAAACTATGCAAAAGAGATAAAGGAAAGAGAAAAGCAGTATTTCATTTACATATATAAAACCCAGAGCCCTCAGAAGATTTGACTTTACAGGTTATAGTGTCTGACTTGGGTACATTTGTGATTCACAGGTAAAGGAAGAAGAGCACAAAGGAGACGTTACACATGAACCAGAGGATTGGGTGTGCCTCAGGAGTACTGTGGTGGGTATAACTCAGTAAACCTAAGCTCCCTGGGGGGAGGGTTGGGGTCACAGAGGAAGGACAAGCCAATGTTACTTCTTCAAATGCTTAGAACTATAATCCAATAGGCCACACTCTGATTGTAGGTTCTATTTGGTTCTGGAGACTGAACTGGGTTCCCTAAACTCTTAACTGTGGGTCATGACTCACATGGACCTATATGGAACTGTTTAACTTCATGTAAAGATCACACACACATAAATGGCAACAATTAAAGGTTTCTGAATGACCAAAAATTAATTCAAAATCAAATGCCTCATGAATTTGAGGTGTTTCTTCAAGGATTTCTTATACACTTCTCCAGTGAAAAAAGGTTAATGAGTGGGAAAAGCTTTAGAATCTTTGCCTAAGACGGTCAAATCCTATTAAGAATCTCTTCAAATGCCTTCCCACCGAAATGCCCAGTTGTGTAGGATACAGTTGACCTAGAACTGAACTGGACCAGAATAGCCAAAACTATTTGGTTGTCTGACTTTGACTTTTGGCTAAGGTCAGAGAGGTGGAATTTATAAAGTGCTGTTTAAAGTTTGGAATTCCCAGGGCGACCTCTAGGGCAAGTTTGTTGAATAATGATTTGTGACTGGCATAGTCAGTTACATAACCAACTAGGCAATTTGAATGATGAGGAACTGCTGGAAACTTCTTCATTTTATTTTTCCAGAGATAAACTACCTCCATAGGTAGATGAATTCAGAGACAGAACCCAGACCATCTATAGGAAAGAATTCTGAGGTGACAGCTCTGGCAACCCCCAGGACCCCAATTATTAACGCCCATACTCTGAGTCTTCTTGGTCCTTTACATAAAGTTAATGTAAGTTTTTTGTGTGGCATTTAATAATTATGCCTAAAACCCTACAGGTGGGGTTGGAGCAATAGCACAACAGGTAGGGCATTTGCATTGAACTCGGCCAACCCGGGTTTATTCCCAGCATTCCGTATTGGTCCCCCGAGTACTGCCAGGGGCAATTCCTGAGTGCATGAGCCAGGAGTAAACCCTGTGAATTGCCGGGTGTGACCCCAAAAAGCAAAAAATAAATAAACTAAAATAAGTAACTGGTTCAAAAAATTACCTGCACCGTATAGATTCCTCTGTTGTGTGGTTTCCCTTGCTACAGCACACAATCAACTCAGATTTAACTCAATTTTTCACCCATCCACCTTAGACTGCATGTACCAATGAGAAAGGCCGAGGTAGAAATCTGGGACCTCTCATATACTAGATCAAATGGTACTCAACAATGGTGAAAATTAACCTGAATGAATTCTTGGTCTAAAAATTTAAAACCCAAGTCAGATCAACATTTTAGAAGCTTAGGTTGTCACATTTAAATCAAAATCTTCAGCGCAGTGATGCTCAAAGACAGTGCCTGATGTGGGAGCCATGGCTGTGGGTATTTGTGTTGATTCATGGTTTCCAGGTTCTTCAATATTTTCAAGAGTGAAAATGTTGAACGAAAATGTTGAATAGTAAAGATGTTCAAACTCAGAGTTAGAAAGATTGAGATGTAAGACACTCCCCAGTAGGGAAGGAATTTAGTGTAAGACTCAGTTCCTAAGTTAAGAATAGCTAGTTATGGGGTCGGAGCGATAGTACGGTGGGTAGGGTAAACACCTTGTCTTGCGAGCAGCCAACCTGGGTTCAATCCCGGCATCCTGTATGGTTCCTCAAGCACCGCCAGGAGTAATTCCTGAGCACACAGCCAGGACTAACCCCTGAGCATCACTGGGTGTGACCCCCCCCCCCAAAAAAAAAACAATAGCTAGTCAATTTTGGTTGTTCTTGTGGAGTTTTTATAGTAAAACTGGATTTTTGTGTTTCTTATCTAACAAAGAATAAGTGGATTGCTATTTGTTTCCCAGAGCTGTCTTATTAATTTAAGGCCCATTTGTGTTATTATGATAAGAATGATGTTTTTCATTTGCATTCCTACTCAGTCTGGGTGGAACTATTTATTTAAGACATTATATGCTTGACCAGCTGCGTAGGTGTTGCCTAATTATCTCTCAGTCTCCTGTGAATGCAAAGCTTGGGGAAGAATTTATGTTTCAGAGAGAGACCATAAATTTGCAGAAATGTTTAAGATGTAGGGTGGGGACAGCTAAAATGGAGCTGCTTGCAACAATAACTGGCAAGGGGAAATTACACTTCCTCTTTCAACCTACTAAATAATTTTAAATAGTGGGAGGATACTGCCACTATTTAGGATACTGCTGTAGGTTGATTGCTAGCTGCCTCCTCTGCTGTTTTGCTTTCATTGCTCATGCTGGGTTCGTGATGACAATTTGGTCACTGAGAAAGGTTGTGCTCAGTAGAGTATGTTAATATAAGAAAGGCTCAACAAATGTTTGAGAACAGAGATAGAGATAACGGATTTCTTTCTACATTTTCAATAATGTAAATCTTTCTTACTTTTTTCTCTCCAAGTTGCAGTAGAACATTATGGTTAAAAAGGGTGCAGAAATACAGCTAGTCACAAGCTAGAGACAAAATAGAAATATAGCCAAACATGGAACTGGGCTGATAGTACAATGGGTAGGGTACTTTCCTTGCATGCAGTCAACTGAGTTTGATCCCCAGCATTCCCTATGGTCCCCCAAGCACTGCCACTCATAGCTGCAGAGCCAGGAATTAGCCCTGAGCATCACTGGGTGTGACCCAAATACAAAAAAAAAAAAAGAAAGAAAAAGAAAAAGAAAAACAAAGAAAAGAAAAGAAAAAGAAAAAACGAAAAACAGACAAAGCACTATCCTCTTCCATATTCTCTATAAATTATAAGACAAAAGTGAAGACCAAAAGGTTTTCCATAGGTCTAAAAATTAGTGTCTTCACATGCTAACTGACCAAAGATCAGTTTTAGATGAAGACAACTGTCCTTGCCCCTGAGTCTAACTATATGGGCAGGGTGTCTTCAATTTGCCTTCCCTTCACCCCAAGAAGGCCAAGGATAAGAACAGCCTTCCTCATTGAGTCCTTCCCCAAAGACTAACCTTTACTTTGTGTGGGTTTGGTGATAAGGTGAAGTGCCTCTCCAGGAACCAGCCTATTAGAGGATTTTATTGTTTTGTTTGATACCCACAGGTGAGAAATACACCCTTGTTCCCTGTTCATTCCCTACAAATTCCTCTTTTTGTGACTGTGCAGAGCAGATCATTACTCTGAGCAATGAGTAATGAGTCCACTGTCTTCCAACCTGAAGGCATGTTGCAGTGGACTTGACCTTTGTGCTCATGTATTCTTTTAACTACCTGCTTCCATAGTGTTGAAGGTGAATGCGAAGGGGACTCACAGAGTGGCCATCAATATGTGTCATCTTTTTATACTATGTCATACGCAAACTTGCTCTCTGTTGAGAATGTTTCATTCTCCAGAAGACATGGGAGGTGGCTAGGGAGGTAATAATAGGCACAAAACCTTAGCTGTCAATCAACAAATAATAAAAGAATGGGGAAGGTGGGGAGGATGGCCAGACCAGGGGTGGCATAGGGACAGGGGTGGTGAATTATAGTCACTTCAGTGAAAATGGTCTGTGGGAAGTTTGTACATCGATATTATACAATTGAACAACATTGTAACCCTATTGCCTAAAATACAATCAATTTTTTAAATTAAAATAAAAACTAAAACCAAATCTGGATTAGAAAAGATTGGGAAGTTGCTAACCAGAGCTCTGTCAAATTCTACCTCTGAGAAACACTTGAATCTTAAATTGGAAAAATAAAGGTCTCTTTTCATCCATGTAAAAGTGTTGTTTTATTCTAGCTAATAGTTACAACTTGGTGAAGGGGCCTGAGCAACCTTACCAGACTGGCCAGAGCTACAGCAAAGGCAGAGTCAGTTACTTGCAAACTGCCACTGGAAGCTAATCTGGCTTCCTCAAGGCTTTGGGGGGAGTGGTGTGTGTAATTTCGACTCCTGGAGGACCCCCTAATTTGGTGGATGCCTGAAAGCTTTCAATTTTTCAGTTTTTCATTCAATTCTATCTGAATCATCAAGGAGAAAATTCCTTTCACTAATATGTTCTTTTTTCTGGGTCTTTGCAGGTTTTTCTCTGCGATATAGAAGGGACTGGTCTTCCACTGTGTTTTCCAATATCAGGAGAAACCAACGGATTATTCCTGTTACCTGATCGAAGGGAAACAAGAGGAAAATCCCGTCAGTTCCTGCTGGGGACTAAAGAGAGTTTTTGTTTGAATCTATTTTATTCTCTTCCTCCTCTTCTTCAATTCTTGCTGGATGATGGACAAGTCAAATAGATATAAGTCATGGTAAGACTAAAAGCCCACAGGCAGAACTGAAAGGTCAGAGGTTCCTCTGTTGAAACCAGTTGAGTATGTGTTGTCCTTGGTTATAGCACCTGGATGAAATAAAAAGAAAGGGCGCACAGGCGGCGAGGCAGGCGAAGGAAGGAAGAAGGCCAAACTGGTTGCTCGATCGGTTTATTTCATGTCCATCTCCATTCTCCTCTGATTCTCCTCCTGCTTCTTTCTCCCCCATCCTACTTCATTCTCTCTCTCTGCCTCTCTCCCGGCTCTCGGTCTCTCTCTCGATCTGTGGATCTGGCCCCCGTGGATCTGGCCCTGTGGATCTGGCCCCCATGGATCTGGCTCCGTGGATCTGGCCCCCAACCCACTCTTACAGCCTAGTTAAATCTCCACAGCATGAGGGGGTTGGGGCATACACATAGGTGTGGTCAGCAATAGGGTAAGGTTCTTTTCCCTCAGGGGATGCTTCTCCTAGGACTTAATTCTCTATCAGCAGGAGGATCCACCCAAGGGCAGAGTCCCATGAATGTGTTTCTCTTCTCCTCAGCCAGCAAACATATAAGTATTCATAATATTAATTATTTTGTATGGACACAATAAGAGATGCATTAAAGCTTATAGAATTGCTCTCCTGGGGGCATCTCAATCTCAGACTACAGTGCTCAGGCCAGATCAGTCTTTCCTATCCCTGGCAGGGTCCCAGTCTCATAATTACTATTGGATCATGACAGCATTTGTCTATGATCAAGCTCTTAACTTATAGTTAAGAATTAGGCACTTTGGCCAGGCCCATCTCGATGCCAGGGTAGCACATAACTCACCGCTTGCCCTGGATCCTTCCCGTCCCACGTCGGGAACCCTACTTTGGGGTGCTAGGAACTGAGGGCAACTGAGGCTTAAGTGGAGGAAGCAGATGCCCAGGAGGGAATATCGAGGCCAATTAAGTCTTAAGTTATAAAATCATAATATTGTCTTCTTGTGTCTATACAAAAAAGACATAGCTTTAAAATAAATTATTCAAAAGGCATAAAGAGGAGAGAAAGGCAATGTTATAATATTCAGTGTCCTAGGAAGTTCTGACCTTACCAATTAACAGAGTTTGATTAAGGGAAGAGCAGATAAACTGGTAGAAATGGTTACAGATAAACAAAGGAATGGGAGTGACTTGGGAGCACTTTGATGGGTGTGACTGATAAACCTAAGTTCCTAGTGGCAAGGGGGAAAGGACAAACCAATGATATCCAACAGCATTTCTGGATTGTAAGAAACTGAGCAGAGATTTTCCTTGAGTGAGAGGAACCAAGGAGAGTCAGGAATGACTCAGGGTGGTTTAGTCAAGTCCTTTCCCATTCCTAACTTATCAGAGATTTTCACAAGACAAATCTCTCCATGGAACTGCATGTAAGATTGAAAATGAAGGCTGGTGAGTCATGGGTCAGCTTTGAAGACTGGAGACACTGCTCTCTTCCTCAGTTCTACTGATTCATCGAGAGGCTTCAAAGAAAGGACTTGCTTGTGTGTTTCATCATGCACCTAATAACACTTTAGCAGAAATTGCCTCTAAGCCAGAAAAACATAACCAGGAAATTCTTCTTCCTCTTTATGGTTCCTTATTCTGTTCCCTTATGTCATCCTCTTTCAAAACCGTATTTACTTTCTTCTCTCTCTCTCTCTCTCTCTCTCTCTCTCTCTCTCTCTCTCTCTCTCTCTCTCTCTCTCTCTCTCTCTCTCTCTCTCTCTCTCTGTCTCTCTCTCTTTCAAGCCTTATTCTCAAAATCTTTGGAAAGCAACAGGGACCTCAAATCAACTATAGTTCCTTATAGAGAAATTTGCAGCAGGTATTGGGGACCTGTTACCATTAAAATTTACATCTCAAGGCCTCTCTGCTGCTGCACGAGCATGATCCCAGAGGCCAACTAAGCTACTTTGGACACCAGCAGCTCACAGCAATGCCTCCAGACTGTGAACTGAGCCACTGCCCCATGCGGCGCTAGGGGTGGAGGGTTTCTCTCTCGACCCTTCCTTTCTGGGCACAGCATGGCGATCACCGCTTTTTGAGCACAAAATGGAAGTACCAGCCGGCAGCCATGGGATGTGTGGGAGATCCCGGGGGGCGGGTGGTACCGGCTCCACCCTCTGCCGAGATTTAAGCACAGAGGCCACACATGTGTGGCCTCTCTGCTGCTGCACGAGCGTGATCCCAGAGGCCAACTAAACTACTTTGGACACCAGCAGCTCACAGCAATGCCTCTAGACTGTGAACTGAGCCACTGCCCCATGCGGCGCCAGGGGGATAGGGTTTCTCTCTCTCTGGTTTTCCATCTTATGAGCACCACAAAAGGGAACTAAAAGCTTGCAGTGGTGTAATTTCAGGCAGAATTTTCCCTGGACTTTATACAGACATCCAAAACTGCGCAGCGACCTCATATCTCTTGTCAGTAATGTGAAATTGTTCCTTTTTAGCGGGTCTGACTTTGGGGGGAAACTCCAAAAAATAATAGTGAGATTTTTGTTGAAATATTGAAGGTAATCAAAATAAAGTGAAAACTATCAGTTACACAGGTGTGGGGGGAGGTATAAGGGGGCTCCTGGTGGTGGATAATATGCACCAGTGATGGGATGGGTGTTGAGCATTGTATAATGAAGACTTAGACTGAAAACTCTGTAACTTTCCACATGGTGATTCAATTATAAATAAATAAATAAATAAAATAAAATTTACATCTCAAGATCCTGGACTGAACTGCATTTTAAAGTTAAAGAGTTCTCCCATTGTTAACTGAATTTCATAGAATTTGCTAGAAACTTTGGTGGCTGTGGCAGCATAGGTGTCAGAATACTCAGACCAGTATTAGCGAATCCTTGTGCCAGGGAGCAAGGCAAAGCAGTGGATGGAGCAAGCTGAATGGAAAAATTTTTTAGAGGTTTTTTCTACTATAAGAAAATAAGCAGGAATACTTTCTTCCTTCCAAAAGCCTGATGTAAGCATGCCTGGTTATTTTGAGAGAATTGAGAAAACTTTCAAACCATACTTAGGCAGGACTGCAGACTCCTCCCAAGATCACTTGAGAGATCCCTTGTTAAATTCAGCTTTGTAGAAGGATTAAGTGAAGAATTAGTCAAATGGATTAAGAGATATTAGTTTTACTAGTCAGCACTTCATTTGGGTGCATTCATTTTAAAGATTATCAAGTGTTGGAATCATAAAAGAAAAAAGTAATAAAGGCACTAAGCTTTCGTACGCAGTTAACACTACCGAGCAATCAGAATCAGGTACAAGACTACAAAGGCAAGTCCCAACCTACTAGAAATGTTCAGCATTTTCTTTTACTGCAGGATACCTGAGTACCTAAAGACATATTGCAGGGGAAAAAAAATAAAGACCTAGGAAGTAGACAAGACTGAGACTGATTTACTGATAAAGGAGTGTTCCAAGGAACTTGAGATCAAGTCTTACCTTTCCTCTTGTCAAACATCATGGGGGGACGTGCAAAACAAATTCAAGTCATGTATGAAGCAGATTTCATTTGTAGTATTCCATGTTCAGCTCTAAACCCTAAAGAAAATGTTTTAGAGCACAAAACAACTACAAATGGCATGCTTATCTAATACCTCATGACTATCTATGAACTCTTTTTATTGAATTCTACTGGAAATTGAAAATATTCATGTTTTTCTCTTAGTATAAAATGTCCATATATATGTATATATACATATATATGTATATATATATCACGAATCATGAATCACGAAATCCCGTTAATCATCAATTTCTCGAGTGGGCTCAGTAATCTCTCCATTCGTCCTTTCCCTGAGATTTCAGAAGTCTCTCTCGACTCGGCCCTCCCAACGATGTCGCACTGGAGGCTCTTTCAGGGTCAGGGGAATAAGATCCAGCTTGTTACTGGCTTTAGCATATGAATACACCATGGGAGCTTGCAAGGCTGTCCCATGTGGGCAGGAAACTCTCAGAAGCTTGCCAGTTTCTCCCAGAGGGAGAAGTAGGCTACAAGATATCACACGGCCATGAAGTGGCCACGCGCTTCTGGGAGCTTGCTTTTAAGTCTCTGGATGTTGGCCGTTGATGGGATTACACACACCTGGGTTCCTCTGCCGGTACCTTCATGCATGAGGCCTGTCCAAACGTGTGGAGAGGGGCCTGGCTGTCTTACCCGGGGCCCCTTGGAGGGGATGGGCTCCAGCTTCCCTCCCCACCGCGAGCAGAGTTCCCGGTGGCCAAAGACCACCGGAACCTAGCCACAGATATGCTTGAGGCCCCTCTCCACCAATTTTAGAGGGAATATATATCGTTATCCATCAATTTGTTCGAGTGGGCACCAGTAATGTCTCCATTCATCCTAGCCCTGAGATTTTAGCAGCCTCTCCTTACTCATCTTTCCCAACAATTGGAAGCTTTTTCAGGGTCATGGGAATGAGACCTGTTATTGTTACTGTATTTGGCATATCGAATACACCATGGGGAGTTTGCCAGGCTCTCCCATATATATATGTATATACATATATATATACATATATATACATATACATATATATATATATGTATATACATATATACATATATATATATTCCCTCTAAGATTGGTTGCCTTATATTTTGAGCCCCAACAAATGTGGTGTGGTACTCTTGGGGTCTTGGTGGTGTGTGGTATGAAGTATCCAGGAATAGGTTCACTTGTGGGTGAGGCTCGGCCTGAGCGTGTGGAGAGCAGCCGTGAGGTGGTGGTGGTTGAGCTCTGGAGGGTTTTGTCTGCTGGGGCTGGGTCTCGTGGGGCAGGGAGGGGTCTCACCCAACCCCTCTGGGGCACCCCAAGTGAAACAGCCTGGCAGGGGGTCTGCCGGCCTGGTTACGGTGAACATCATGTTATACTCCCTTTCCGGAGAAAAGGGCATGCCATCTGGATGGTGGCTGATGATGAAAACCCCATCCTAAGTGAGCTCTGTCCTTGGGGATAAGTACCTTCTGCTCCTCTAGTGTATCAAGTCAAAATTCTCCTCCTTGTCTGCACCTAGTCCAAAGGCAAACTCACACATATTTCCAAGGGCCTTCTCTCCTCCCCCAAATCCCTAGGACCTTGCCTTAACATGTTTGGAAGACAAGCTTGGGAGATAATATAGGGGTTAAGGCTCATACAAAGCATGCACCTGAGGACATTGGTGGAAATGCACACGGGTGGAAGGACAGGTGTTGGAACATTATATGACTGAAACCCAATCACGAACAACTTTGTAACTATATATTTCACTGACTCAATAAAAATAAATAAATAAATAAAATAAAGCATGCACCTGAGTCTGGTTTGACCCAGTTCCCTGAGCACTGGAGTGGTCCTGATGATCTGCCACATTACAAAGTCCAGCTTTTTGAGTCACACCAAGCGATGCTCAGGGATTACTACTGGATCTGCACTCAGGAATTACTCCTGGCGGTGCTTGGGGGACCATATGGGATGCCGGGGATTGAACCCAGGCCAGCTGCTTGCAAGGCAAATGACAAATGCCCTACCCACTGTACTATCACTCTGGCCCTATATTCTTATATTTCTGATTGGGTGAATGATCTGAGACATGCACCTTCATTATTTTAAAGAAGATATATATATGTACATATATATATATATATGCTTTTTGGGTCACACCTAGCGATGCGCAGGGTTTACTCCGGCTCTGCACTCAGGAATTACCCCTGGCGGTGCTCAAGGGACCATATGGGATGCTGGGAATCGAACCTGGGTCGGCCGCGTACAAGGCAAATGCCCTCCCCGCTGTGCTATCACTCCAGCCCCAAAGAAGATATTTTTAAATCTGTACATGGGACTAGAAGAGCTAGTACAAAGATTACATCATCTTCCTTACATGTGGCCAACCTTAGTTCTATCCCTGGCAGTACATTATCCCTCCGTACACCCAGGAGTGTCCCCCATGCTCAGAGTTAGGAATAGTCTCTGAGCACTGTCAGATGTCACCCAAACTCATTCTCCAAAATAATTAATATTTAAAACATCTCAAATGTTTTAAATATTAATGTAAAGAGTTTACATACATGACAAATTATGATCCTGACTACACTTGAGGCCTCAGATATTGGGAAAATTTAACTTCGGTTTCTCATAAACTTTGGTGTACAGCCTCTGCATTCATTGAAAGAATCCATCCTCTAAACCCATGAAAATAACACTAGTGTTTAATAAGTACTTTCCAAAATTTCTGACTATCCACTTAAGCCCCAAATCATGGAAGGGTTAAAATTCCTAATTAAATCCTTTTAAAGAAAAATATTACACAATCCCCTATCCAAAGCTCTGTTCCACCCCATCCCTTGAGTAAGAAAATAGTGTGGTAATGTTTGGAGTTTTGCCCAAGACTTGAAGGCAATGAACTTCATCATGTTACCCTGAAGTGCCAAATCTGTACTTCTTATCTTCTTATCTCAGTTAATAGTCCCTACCTTTTAATAATGTATTTTGTACCTTTTTCAGTGTTTACTGTTTATTTGCATTCATCTGAAAATTAAAGTAAAGACCCTAGTAAAGGCCCAGAGCTATGGTAAGAGTTCAACTGATTTTTCCAAAATATTATAAAAAGAACTTTAATGAGTTTACTCTTTCCCGAGAGTCCAAAATTATACATTATGTACAGTGCTTCACTATCTTGGAAAATTCTAATTGGAAAATTTTAATTTTTAACTGCAGAAATTGGCACACACAGGGCAAAAGATGCTCAAGGAAAAACTACAGTTTTGTTGAGGAGCAGTGAATATTTAGGTCATGTAATTAGCTTTTCCCTGTTCCATGCACCAAATGATAGTGAGAGGAATTGTATAATTTGCCTAAAACAGATCTAAATTTCTCACTTTTTCCCTATAGCCTAACCTTTCTTAAACTTGTGAAATAAGATCTGCAGGTTCCTCTGGCCTGGACAGCAGTACACTGAAGGGACTCAATAGACCATAAGAAAACTGTGGCATCAGCAGTCTTTAGGACAATGAAATCATGCATTACTCTTTTTTTTTTTCTGTTTTGGGTCACACCCAGTGATGCACAGGGATTACTCCTGGCTCTGCACTCAGGAATTACTCCTGGCAATGCTCGGGATGCTGGGAATTGAACCCGGGTCTGCCGCGTGCAAGGCAAACACCCTACGTGCTGTGCTATCACTCCAGCCCCGACCCTTCTTAACTATGGATGAAAAAGGAGACACGGTCTTAAAAGATTTATTCAGGGGCTGGAGCGATAGTACAGTGGGTAGGGCGTTTGCTTTGTATGCAGCAGACCCGGGTACGATTCCAGCATCCTATATGGTCCCCCTAGCACTGCTAGGAGTAATTCCTGAGTGCAGAGCCAGGAATAACTCCTGTGCATCGCCAAGTGTGAACCCCCCCCCCCGCAAAAAAAAGACTTATCCCGTAGGCATGGACAATACCATAGATCCTTACAATATTGTAGTCAGTCTTTGGACCTGGTAATTAAGGTCTGGCCTCTTGACTCAGCTTTGGTATTCTGCATTGGTATTCTGGATAGCAATAAAAGAAATAATTCCAGGAAGACTTCTTTTCATCTCTACTTCCCATTCTGTGGAATTGTTTTTAAATTGTATCTTACACAATACATTTTCACAGAAATACCTGAAAGAACAGATTGAATTTGTAAAAAAATTACCCAACTCTTTCCCAATATCGCATTACTTCCATGGAACAAGTTGAATGCCATCACTTTATTTTCACTTTATTTCCTGAGGGTGCCATTTGTAATCACAGGAAATTAACTGATTCCCTTTAACTCCTGGGGAAAGCTTCCACAAAAGTGCTCTGGATAATGAAAGTACTGTTGATAGAAATAAGTTAATTTGATTTACAAATGGATTTCACCGTAAAGGGTCACAAGAAAAATATCAAGTCAAATCTGGTATGCAATGACCTCATTAGATTCTATCTTAGAACAACCCTCTGGGTCCCGCAGAGCAAGTCAAACTTGCAGCATTAACCTCGGTTGTTCATTGAAAATGGGGGATTACTCATTATTCTGGATTTCTTTGGAAACGAGGATCCTACTAACCTCAGTAGTGCAGCCCATAAAGAAGGGGAATCAAGTGGAAGCCATTGAGAAGCTGTGCTAAATCTCTATAGAATTGGCCATAATGAATAATATGGAACAGGGCCTGAAGAGATAGCGGAGGGTTAATAAGGTGCCTGCACTGCTCATCCTGGTTCAGTCCCTGGCAATTCATATGGCCTTCTCAGTGGCACTGCAGGGACTTTTTCCTGAGCACAGAGCCAAAAATGATTCTTGAGCACTGCTGGGTATGATCAAACTTCCCCCACCATTACCACACACACACACACACACACACACACACACACACACACACACACACACACACACACACACACACACACACAGAAATACGGGGCACAGAATCTCCCAAAACAAAAGGTAAATAGTTAGCCTAGTCTGTCACTAAAAATGACTTTCTGACAAAGGCCAAATAACTCGTACCCTTTTTCTTCTGGTAGTTTTAATAAAACTTCTTTTAGAGTTTTAGAAATTTGCCACAGAGAATGAAAGTCTCTCCAGGATACGAAAGAGGGAGGGGGAATCAACTCGAGTAGGGATCACTGAGAGATCAGCACTTTTCTGAACCCAACTTTCTGTGTTATGGAGCATTCATAAACTTCCCCTCGGAGTTTGATAAGTGGTACTTGGTATAGACAGTAATAAGGAAAACTTCCTTTACTTTAGCACATTCCTACTGTATAATTTGCCCAAAATATAATTAAGGATTATTCCTACTTAATGCCACCTATTTCGGATAGCAATATGCATTCATTATGATTTGCATGTTTTCTCACTGTGTTGAAGCTTTCCCCTGCACAAACAGTAGGATAATTGTTACCAGAATGGAGAATTCTTTGGGGAATTCCAACAGAACTTTACAGTGTTGATTTGATAATATTTTTTTCTTTTTCATAAAGCTACTTAAAAAAAGGCAATAGTCATGGTTACACAAAAACCCAGATAAATCCATGTTATCTCTTCAACATGAATTCCTCTTTCTCTTTTTTCACATTTCTCTAGTAAATTTCTATCAATAAAAATTATTTTGCTCCACTGGGACTGGGACTGTAGCACATCAGATAGGGCATTTGCCTTGCACTCAGCCGACCCAATTTCAATTCCCAGCATTCCATATGGTCCCCTGAGCACAGACAGGAGTAATTCTTGAGTGCGTGAGCCAGGAGTAACCCCTGTGCATCACCGGGTGTGACTCAAAAAGGAAAAAAAAATTTGCTCCACTGTTTGATCTCTTGAATTTCTTTTCTGTGGGAGAAGGCAATAGACCTAGAACACCTGTACCTGTAAAGTTTTCTCTGGGCCAAATAGCAGTCAGTTGATAAATAGTGATGATCCCAGAATCAGAGATCACCCCACCCTCTCCCACACTGGAGAGATGATCATCCCAACTCATGTCTTTGGTGTAGAACTAGGTAGGCTGATCTTTGATTCCAGTAATATTGCTGTCTTATCAGCCAACCACCATTTGGTCCTGAGCAAACCTTAGAGTACCTGGGTTAAGACTGACTTTCCTGCAAACAGCAATTTCTCACTCCAGCCGGAGTCCATGGCTCCCTGATAACTCAGGTGGAGGGGACCCATTCTTATACACCGAAGAACAAGTGAGCCTTAGGCACAGCTGCCTTGTGGGCTTGGTGAGATAAGTCTATCCTTGCAGTATAGGTGCTTGTAAGTTACTTTACCAGTCCTGCCCCTTGCCAGGTCTTTACCCGGCCAGCCAAGGTGGGTTGAGCAGAGAGGTGGAAACACCATTTTCTATAGGCTAACTCCATTGCTCCCCATGTTATCAAGTCGCTTGCAATAGAATCACGGCATGATTTCAGAGATGTTCTTTTTAGTTTTCAAATACTTTCCAGTTGGAGCATTTTAATATGCTTATTCTGCTCCCCGTAAATACATTTTCTGTGGTACAGGATTAGAACTTGGAGTTAACCAAATAAGGCTTTCCCATAATTGAAGGATAGTACCACCAAGCAATCTGACAATTTTTTTTTTTGCTTTCTTGGGTCACCCCCCAACGATGCTCCAGGGGTTACTCCTGGCTCTGCACCCAGGAATTATTCCTGGCAGTGCTTGGGGGAGCATATGGGATGCTGGGGATCAAACCTGGGTCGGCCGAATGCAAGGCAAATGCCCTACCCTCTGTACTATCACTCCAGCCCCCTCTGACAAAATTTTTATTGCGAAATATTTACTAGAGAAATGTGAAAGGAGAGAAAGAGATGAACATACATTGAAGAGGTAACATGGGTTTATTTAGAATGGGAAAAGCAAATAATGGCCTTTAGGAGATGGACAATTCCTCTAAAACGTATTGGCCTGAAGTTCTCTGCATACAGGAAATTTAATCTGGGCTTAAGGTTGTCACAGGAAAAGTCTTGGACTCTGGATTGTTCTTTCATATCATTATGACCCTTAGTCTCCTGTAGCTTCTCCATCTCTGAGGGGGTCCACCCTTCTCTGGGGGGAGGTTTCAGCTTCCCCATCTTCCAGGAGTTCCGAATTTTCATCTCAAACGAATGTTCTTCATGCCTTGGGCTATTTCAGGGTTGGACAATTTCTCCTTGAATTTTAGTATTTCCCCCAAACTTTGTACTGTTACTTCTACCCACCTTCCCCTCAACTATTTGCCTGCAACAATTTTTCCAAACACTTAGGTTGGTTTGGCATTAAGCTGTAGAGAGCCTTCCAAATTTATGGGAAATGACCTAAAAGAAGTCAGTGGATATGCAATTCTATGGCCCTGTCTTCCACCTGGTTGTCGAGGCCTTTGCAAGCTAATGAAAACAGGCAGTCAGCAGTAGGAACCTTGGAATAAGTTACAGGAAGTCATGGAACTAAAAAAAAAAAAAAAGGGAGAATTTTTCTTCCCAGCCCCCAGCCCTAGATTATAAGACTGAAGACACCATTAAAAGCCCCAGGCTAGGAGCCATCAGAGACAATTAATCTGGACCCAAAGCCCTGATAGGACTCTGAGTGAAGAGCCCCAGAGTTCAAAGTCCCTTCCCTTGACTATGCCCTAGCTAGGACTCCTTTAGGCAGAGAAAGCTCTATAGCATTGCACTGCAGCACCATCATCCTTCATTGATGTGCTCGAGCGGGCACCAGTTATGTCTCCATTCGTCCCTGTCGCATGCTAGTGTAGCCCAATGGTGTCTGCTTGCTCCAGGAACACAAAGTGAGACTTGTTGTTACTGTTTCTGGCATAATGAATAATCCACGGGTAATTTGCCAGGCTCTGGTCACAACCAGTTACAGAGAAAGCTCAGAGCTGAGAAAATTTAGAAAAAAAAAAAGTCTATTTTATCAACTTTTCAAAGGAACTCAATCTCCATTCTGCTGTGTCTGGTATATCCTATCTTGGATGCAGACATCTCTCCCCTCAGGTGAAAACTTTGTTCTCCCTTGGACATGTTTCTTTCTTTTTCTCCTTTTTCAAGGGTAATTGTTTCTCTTCTTTTCTTTTTTGCACTTATTTCTTTTACTCACTTCGTCATATTTTTGTTGTTGGGGTGGGGCAGTTGTGCAATGCTCAAGGGCTATTCTTTATACCTAACTACGAATCTGGTAAAGCTCAGGGGGCCTTATGCAAGGGTAGGAATCAAACCAGGGTCATCTGCAAGCAAGGCAAGTGTCTTAACCTCTCTAGCAGCACTCCTTTCTCATTAAACACTTATACATCACCATGTTCTCCTAAAATCCATTTCTGGAAGGATGTTCTTCATGCCTTTGAACTACCTCAGTCATGGGCAGTTTCTTCCTAAGTTTTATTATACCCCACAAGTTATTGACCAGGGCCTCCTTAACCATCTGCCTGCAACAAAACTTCAAAATATCCAGATGGAGGTAGAAAGTGTCTCTTCCTCTTTCTGCAAATAGCACACCCTTGCCCGGGCCTGAAAACAAGTTTGGGGGGATGAGGGGACCAGTTCTCAATCATGCAGATCAAGTAGGTATTAGGTGAAGCTTGAGGCTGGCAGGATTCCCTTGGTGCAAAAGTTTATGCAGAATTTTACAGTCCTGAGTTCTCCATACACTTAGTTCACCAGCAATATTGTAGAGAGTCAGGCAGAAATGACCTAGCACTGTATTTATTGCAGTGATCACTTGCTTATTATTGTAGGGAGAAAAAAAAAAGCACAGTTTACTTTTCATTTGTGGGGAGATTTTAGGAAACCTTGTGGTGCTCAGGGCTTAGTCCTGTTCAGGACTTAGTCCTGCTCAGGGATCATATACTAAGGGTACTATAATGTAGGGACCAAATTATTAGGCAGGGATCAAATTGGACTCAGCTGCATACCAACCAAAACCCTCACCTCCTGGGCTGCTCTCCAAGACCCCTCATGACCATTTAAAATATAAAGCCATGCCATCCAGAAAGAAAATAATTTTTGATATCACTTTTTAATTAAAAAGGATTTTAAAATATAATTTCACAGTATTTGAAGTCAGTGGGCTCCCAAGTGAGTGGCTTATGAGAAGCAGAAAGGAGAGAGACGGCCACTATCTTCTGATTCACCTCTGCCATGCTGAGACCCAGCTGGGAGATCTAGGACCAATAAAGTCTGCCATGATTCCCTGCATGGCTCAGGCGACAGCCCTGCCAGCCCCAGTCAAGCCACACCTGACGTCCACTTGGTCTGCTCAACTCCAGAGTCAATCTCCATATCCCCATTTCTTAGGGAGTCAAGGACTCAGGCTGAGTGAGGAATTGCTTTATTCAGTAAAAGAAAACCAGTCCTAGGTCTTACCCAGGCATTCTGGGTCCTTGTCTTTCTCACAGAAAAGAATTTCGAAGTGAAGTAAAAAGTATATTTTATTTGGAGGTTTTTTACGAATGAGAGGAGGGAGAGAAAGGGAGAGAGGCTAACATGCTCAACAGGGAACACAGGCTTCTCCAAAGACGGAGAGACCCCCAGCACACATCTCAAGAGGGGAGATGGAGGGACACGTGTGCTTGGCCAACTCATGGGATTTGGCCATGTGGACATAAGCAGCACATGGGCTCAGGCAGTATATGTGCGCCCTACCTTTGTTCAAGGTGGCTTTTATAGGGTTTTTCCTAAGTTACCCATGTGCAACTTCTACCTAGGTCAAAGTTCCTTGCTAGGGTGGTTGCCAGGGGGGTAGGGAGTGGTTGTGGATCTTCTTTGAAATTTCTTTTCTTGGTCTTTATTCCTGATGGAACTTCTATTAGAGAGGGGTCCAGACTTCTGGGAACCAGATGAAATGTCTTATCTTAGTTCCTGTGTTAGCAAGATAGACTTTTTGCAACCTTGTGGCTCTTGCTTTTATTACTTCCAGGAATTCCATTGCCATGGGAGACCTTTCTTATCTACCTGCCTTTATCAGTATTTATAATAAATATCAGTAATGGCAGTGCATATCTGAAAGTGAGGGTTGTAGCTAAAGCTCTAACAGCTCTGTCTTTGACAAGTTCTCTTATCATAAATGAGGAACATTACATTTCCAAACGTTTAATTGACTTATTAAAGATTATGCAATTCAGAAGACTGTTGCAGGTGACTTATATGAAGTGGAAAGAACAGCAGTAACCTTTAGGTAGTATTTTTTAGAGCTACTAAAGGTAGTAGCCTAGATTACTTTTAATAGAGAAGGGTGTCTACTGCCTTCCTGTTTACCCCATCAGTCCTGGCTTTTTTCAAGTCAATAGCTTGTCTTTACGGAAAGAATTTCAGAAGGAGGTGAATAATGAAGTGTGATTAGGAAATATAAGTGGGGGGACAGCGAGAGCGAGGGAGAGCAAACCAGAGAGAGAGAGAAAGTGAGAGAGAGAGAGAGAGAGAGAGAGAGAGAGAGAGAGAGAGAGAGAGAGAGAGAGAGAGAGAGAGAGAGAGAGAGAGAGAGAGAGGAGGAGGAGGAGGAGGAGGAGGAGGAAGTGAGAGAGACGGAGGGAGAGAGTCCAGAGAGAATATAGGTTCTCCAGAATGGAGACGGCACAGAGGAGCACGGGCAATGAATTGGGGCTCTATATGAATATTTACCAAAATTGCTTTGTTTCTTCACAAAAGTAGATGTTAATTAGGAATTTTAATGAGGGTGATGTTGATGGACCCCACAGGTGGCTCACATGAGTCGGAAGGAGAAAGACAGTCACTTTTTCCCGATCCACCTCTGCCACCTGGAACCCAGGGTTACTGGGTTCTTGTCTCGCTCGCAGAAAAAAATTTCAGGAGTAGACAAGCAGTGAAGTAAAACAAATTTTATTTGGAGGATATTTGAAGGGAAGGAGGAAGATAAAAGTGAGAGACTGGAGAGTAAGAGAGACAAAGTGATGTGCTTAAGAGAGAACGCAGGTTTCTCCAAGGGTGGAGAGAGCCCCTACACACATCCCAGCGTTAGATAGAAAAGCATGAAAGTACACATCTCAGGAGGGGAAGTGCGGGCAACACATGTGCTCAGGCACCACATGTGCTCGGCCAGCCGGCGCAGCAAGCAGCACATAGGCTCGGGCAGCATATGTGCACCCTTCCTTTGTTCAAGGTGTCTTTTATAGGCTCTTCTTCGGTTATCGGTTATCTTGATTCGGAAGTTCTCGGGGCTGAATCACTAAAGTCGATTGTATTAAAGGAGAGGTTCGAGGATTTTTGAGGAGAGGAACTTCATGTGGAGGGTCCAATCTCCTCAGGGTCTGTTTTCTGTATCCACAGGGTGGATCAGTCTTAAGATTTCCTCCCAAGAAGTTCTGTTGACTGAAGTTTTATTGCCGAGGGCATTTCCCTGTCTACCTGCCTACACCATCTTTGAACTGCTGGTGATCCCTGATAGAAGCTGTTGTCTTTGTAGCTGGAGCAATTCCTCCCTAGGGGTCCTGAGAGTAACATGGGAGTTACCCCATTTCTTAGGGAACCATGAACTCAGGCTGGAGTTAGGATTTGGCTCTTGCTCTTCTGCTTCTCAAAGGGTCTCTGATCATCCCCGCGGGATCCTGCACATCAGAGATATCTATACCCTGGGGCTGCTTTGGCTTCCGACTGTGACTTTTTCTGATCCAGTGTCAGGCTCTGTGTGTTTGCTACAGCTTCTATCAGAGAGAGGTTGTTACGCCTTACAAACTGTAGACCTCGGGCTAATATGATTTAGCTTTTCCTAACCCAAGGATCCCTCTAAGTTTCAAGGGGAGAGGAGAGGGTCAAAGTTGCTTAAAGCTAAAAAAAAAAAAATCAAACAACAACAACAACAATAAAAGAGTCTGGAGCAATAGTACAGCGGGTAGGGTGTTTGCTTTGCATGCAGCTGACCGGGGTTTGATCCCCAGCATTCTATATGGTCCCCCAAGCACCACTAGGAGTAATTCCTGAGTGCAGAGCCAGTAGTAACCTCTGAGCATTGCTGAGTATGACCCAAAAAACAAACAAACAAAAATAATAACACATAATTAATGATTTGGTCCTGATACTAAGGACATACAATGTTTATATAAACACTGAGAGACTCACAAGTTAATGTATTTTGTTGAAAACATGTATTATCCAACAATTAATATAGGGGCTTCTTCAGATCTTTCTTTAAGGAAAGCAATAGTTGCTGATAATGAATCATCATTAGTGTCACCCAACTCATGGCATGAAGTTGTAAATGGAGGAAGAGTATACATATACTGTTCCAATTAAATTGAATAATGTGTCACCTTCAAAAGAGTGGCTGAAAGCCCACAATCAATTTAATATCCCTTACAATTTGATGGCTGACAAGACTGTCCACTATAATAAATAACTTCTGCACTTGGAATAAAAAAAAGACTAATTATTTTAGAGTTTTGAAGGCTGCCCTGACAAAGCAAAGTGAATCATTCCTGAACCTTTTTGTGAAGGTTTTATTTATTTATTTATTGACCCTTAAAACGATACTTCCACAGTTGCAGTTGTATGTTATCGCCACAAGATGGCGATAAACTCACTTTTAAGTGGAAGTAAAAGCACCTGCTATAAAAATAGCACTCAGGAAAAGGCTTCTTAGTATATCGTTTTAAAATGCTGTTCTAAGAGGGGAGATATATATGAAAAAAATCTTGGAAGACAAATACTAAAATTCATATTAGAGTCGAGAATTTAGCATTCAAAAAAGGTTTGCTGGAAAGTGGAAGAACACGGAAAGGACAAAGCAAGCACTGATGTTTCAGAGAAACCAAGTTTATATTCCTGGCTCCATCCACATTTAATTTTGTGACTTTGCCCAAATCAAACTCTGAGTAGCTCTCGCATGTAAAATGGGATCATTTAACTCAGTAATATCTGGGTTTGTTTCTATTTTGTTTATTTTCGGGGTTGACACTAGGTGGTGCTCAGGGCTTACTTCTGGTTCTGTGCTCAGAGATCACTTCTGGTGATGCACAGGGGACCATGTGTGGCACAGGAGATGGAACCCGGGTTGGCTGTGTGCAAGCAAATGCCCTATCTGCTCTATATCTCTCTCGATATCCCTCCCTCCCTCCCTCCCTCTCCCTCCCTCCCTCCTTCCTTCCTTCCCACCCTTCTTCCTTCCTTCCTCCCTTCCTTCCTTCCTTCCCTCCTTCCCACCCTTCTTCCTTCCTTCTTCCCTTCCTTCCTACCCTTCTTCCTTCCTTCCTTCCTTCCTTCCTTCCTTCCTTCCTTCCTTCCTTCCTTCCTTCCTTCCTTCCTTCCTTCCTTCCTCCTTCCTTCCTTCCTTCCTTCCTCCCTCCCTCCCTCCCTTCCTTCCTTCCTTCCTTCCTTCCTTCCTTCCTTCCTTCCTTCCTTCCTTCCTTCCTTCCTTCCTTCCTTCCTTCCTTCCTCCCTCCCTTCTTCCTTCCTTCCGTCCTCCCTCCCTCCCTCCCTCCCTCCCTCCCTTCCTTCCTTCCTTCCTTCCTTCCTTCCTTCCTTCCTTCCTTCCTTCCTTCCTTCCTTCCTTCCTTCCTTCCTTCCTTCTGTTCTTTCTTCCTTCCTTCTTTTTTCCTTCTTATGTTCCATAGATAGATAGATAGGTAGGTAGATAAAAGATAGATAGATAGATAGATAGATAGATAGGTAGATAAATAGACAGATAGATAGATAAGTACATTTTGGGGCCACATCTATGGATACTCAGGTCTTACTCCTGGTTTTGAATTCAGAAATTGTTCCTGGTGGTGCTCAGGGAGTCATATGGGATGCCAGGATCAAATCCAAGTCCACTGTTCTAGCACTGCAAATGCCCTACCCTCTGTACTATCCCTCCTGCTCGCCTCTTTCTATTCTTTAAGGTCCACTGATCATTTTTGCTTCAACTTGAACATGGTACGTGTCCAATAATACACTCCCTGAGTCTGAGTTCTCAGCGGTGTTGGCACTAGAAGAAAACGTCTGCTAAATGCCATTGACCTTCTTTTGCTGTGAATAGGTTCCAGGTGTTGCAGTCGATTCAGGTGAAGTAGGCAGAAGAGAGGCGGTAGCTTCAAGAGGCAGCTGGCTGCCTCCTGAGTCACCTACCTTGGTCACACAGAAAAGTGCCTGGGAGGGTCTGGATTTCTTTTTTTTTATTCTTTTTATTTTTTTAAATTTATTTTATGGAATCACCGTGAGATAGTTACAAATCTTTCATGTTTCAGGTTCCGCCATACACTGATTGAACACCCATCCCGCCACTAGTGCGCATTTTCCACCACCAATGTCCCCAGTATCCCACACCCCCCTCCCCGGCTCCATTCCCAGTTCTCACCCTGTCTCTATGGCAGACAATTTCCCCAATACTCTCTCTCTATTTTGGGCATTGTGTTTTTGCTCGAATTTTTCTCACCATCATTCAAGCCCATCTGCCAGGGCCAGATGCTAGATTATTTTCCATTGCTCATTTTGAATATCATGAGAGCTTCTGGAATTCTAGGTTGTAAATGGCTGGGTTCCAGAGACATCTCTGTAGGATACTAATCCATTTTTGGGATTCAATTGGGAGTCTCTAAACTAGGGCTGTTGGAGCGCTAAGACGGAGCCTGCCGGCAGATTGTGGGCATGACAGCCAGGCTGCCGAGGGGGCGGGGAGCCGGGGAGGGACAGCCCAGCTCCTCTGCTGCCATGAGGCCTGGAGACTAAGTCCTGAAACTCACATACCTGGGCCTTGTTTGTGGAAGCTCTTGGCTGCCAGGATTCCGTCTGGAATAGGCAGACCTTTAAACTTTAGTAGAAAGAGAGGTGTGAAGCAGAAAATGCTTGATGAGTCAGAGGTCTAAGTAAACCAAAGGTTTACTATCGGTTTAATTTAATCTTCTGGAGAAATGACAAAAGACCCAAGTTCACTAGGCTTGGACCTAGCACCTAGTGAAATAGCCAAATCAAACACTGAAACACTGTGAAGTCTTCATTAATTTATGTCATATAAACAAACAAAAAGTTCTAAAAGGTTTTGATATCCTAAGACTGAATTAGTGGTTATCAAAAGTAAGGGGAGAGTAAATCAGGTAAAGGGGTAAATTGTGTGGTGAAGGATGAAACTACACTTTTAGTGGTAAAATTATCACTGATTTTTGTGAGTGAGACTCTAAATTTTTTAAGAATTCTTTTAAAAGTGATTTAAATTTGGGGACCACAACCGATGATGGTCAGGGGTTACTCCTGACTCTGCACACAGGAATGACTCCTGGTGAGCTCAGGGGACCATATGGGATGCTGGAGATTGAACCCGGGTCAGCAACATGCAAAGCAAGCGAGCACCTTCCTCAATGAACTCTGGTCCCAAGAGTTACTTTGATAACATGTCTCTTTCCCAAATATCTTTTCTGACCCTCACATTTCACCACATGTTGGTGATGGAGTTTTTTTGTGGTTTTCTTTACAGTTTATTCTTTTTTGCAGTAACAGTCTGTCTTCACTTACTTTGGGTCTGTCTAGAAGATATTCAAAATCTAGCTACTACTTTAGTTTTAGTGGCAGAGCATGGAAGTCAGCTGCTGGGAACTCTCGTCCTGGCCGTGGTCCTGGTTTCTTTACATTGCGATGTACAGGTTGATATTTTTCTTCCTTGTGGGGAGGGAGTGGGTTGAGTCATGCCCACAGTGCTGGTGCTTTCTCCTGACTCTGTGCTTGGAGGTCTCAAAGGGACATATTCAGGGGAAACTGGTACCAAGGCTGACCTTCGTCCCTGTGTTGTCTCTTTAGCCCTATACATTGATTTTTAATAACATTCACCTGAGACATATAGTGATAGCATGGGGGTAGGGCGTTTGCCTTGCACGTGGTCAACCCGGGTTCTATTCCCAGCATCCCATATGATCCCCTGAGCACTGCCAGGGATAATTCCTGAGTGCAGAGCCAGGAGCAACCCCTGTGCATTGTGCATTTGTGCATTGCCAGGTGTGACCCAAAAAGCAAAAAAAGAAAGAAAGAAAGAAAGAAAGAAAGAAAGAAAGAAAGAAAGAAAGAAAGAAAGAAAGAAAGAAAGAAAGAAAGAAAGAAAGAAAGAAAGAAAGAAGGAAGGAAGGAAGGAAGGAAGGAAGGAAGGAAGGAAGGAAGGAAGAAAGAAAGAAAGAAAGAAAGAAAGAAAGAAAGAAAGAAAGAAAGAAAGAAAGAAAGAAAGAAAGAAAGAAAGAAAGAAAGAAAGAAAGAAAGAAAGAAAAAGAAAAGCAAGGCCATCTTGTGCTGCACATTGGGCCTCCATGGAAGAAATCAAAGGTGACATCTAAGGGGGATGGGGTAAAATTCTGCTGAAAATCATTGTATTTTATAATATGCTTAAACGTTCACATTCTGTAATAGATGTAAAAATTTTCACATAATTATGGTAGGCGCTTATTTTTAGTTGCAATGTGTAAAAAAAGAAAATAAAGCATATTTCTCTTTGAAGATCTTTCGTACATAGTATTTTCTCTTCTCTGTCCAAGCCTGTATTTATTTGTTTCCAGGAAATTTTTTTTATATAATGTAAATTCATTCCTTCAGCCTTGAGATAATTATACTTCAGCCTATTTTCTTTTTTTTCTTTTTTTCTTTTTCTTTTTATTTTTTTAAAAAATTTTTAATTAGTGAATCACCGAGAGGGTACAGTTACAGATTTATACATTTTTGTGCTCATGTTTCCCCCATACAAAGTTCGAGAACCCATCCCTTCACCAGTGCCCATTCTCCACCACCAGTAAACCCAGCGTCCTTCCCACCCTTCCCAGTCCCTTCTCCCCCCACCCCAAACTGCCACTATGGCAGGGTATTCCCTTTGTTTTCTCTCTCTGATTAGGTGTTGTGGTTTACAATAAAGGTGTTGAGTGGCCATTGTGTTCAGTCTCTAGTCTACATTCGGCACGCGGCACCCCTCACCCACATGACCTCCGACCACATTTTACTTGGTGTTCCCTTCTCTGAGTTGCTCAGAGTGAGAGACCAGCCTCCAAGCCATGGAGTCAACCTCCTAGTACTTATTTCTACTATTCTTGGGTGTTAGACTCCTAATCTATTATTCTATATTCCACAGATGAGTGCAATCTTTCTATGCCTGTCTCTCTCTTTCTGACTCATTTCACTTAGCATACTTTCCATGCTGATCCACTTATATGCAAACTTCATGACCTCATTTTTTCTAACAGCTGTATAGTATTCCATTGTATAGATGTACCAAAGTTTCTTCAACCAGTCATCTGTTCTAGGGCACTCGGGTTTTTTCCAGATTCTGGCTATTGTAAACAGTGCTGCGATGAACATGTAAGTGCAGATGTCATTTCGACTATACTTTTTTGCTCCTCTGGGATATATTCCCAGCAGTGGTATTGCTGGGTCAAATGGGAGCTTAACCTCTAGTTTTTTGAGAATCGTCCATATTGTTTTCCAAAAGGGCTGAACCAGTCAGCATTCCCATCAGCAGTGTAGAAGGGTCCCTTTCTCCCCACATCCTCTCCAACAGTGGTTGCTTTTGTACTTTTGGATGTGTGCTAGTCTCTGTGGTGTGAGGTGGTATCTCATGGTTATTTTGATCTGCATCTCTCTGATGATTAGTGATGCAGAGCACTTTTTCATGTGCCTTTTGGCCATTCATATGTCTTCCTTGGAAAAGTTTCTGATCATTTCTTCTCCCCATTTTTTGATGGGGTTGGATGTTTTCTTCTTGTAGAGTTCAACCAGTGCTTTATATAACATTGATATCAACCCCTTATCTGATGGGTATTGTGTAAATATTCTTTCCCATTCTGTAGATAGTCTTTGTATTCTGGTCACTGTATCTTTTGTGGTGCAGAAGCTTTTTCATTTAATGTAGTCCCATTTGTTGATCTCTGTTTTTACTAGATTGCTTAGTTCCATGTCATCTTTGAAGATACCTTTATCTTCAATATCGTGGAGGGTTTTGCCGACCTTGTCTTCAATGTACCTTATGGTTTGTGGTCTCATGTTGAGGTCTTTAATCCATTTTGATCTGACTTTTGTGCATGGTGTCAGGTCAAGGTCTAAGCCCATTCTTTTACATGTGGTTGTCCAGTTGTGCCAGCACCAGTTGTTAAAGAGGCTTTCCTTGCTCCACTTCACATCTCTTGCTCCCTTATCAAAGATTAGATGATCATACATTTGAGGTTGTGTGTAGGGTTATTCCACCCTGTTCCATTGGTCTTCAGCTCTGCCTTTGTTCCAGTACCATGCTGTTTTAATTGTTACCGCTTTGTAGTAGAGTTTAAGGTTGGGGAGGGTGATGCCTCCCATCATCTTTTTCCCAAGAATTGTTTTAGCTATCCGTGGGCGTTTATTGTTCCATATAAATTTCAGGATTGCTTGATCCGTTTCTTTGAAGAATGCCATGGATATCCTTATAGGGATTGCATTAAATCTGTATAATGCTTTGGGGAGTATTGCCATTTTGACAATGTTTATTCTCCCTATCCATGAGCAGGGGATATGTTTCCATTTCCTCATGTCCTCTTTTATTTCATGGAGTAGCGTTTTATAGTTTTCTTTGTAGAGGTCCTTTACTTCTTTAGTTAAGCTGATTCCAAGGTATAGGATTTTCTGGGGTACGATTGTGAACGGGATTGCTTTTTTCATGTCCCTTTCCTCTGTCTCATTGTTTGCGTATAGGAAGGCCATGGATTTTTGGGTGTTGATTTTATAGCCTGTGACTTTATTGTACAGGTCAATTGTTTCTAAGAGTTTCTTACTAGAGCTTTTAGGTTTCTCTAGGTATAGTATCATATCGTCTGCGAATAGTGAGAGCTTGATTTCTTCCTTTCCGATCTGAATCCCCTTAATATCCTTTTCTTGCCTGATGGCTATTGCTAATACTTCCAGTACTATATTAAAGATAAGTGGTGAGAGTGAGCATCCTTGTCTTTTCCCAAATTTTATAGGAAAGGCCCTTATTTTTTCTTCATTGATGATAATGCTTGCCCTAGGTTCGTGGTAGATGGCTTTGACTATCTCGAGAAAAGTTCCTCCAAAACCCATTTTGGTGAGAGTTTTTATCATGAATGGGTGTTGGATCTTGTCAAATGCTTTCTCTGCATCTATTGATATGATCATATGGTTTTTATCTTTATTTTTGTTGATAGGATGCTATATGTTGATTGATTTCCGAATGTTAAACCATCCTTGCATCCCCGGGATGAATCCCACTTGGTCATGGTGTATGATCTTTTTGATGAGTTGTTGGATTCTATTTGCTAGTATTTTGTTGAGGATCTTCACATCGGTGTTCATCAAGGATATTGGTCTATAGTTTTCTTTGTTAGTGGTGTCTTTGTTTGCTTTTGGAATTAGGGAGATATGTGCCTCGTAGAAACTGTTCAGGAGGGTTCCTGTCTTTTCAATTTCCTGGAAAAGCTTAAGGAGAACTGGCAACAAGTCTTCTTTAAATGTTTGGAAGAATTCGCCAGTGAATCCCTCTGGACCTGGGCTTTTGTTTTGGGGGAGACTTTTGATTATGGTTTTGATTTCCTTGATATTTATGGGCCTATTCAGGTATTTCATGTCTTCTTGGTTCAGTCTTGGAAGATTGTAGGAGTCAAGGAATTCGTCCATTTCTTTTAGGTTCTCTTGTTTCGTGGCATACAGACTTTCAAAGTAGTCTCTGATGATCCTTTGAATCTCCTTGGTTTCTGTTGTGATGTCCCCCTTTTCATTTCTGATTCGGTTTATTAGGGTTTTCTCTCTTTCTTTCTTTGTGAGTCTTGCTAGCGGTTTATCAATCTTATTTATTTTCTCGAAGAACCAGCTCTTTGTTTCATTGATCTTACGGATTGTTTTTTGGGTTTCCATATCGTTAATTTCTGCTCTAAGTTTTATTATTTCTTTCCTTCGATCTGGTTTGGGTTCCTTTTGCTGGTCCTCTTCTAAGATCTTGAGCTGCGAAGTCAAGCTATCAACATAGGCCCTTGCTTCCTTTCTGAGGAAGGCTTGTAGAGCTATAAATTTTCCCCTTATCACAGCTTTAGCTGCGTCTCATAGGTTCTGGTAGCTTGTGTCTTCATTCTAATTTATTTCGAGGTATCCTTTAATTTCTTCCTTGATTTCCTTCGTGACCCACTCATTGTTCAATAGTGAGTTGTTTAATTTCCAAGTGTTTGATTTGGTTCTCCGTGTCTGTGCGTGATTAACTTCCATCTTCAGTGCATCATGGTCTGAAAAGATAGTTGATACAATTTCTATCTTCCCAATTCTATTAAGGTATAATTTGTGGCCCAGAACGTGGTCTATTTTGGAAAACGTTCTGTGTGCGCTGGAAAAGAATGTGTATTCTTTCTTTTTGGGGTGTATAGCCCTGTATAGGTCTATTAGCCCTGTCTCTCCATTTGTTCCTTCAGAGCCATCGTTTCCTTGCTGAGTGTTGTTTTTGTTGATCTATCCAGAGGTGATAAGGCAGTGTTGAAGTCTCCAACTACTATCGTGGTGCTAATTATGTCCTCCTTAAATTCTGTTAGGAGTTCTTTCAAGTATTTAGCTGGTCCTTCATTAGGTGCGTATACGTTTGAGAGTGTGATTTTTTCCTGTTGTACATATCCCTTGATGAATAGAAAATGACCTTCGCTGTCCCTTCTGATCTTTTTCAGCCTGAAATCTATGCTATCGGATACTAGTATGGCCACCCCCGCTTTTTTTTTTTTTGAATGAAAATTCAGATTCAACAGTCTCTGGGAAGGAGAATCTTAAGACTTGCAGATTCAAGGAGACAAAGGACCAGAGGAAACCATCAGCAGACACTGAGGACCTGAGAGGACCCCTCCGGACCCCTCTGTTATTCCGATTAACTTCCAGCCAAGGCGTCTCCAGAACACCCAGGACCAAGATAAACCTATAAAAGCCAGCCCAGTAGCCCATTCAAGGCTTCCTCCACCCTTGGAGAAGCCCGTGTTCTCCCTTGAGCACGTTATTCTTACTATCACTCTCTCACTTATCCCTTCCTCCCTCCCTCAGAAACCTCTGAATAAAATCTATTTACTTCACTGCTTGTCTACTCCTGAAATTCTTTTCCGCGAGCGAGACAAGAACCCAGTAACCCTGGGTCCCGGGTGTTTGAGGCAGTTGGAGAGAAGGTGACCGTCTTTCTCCCACCGACATCAGGATGGTATCTGCGGGCGAAATAAAGAATCTTCATGGGGAAAAAAAAGGCTATAGGGGAAATAGAAAAGCAGGTACAAACATATAACACTTCAAATACAAAGCAGTACAAATACAAGCTCAGAATTACCAGAAAGTTTTGGCTTACAAATAATCAAGACTGACTTGGGGAACTGTGACTATGAGAGGTAAAATAGAAGGGAAAAGTTAAAGATAAACTTTAACTAAGTTAGGGATGCAAGCAAGGGCATTGTTAACTTCTCAGGGAGCAAGAAAGGGGGCAATTGACTGATATACCTAAAACACTTAGGGTTAATATCTAACACAAAGGAAAGGTTGAAGATAGACTTTAACCAAATTAAGAATATTAGCAAGGGCATGGTAAGCTTCTCTGGGAGGTGGAAAGGGGCAATTCACCAGTGAAGCCTAAAACACTTAGGGTTGATATCCAACATTAGAGAGAATATCTTTTAAGACTAGGAGATAAAGCAGGAGCCAAGGGGGATTTAATGAATGTATTTGTGAGAAACAGATGAGCACCCCTGTGCTCATTTACATGTCAATGACATGTTCTATGTAATTTTTCTCATCTAAAGAACAGAATGAGATGAGGACAGTGTAGCTGTCCTGCCAAGAGTGCTCAAAACCCACCAAAAGTCTCTGAACTCTGAACATTGGGAAGAGTCCTCTGAGAATGAGTCCAATTTTTATTTGGTTGGGCTCGGTAAAATGTAGGAGTTAGGACATGTAGATAGATGGGAGCCTATGTTCCTATTAGCAAATTCACTGCGGAGAAGTTAAAAAACTGGGCTTTGAATTCTAAGGGTCACTAGAAAAGCCACTTTGAGTGTGTCTACAGGAAAAGAACCCTCTAAGTAAAACCCCAAAGTTGCAATAATGCCCTGAGAAATATAGTTTATGTCATAAAATGTAGTGGGTTGCATAGGCTGGAGCAATAGTACAGTGGGTAGGACACTTGTCTTGAACACAGCTGACCTATATTGAATACCTTTTTAATTGCTATCTCATTTCTTCTTTGTCCCATATAGTGTCCCATATGGTCTACAAGCACCATTAGTAGTAATTTCTTAATGCAGAGTCAGGAATAACCCCTGAGCACTGTCAGGTGTGACCCAAAACAATAGCAAAACAAAACAAAAAAATAATGTAGTGCATGGAAATGTGCACCCAGGAAAGAATAGAAAAGCAGGAAAGAGCAAAGTATATGATGAATAGATGAAAGCTACAAATGTACAGCCTGAAAGCATGTAGATTAAAACAGTTTAGGGTCTTTTAGATGTAGAGAGCAATGTGGGTAAAAATAGAGTAAGAAATTCTCAGGACTTTATGGTTAATGGCTCCTTCTGATTGTCTATGTGAAATACCCCAGCCACCCTCTGCTCTTCATATGTATACTGAATGTTACTATGTTTACCAACTGTCCTTAATGTCTGTCAAATTAAGTGGTGACTCATATGGTTATATTGGGTGGGATAGCAATATTATATTGAAAAAAATGATTGCTTACCAGATCACTGATGACTGCCAGGTGACCCTGAAGCCTGGGAAGTCTCTGGTTCCTTATTTGTCTCCTAATGTGTTTGCATTTTTCTCTATAACTAGCCCTGCTGGTTTGGGCTGTGGAGTCAGATTGGCAGAATTCACATGTCAGGGGAAGTATCTGGAAGTCTGAGTTATGGCTGCTGAAAGAGGACTGTGGGGGAAGCTGAACGGGCCTGGAGGCAGATCCTTAAATTGGAAGAGGGATCCCACCTAATATTCAGGTGGAGAGAGATGATTTGGAATGGTATCTGTAGAATAAAGGATCTTTGAGGAGATCTCTAGGATAATGAGGGAAATTTTCTAGGCCCGCATCACAGGTTTACAGAGGTCTGGGTTTTCACTAAGAGCCATAAAGTCTTGAATATTCAAGACCTCAGACTACTTTCCTTCTACTGGTGATAAAGTTGGAGAATGAAACTGGTGGCCAGAGTTCCAGTAAAGCATTATGTAACCTTGTCCCCAATTTTTTTTTCATTTCACAAACATAAAGAAGACATATTTATTGATGCACATATGTATAAATGCACACATTCATGTTTATTCATACATGGATACATATGTGATTACTTCTATAGATAAACAGATACATAGATGCTTTGAATTGTTTGTCTTATAAGGATTGGCAAGTAAATATGATTGCCAAAATTTTAACTCTGCTTATATCCTTTTAACTAACTCTTTGTTATATTATTATTATTGATTTGGTTAATATTGACAAATGAGCCCAAACAAATATCTACATGACAGTTTAAGTTTGGGGAAATTTCTTCAAGAATGGCCCCAAGCATTTTGCGAGGTTTTGTTAAAGTTTTTTTTTTGTTGTTTTTTTGGTTTTTTTGTTTTTGTTTTTGTTTTTTTTTTTTGAGGGTACAGTTACGGATTTATACACATCTGTGCTTATGCTTCCCCCATACAAAGTTCGAGGCAGAGGAGAGGAGGAGGCAGGGGGGAGGAGGGCCGGGCGGGGCTCCTCAGGGCAGGCTGGCAATGTCTCTCTCGGGTGGGGGCCTGGTGGGCTTGGGGTCACTGTCGTTGGCTTTTCCTTCAAACATCATGACTGGCTTGAGCACTGCCGACCATTTCCCCAGCATCAGGTTCACGAAGTCCTGGTAGGAAATGGTGTCTCGGCCGCCGCCTGTCACCTCCGCCATCATCTTCTTCATCTCCAGGTGGGTGATGAAGAAGATCCATCATTCTTTTCAGAGACATCAGGTCAATCTCCATGTACTTCTCTTTGAAGGCCTCAAGCTTCTCAAGCTTCCTCATCCCTGTACTTCTGGTCACAGAGGAATTCCTGGTTGATCTCCGCCAGCCTCCAGTCCTGCCTCGCCTTGAGCAAGCTGAACACCTACCCTCCTTGGAATCTGCTGCGGTGCGCTGGGGCTGGGCGGTGTGTGGCTGCAGGTCTCGGGCCGAGAGTTGACAGCCGCTCCTATAACCTTTTTGTATTTTACTATAGAGCAATGTTCTTTGGTTAAACACAGAAAGACCATTAATGTCATGCTCCTAATATTTGGCAGTTGATTGAGGCTGAAATATATCTACTCCTGGGCATAGTTATTTGGTCATAACTACTTGACTCAGGCTTCAATTTCTGTAGTTCCTAACACCCCAAAATGAATAATAGACTCCCCAAAAGGGAGGTTCCGCCCTGGGACTGGAATGGACCCAGGACGAACGAAAAAACTACCCAGCATCAAAATGGGACATTCTAGAAAGCATAAATGCATGGTCTTGATGCAAACTGTTACAACCTAAGTGACAGGACTCCCCTGGGGAAGGACAAACTGAACGAGCCTGAGGACTTAGTCTAGGATTTGCGGTAAAAGACTTGCTTGCTCTCAGAGCCCAGACAACTAAGTGTTAAAAGCCTTGCTTGCTCTCAGCCCAGAGAACTAAGTGTTGGGATCTTTGTCTCTTACTGTATTTATCCAAACAACTGCAGGTATTGATAATTAATACAATTAGAAGGAAAAATAAAAGCAATGTAGATGTCCCTGGGAGACAGTGTCTTCTTGAGTTGATCTTCTCCAAGAGAATTTCCTCAGCCAAATGTTTATCTCTGTGAATGACCAATCACACCTGTCCTTACCTCAACCTCCCTCCAGATGTTCTGCAAGTATGCTGCCAGCTCTGCATTAAATGGGCCATTTTCACCATCAGACTGGGTCCCCAGCTTCCCTGTCTCTCTGTGTCTCTGTTGGGGAGCCCTGGGGAGGTGGGAAAGAAGGGAGGTTGGGAGGCGGCTCATGGCCACCAAGTGCACACACACACACACACACACACACACACACGCACACACACACACACACACACACACACACACACACATGTCCAGCAACAGCAGCAGCCCCTGAGGATTACTTTGTGAATTTACACTCTAACATTGTAGAGTGGGAGGGGTTGGGAGTGGGCACACTTGGTGATACACAAGGGAGACTCCTAGCTCGGGTCTCAGGAATCACTTCAGATGGTGCTGGGGGTCCATATGTGATGTCAGGGATTGAATTTTCGATGAGCGAGGTAAATTCCCTACCTACAGCACTATCTCTCCAGTCGTCCAACGTTGTATATGATGTCAAACCAGGTTCAGTCACAGATGGAGGGAAAGGAATGAATAATAGACTCTCTGAGAATGATTCGCGTAGAGCAGAGTGGTTTCTAGAGGAGCCTCAAATTGAGTCCTTTTGAAAGTGCTTTAAAGACCATTCTAAACCTTCGTTTTGAAAAATTCCACACTAGACTTAAGAAATAAAAAAAAAGAAGAAATGAGATAACAATTAAAAGTCACATTTTGTGGACAGAAGGTACTTTGTCCTTCATTAATTTGCTCCTTTTGGGTCTTTGTCTGAAACCTTTATACTTACTACTACTTGACATTGCCACGTCTCTTGTACCCAGTGAATGAAGACTGTACCCCTTCAAATGGAGATATGAATGTTGCCGACAACCTGGAGAGGCACAATAGGAGCTCGATGCAAAATGAACTGGTCCCTATCATGATCTATTGATAATGCAATTCTTTGTAGACTGGCAGGCAACAAACCATGTATACACCACTCAGACTCCACTGTCCAAGGAAGAGACTTGGAGTTCTCTATTTGTAGAATGGCTGAGGAATGGATGATCTCACTTATTTGTGATACATAGAAAAACTGAATGAGGGAATGCAGTGCAATGTATTAAAGGGGATCCCTAGAACACTCTTGGCCCCAGAGTCTAGGGAGGAGAACAGAGAAGGAAAGAAATTTAGGGGGAAAAGAGAAGACAGACAGGAAACAATGGCGGATAGGGATCAAGAGGACCTACATTGCTGGTATAGAGGAAAGAAATAGCTAAATATCCAAATAACAGAGTCCACAAACATGAGACCCAAACTTCAACAACTAAACTTGTTGAATGTGCTTGCAGAAGAGGCCAAGTGGGGTGGTAGGGTGGGAAGGAATCTGGAAACACTGATGAAGGAAAGTTGACACTGGTGGTGGGATTGGTGCTGGAATATGTGTCTAAAATTCAACTGTGAATAGTTTTGTAATACATTGTTATTTATGTATTTGACTTTATTTAAACACGGCAGTTTTCAAGGCTGTTCATAACACAACTTTTTCCAGCATTCAATGTTTCAACATCAATCCCATGACCAATGGGACCTTCCCTCCACCTTTACTCCCAGTTTTCTACCCACACCCCTAGTCTGATCCCTCAGTAGGCACAAAATAGTTTGTTTTTATGTTTCTTGTTACAACCAAATGGCCAAATGAAATGATAAAAAATATCACAGTTTAGGAAAATTTGTGAAATCTCACAATGGAGTCATTAGTCATTAACATACGACCCTCCGTGTTTCCTTGAACCTAGTAAATTTCAGTATCAATTAAAAAATTGAAAATGCAAAAGCTATCTCATGGATCCATCTTCAGTGGAGATGCATTATTGCTTACTATAAAGCAATAATGAAACACTATGAGCATACAATTGTTCATAAAATATCACAGACATAGGACAATGTTAACTGGCATCTTAATAATTTTTTTCCTCTTTACCCTGCACATGAAACAAGATACTGGACTAGCTCTCTACTAGTATTCACCATCATAAATCATGATGTACCAGATGGAAATGAATATTTCTTTTTGGTAGATTCATTTCCTTGGAGGCAAGTAGAAGTCCACCTATATGTACTTAGGGATTTGTCTGAAACCTTTATACTTACTACTACTGACATGGCCATGTCTCTTGTTAACCTACAGAAATCTTTAGACTCACTGGCTTAAGTAGTGCTGGCTAACAGATGCCCTTATACTTGATCATAGAGAACGAGGGGTTTGTGTAACTACTAACTCCTCCTGCTGTCCCAATATAAACAGTTCCATATACACAGTTGCTCTTAGTTGGAAACCAATGTCATTAAGGTTAGTTAATAAGCAGATAGTTGCAATGAATCCTGGATCAACACCACCACTCTTGACAGATGGAGAGGGCAGGTTCTCAAACATAGCATTCTGGATACCAGCTGGGGCTGGGTACACACTAGAAAATATTTTTATTTTCCCCACTTTTGATCGTGGGGACCTTAATATGTCTAGTTTCCTGACTGGATATAGTCTCATCATATTTGCAGGGAATAAAGTATGAGAGACAATGAAATCTCCTGGAAAATAGCTTCC
The DNA here is from genome assembly GCF_027595985.1 of Sorex araneus. Lineage (NCBI taxonomy): Eukaryota > Metazoa > Chordata > Mammalia > Eulipotyphla > Soricidae > Sorex > Sorex araneus. The sequence goes on from NC_073311.1 coordinate 49,487,933, forward strand.
CCTTCTGCAGGATTCCCCACAGAAAGGTGCAAGTTCTTTCTCCCACCATGTTAACTTCTTCCACTCCAAGTTCCCTAGCTGACCCTGTCCAGCAAAAAGCAGCCTGGCTGAATTTCACACCACAATTTCCATAGAAAAGGAAGGAGATATGACAGTGGGGAGCTGTAAGTGCACAAGTACTAAAGACTTTGTTCTCTTCCACACAAATGAAATGCAAATTTTTTGTTTGCATTTTTTGGCTGTACTTTGCAGTGCCTGGGGCTTACTCCTGGCTCTGCACTCAGGAATCACTCCTGGTTGTGCTTGGGGAACCATATAGGATGTCGGGGATTGAACCTGGGTTGGCAGTGTGAACCTGAGTGGGAACGTGACCTGACCACTGAACGCATGTGGTGAGGGCCCACACATTTGTGAGCACACACAGCACAATTTACAAGAGCCAGGATATGGAAGCAACCCAAATATCCAACCACAAATGAGTAGATAAAGAATTTGTAGTACCTATCCACAATGGAATATTATGGGCAATAAGAGAAACTGAACTTTTGCCTTTTGATACATCTAGATGGAGCTAGAACAGGTCATGTTAAGCAAAACAGCCAGAGGTAGAAGACAAACACCAGATGGTCTTATTTATATGCAACAGGTGAAGAAACAAATGGAAGTGATAGACAGTACATAAAGACAACAACCTTTTGAACTTTTAATTTAGAATGCGGTAGAGCCCAGGGAGAGGAGGAAGAGGAGGACTACAAATGGCATTAGGCCATGGTGGAAGGTCCAGGGAACTCTGGTGGCGCTGGAGCAGAGGTAATTCTGCACACCACTACTGTGATTTAAATACCATGGCGCCTCAACTAAAAATAAAACACAAATTATTGTCTTCAAAATGTCATCTGCTTTGCATTATCACCATCTGTTAAAACATTTTTTCCAGAGGTTAAAAGAATCCACCAACACCCCCTGCACCTTAATCCCCAAAGCCACTGATCTGAGACCAATGTCTGTAGTTCCTGAGTTGATGATACATACTAAAGCTGCATGCCATGCCCACTAGACAAACACCATTGTAAGCAGATCTTCAGCTGAAATCCCATTGTCCAAAGAAAACAACAAGAAAATCTCATAGAAATAAGCAGACCCCTATAGAGATAAGACCCTGTCTACCTTATCAGACCAGAGATGCTTCAGCTGAACTCCCCCTATTCTTCTGGAAATGGATCAATTTTCTGACCAGATTTTCTGGCCCAGTTCCAGCAACATCTCCCTACCCCCACCCCTACCCCCACCCCTACCCCCACCCCAACCCGACCCCAACCCCAACCCTCCTCTCACTTTCCCCTTCTGGGAGGCAAAGCGTTTCTGAGAGCAACTGGAAAGGGAAAGATCTGCTGTCCTAGTTAGAGGGATTCCATTTTCTGTTCTGAGAAATGAATTTCATCAAGCAAGTATGAGATCAAACTCTGAGTAGGGTGTTGGCCCGTCAGGCTAGAGGCCGGATGGACTTTGCACCCTCCACCTAGACAGAAGTCTAGGCACTGGGCCAGCAGGGCGAGGGCAGGACACAGCTGCAAAATGCTGTGCTGTCTCTGCAGGCTGCCTGGAGGGTGCTGAGGGTCCTGCAGCCCTGAGACCTGCTGTCTGGACCCCTCCTATTCATCAGAGCAGCTAGTAATTGTGAAAGAGGAACCGGTAAACCAGGAAGAGGAAGATCCTTGTCAGGGGCTGCCCAAAACCTTCCAGCTCGTGTTTGACCCCAGCCCCTCCCTTAATCTGATGGATTTTGTCCTGACCATGGGCACCTTTTTTTTTTTCTTGGCAAATACGTGATTGGAAGCACCTCAGAGAGGGAGAGTTCAGGACTCAAGGTACTTGCCTCGCACATGCCACTCATAGACCCCCTTAGTGATGCCCAAGAAAGAACTAGGAGCAGCCCCATAGTCAAGGGCACCGGGAGTGTGGCTTCCTTCCCGAAACCCTCACCCCCCAAACACACACACACACAGAAGCCCTAAAACAGGGAAAGGCCATCCCAGAGAACAGGGCTGTGCCTTTAAAGCACCATCGTCTCCCCGTATCCCCACACCTGTGCCCCCACTCAAACCGTTGGCTTTCCCTGGGATGGGAATCTATGATCTCCATAAACCTTTAAACAGCATTTCCCAAAACTGGCGGGGTACAGTTGGAGCAGGTGTTCTGTGTTTGTTCAGTGAAGGAAGACAGATTTCCAGGGGCCAGAGAGATATTACAGTGAGGCAAAACTATTGTATCAAACTGGCACAGGTTCGATATCACACACGGTCCCAAGGCCCACCAGGAATTATCCCAGAGCATAGCCAGGTGTTCACAGAAACAAAATCAAAAATTGTCTGTGAGATCAGAAGCATTTGGTGGTCTGAGTGATAGTAAGTGATAGTATAGCAAGTAAGACACCTCTGCCGGCACATTCCTTGAATGTGATCCTGGCTGTAAAAAACTAAAAAACGCCGAGGGGGCGCGTGCACTCGCGGGCTCTCCAGGCGGCTCTGTCTCACCACCCGCGTTCGGTGCTCTGGAACCACAGTGTGTGGACTGGATCGGGACGGCCGGTGGTCAAGGACAGGCGAAGGAAGAACGAGGATCAAACTGGTTGCTGATTAGTTACCGTTTATTCAATCTTCAAACTTTCTCGTCTCCCGCACTCCCAGCTCCGGCCTCTCTCTGGATCTACTGCTCAACTCCTGCCTCTCTCTGGCTTCTCTCTCTCCTCCTCTTGTCTCTCCCACCTTGCCCTCTAGGCTACAACCAGCCAGGTAGCCAAATCAACATAAGAAAGCCCTTCCTGAGGGCAGGGCACTCCAAAGCCCTTCCTTCCTCACTCTTAAGGTTTTTTTCTTTTCCTTAGTCCAGGAACTTATTAACATCTCAATACTAGTTATTTTTGTATGGACATAGCAAGGGATACATTGAGGCTTGCAAGGCAGCTCTCCTGGCAACATCTTGCCACAGGCTCAGACCACAGCACTCAGGCCAGATTAATCATTCCTCACCCTAGCAGGGTCCAAATCTAGTATCACTGTTTGGATCATGACAGCATTTGTCCATGATCAAGCTCTTAACTTATAGTTAAGCATTAGGCACTTTGGCCAGGCCCATCTCGATGCCAGGGTAGCACACAACTCACCGCTTGCCCTGGGTCCTTCTTGTCCCACGTCGGGACCGTGCTTTGGGGGTGCTAGGAAGTAAGGGCAGCTGAGGCTTAGGTCAAGAGAACAGATGCCCTGGAGGAAAATATCATGTAGAGTCAAATGACTCCCAGGTTACAAAAGCATAACATTTGTTAAGTCTTCCTGTGTCCATACAAAAAGGACTTGCTCTGAATAAACTATGCAAAGGACTCAAGGAGAAGAGAAAAACATTATTTACAAGTCAACAGAACGCTAAGAAAGAAGCTACAAATAAACAAAGAGGAATAGGAGCACTGTAACGGGAGTAACCCAATAAACCTAAACTACTGAGGCTATGTTATCCTACACTGGCAACCCATATGGTTCCTAAATCTTCCAGGAGTGAACCTTGTGCATAGAGCCTGGAGTAAGCCCTGAGCATAGTTGGTTATGGAGGAAGGATGGAAGGAAGAAAGGAATGCTGTGAAAAGAAGATCTGTGAATGGCTTCAAGAGAGAGAAGGAGATTAGGTTGGCTGGAGAAGAATGACCTAGAGTTGAGAGTGACTTGGAGGCTGGATCACTCTCTTACTAGTCCCAGAATCTGCTGACCCACCCAGTCTGATATGGCAGCTCACTGCTGCCTGGGTACTGGCTGCCCTGCTCATGGCTCAAGGGCCAATGCAGACTGAGCTGCAACAAGGCCCAGGAGAACCTGCCTTTCGCCTGTCTCCCATGATTCAATTCAAAAGAAAGTGTCACTGCAGACTGCAGATGCGGAGCCAAGGAGAAGAAAAGGTATCTTTTAAAAGATATCTCGGGAGAAGGGATCACCAAGTAGAGGATATTGGGAGGAACCATGCGTGCTGAATATAGACTATAGACTGAACATGATGGCCTCTAATACCTCTATTGCAAACTACAAAATCCAAAAGGAGAGAGAACAAAAGGGAATGCCCTGCCACAGAGGCAGGGTAGGGTGGTGGGGGATGGGGTAAGGGTGGTGGGAGGGATACTGGGAACATTGGTGGAGGAGAATGGGTGGAGGGATGGGCAAGCAATCACTGTATGTCTGAAATGCAAACATGAAAGCTAATAAGTTTGTAAATGTACCTCACAGTGATTCACTAATAAAAATTTTTTTTTAAAGATATAAATGATATAATACCACTTCCTACTTAAAACCCATTGGTGACTTACTGTATCATAGAATGAAAATCTTATGTCTCACAGTGATCTACAGTATCATATTGATGTCGGTGGGCCCCACGGGTGACTTTCGTGAAGCGGGGAGGAGAAAGACGGTCACTTTCTCTCCAACCGCCTCAAACACCCGGGACCCAGGGTTACTGGGTTCTTGTCTCGCTCGCGGAAAAGAATTTCAGGAGTAGACAAGCAGTGAAGTAACAGATTTTATTTAGAGGTTTCTGAGGGAAGGAGGAAGGGATAAGTGGAAAGGGAAAACCAGTAGGAGTAACGCGCTCAAGAAAGAACGCGGGCTCCTCCAAGGATGGAGAGAGCTCTACATACATCCTAGCACTGGACACGAAAGCATGAAAGTACACATCTCAAGGGGGGAGATGCGGGCGACACATGTGCTCAGCCACATGGCACAAGCAGCACATGGGCTCAGGCAGCATATGCGCCCACTTCCTTTGTTCAAGGTGGCCTTTATAGGGTTTCTCCAACCTGCCCCCACGTGGGGGCTTCTTCCCAGGTAAAAGTCCGTTGCTAAGGAGGTTACCAGGGAGGTTGGGAGTGGTGATGGCCTTCTTTGGGGAACCTGGGGAGGGGTCTATTGTCCTCAGGGTCTGCTGATGGTTTCTTCCGGGTCTTTTGTTTTCTTGAATCTGCACATCTTAAGAGTCCCCTTCCCAGAGACTCTGTTAAATCTCAATTTTCATTGCCAAGGGCCTTTCCCTATCTACCTGCCTACATCATATTCCCCCCTAGAGATTTCACCACCTTAAATCTTTAAGGGGAAAATGGTCGGTGATCCATCTTCTGAAGCTGCTTCATGCTGACAGATGGGCGCAGACTCTGCCTATGTAAGGGGTGAAACCTCATGCTACCTTATGGGCCCCAGGCAATGACTTTGTTGGGTTCCTGAAGTTATCTGAAAGAAAAGATCAGATCAATTAGACTTAGGGATGGCACTTTGAAATGATTAGACCCTGGAGATGTGGAAGGTCCTTTTCTGACCTAGTAAGGACAAAATAGCTTGCTGTCTTAGGAAACATAAGAGTTAAAGCAACAGAAACCAAAGCAACGTAATGCCATACCCATTTCTATTATAAATACAATGAAAAGAAATAACTGCTTCACCCATGGTTGATAGAAAATGACTTATGTCCAGATTTTTCTAGTGGCATAGAAACACCAAGCTACTTCTCAGACTGGAAAAGCTATCCATCCACTGAAGCTATCAATTGGAACCAGTAGATATTTATGTCTTGAATATGAGCGTTTGATCATTTGCATGTTAATCTGCCAATCCTTTCCTTGGCAAGTTCCTTGAAGTTACAAGTGTTAGGAAAGGAGGCCCACGATTCATTAATGAAACAGAAAGCACAGTTCTGAGTTCTTTCCCATGAAAGATGGCTTTCACTAGTGTTGGAAGCTTAGTGTAACCCTTTATCAATTTCCTTTTGAAAACCTTGTTCCAATGCCTATTGTTCCTCTTTTGCAGAGTATCTTAGATGAGTATTCTCTGGATGGGGTATTAATCCCATGATGGAACGAGAATTAAGAGCTGTTAAAATTCTAGTTCTCTCCAAATGACTGTGTTCATAGAACTAAAAGTGAATACTTAGAACCAGTTTAGATGTCCACACATGGCACTGTAGCCAATTGACAGGTTGGGGGAAAGCAATTAATTCTGCACTTTGAGCTGAGGTTCCGCCCACTAAAGCTCTGGCTTCCAATACCCTGGTCAGACTAGTGACAGCATCTTCAACATTGAGTCTCACAGACTAGACTGCTTACTTTACAGTCAGCAAAACACATTGTAACTGAATTACTCAAAAGGGATACCTTTTAGATCAAGATTAGAATACATTTACTAGATTACTCTGTAGAATTTGAATCTGATTCTTTAAAAAGCAAGTTACAGAAACATGGTTTTCTCTCCACCTTCATTTTAAAATTTGCCTGATGGCTTAACAAATCTGACTTGTTCTTTTGCATAAATACAGCAAGATTGGAGAACTCTCCATTTGGGGTACCCCATTATTTACTGAGAAGTCCTGGGGGTTGGGCTAAAGACAGGAGGCACGCCAATAATGGCATTAATCTTATGTGGCACGTCAGAGTTACCCAGGCCTGGCCAAAAGTGTCCCACGATGAACTGGATGGTCTCGAGCCTTCAGGTTGAACTGGAGGTGGTCTTGGGCCTCATTTTCCATAGATGCATTCTGGCAGAAAGGAGTCCATCCCCTCCCTTCCTCAGGGCTGGGAGAGATCCTGGTTTCCAGGGTTTTTCTTGATGCTGAGTAGGCCCAGATTGTGTCAGTCACACAGATTCCCGGATTTCTCATTTTCCATAGCAGTGATGATTTCCATTCTTTCCTTGAGCCAGCCGGCCTCTAGGGTCTCCCTGAGGTTTGTAGGGTACTTGAAACAGTACCTGTTAAATACATGCTCCTGTCATTTAGACCAATCCCTTGACTGTTTCCCCTGGAAGAGGGTTTTGGGGTCCCATAACTGATTTTCCTGTCTGCATTAGGAGTAGTCCCTATTACAGAGAGGAAAGACTTATCTGGATTTATGCAAACCAACATAGTGCCATGAAGCATCAAAAACATACTGAAGGTACAAAGAGAAAAACATTTCACTTTACTCACAGTGAGATGCAACACACCCATTTGTTGTGAGTCCTAGTCAAAGAAGCTAAAATCTGTAGAGGAAAAGTGTACAATTTACATTATATTTAACCCATTCAATTCCATGTTGAAAACCTTGACTTCCCATTAATAAGAGCACTGTAATTGGAGTCCAGTGTACAGTTAAACATGTCTAATTCATTTAATCCCATTTGAAAAACCCTTGATTTTCCGCAACTTTTGAAGAATTCAATTATCTAAGAGCACTGTAACAGGAGTTCCAGACAATCCATCCAATATCTTTTCCATAGATCCTACCAAAAACATACTAGAACAATTCTGCATGTGATTTAAAGAGTTTCTTAAAACAGTGATCAGTTTCTTTCCTTCAAACACAACCTCAAACCTTCTACACTTTCCTTTATATTCATTCTGTCCTGTAACTTTCCTTCAACTCATTTCAAAATCAACTTCACTTTAACAGGATTCCTTTCCTTTTTCCAACTGATGATATCTGCATCCATTATCTTTCTGACTTAAGACATACATCTATATTCTTTATAGTCCCACAAGTTTAAACTCTTATTTTTACTGAACTTAGTACAACATGATCTTCCAAGTTTGGGCACAAATTACCAATCATTTCATTTAACATGACAAAACTACTTTCAGTGTTATTTCAAAAGCATTAGGTCAGTTCTATAGATATTCATAAAGGTTTAGAAAGTTCTTACAACATATTCACTTGGCAAAAGTTCACTTCACATTAGAAATTAACCAGGAGACATCTTAGAATTCTGATTTCTAGGAAAACACATATATAAAGATTAAAACAGTCACAGATTACCATAAAACATTAAGGATCTCACACTTGCATACAAACTTCTCTGTGATGGTCAGAGCTAGATATGATACCTGGTGACAAAGCTTTGCAATGAATAAAGTTATCAGAATAATAACATGCATTTTCATGTACTGGACAGAATGATTTAACAATAGTCAGTAGTCAGTAAAATTTCCTACATTTTCCATGAAATACTCCATTCTTATCTCAAACTTTAACCAAGGCACAAGGCTATGGCTTCAGACTATCAGGCTGACACCTGAGATTAATCTATTATAATTCTTTGCTAAGTATCTCTAGAAAATTTAGTTACCAAAAGTCTCAGAGATCAAATAAAATACCAGTAGGATAAGATTTGCAACCAAATTCATAACTCTAGAAACTCATGTTTTAACTAAACTATTACTCTTTGAACCTGCTTTTCCACAATTATTTCAGCTCATAATCCAATGCAGATGCATATGTACATTGACACAACGGCATAACCTTTAAACCATCAATTTTTATGAAACATGAGTAAACCTTCTTTGGCTTAAATCCAATAGTTTTTGTATCTTAGTTATTTCAAATCATGAGCTCTCTAACAATTCCACAATACAAACATGCTTTCAGACACAGAAAGAGCCCTTTTTTTTTTTAACTAAACTTTGATAATAGCATAGAAAAAAACACTTGGACTGTCAATGTTTATGGAAACATAAGAAAACTATTTTGATGGCTTCTGTACCTCTGTTTGTAAACTGGCTAAATTCCTCATTAAGATTGGCTGAATCTTGTAAAATAAAGCCTTGCATCCTCTGAACGCTTTATTTCACTTTAGTTTTAGTCACTACTTCTGCAGCTCTTCCTAGATAGTACAGATTCTGAAGTTTAGAAGAATTACAACTGTTAATAGCCATTAATGTTCTTACAATAAGAAATCTAAATTGAGAATTTTGCATTCTCCATAGGCTCAACATTCTGATAAGAAATCTTTGTTTAAAACCTTGTCTAACAAGTTCCAAAAACACTTCAACCCTTTAAATTGCTGGACTACATATCACTTTGATCTCTCGTGATGATCTTGCTTTCCCTGGTCTAATTTTTACTGCTGATTTTCACTCTGGCTCCAACACTCAAGTTCAAGTGTTCCACATAGAGACAGACAGACAGACAGACAGACAATGAACTTACTAACAAAAACACCACTACATGTGCACATGTATACATTTGATCGATCAATCTGACCCTTCAAAAAATGGCAGGGAGAGAATGACAGACTGAGAAAGGAAGGAGAAGTCCCCAGGGCAAAGTTAAGCCCTGTCGGCCGATTGGGAACATTGCTCCCCGTTTCTCTGCCTGACCAGCCAGTTTCCTGCTTGTTAAAAATGGGTCAAGAAAGCGCTTTTGTTGATACAAGCCGGCAAAACTATGACCAAGTTGTTGAAACTTAAGGTTGCCAGATGTTACCATTTTAAGATCAAGATTACTTCTGAGGCAGGGAGCTAGTATCTTCTTATCAAATGTGGGGATAAACCACCTTAGTGACACACTTCTTCGTTCTTGATATTAAATCCTTCTCTGCTTTGATAATCCTACTTCTTTCGTTACCTGCAAAAGATCTGACTGCAAAATGGTCTGGTAATGCAAACTGCCATTCACTGGCCATCTTTCCCCATGCTCTAGATTATATTCAAGCCATATGGTGTTACAGAGGTCAACAAGATATTCCTTATTTAAACTATCTAGCTGGAGGCTCTTCCAATGTTTTAATTTAACAAGCAACCCAGAGGGGAATTTTTTTAGGTATTGAAGTTGAGTTGCCCATGTTCTTTTGAGTACCAGAAACAACCTAGGGAAGAGAAAAAACCTAAGACAGGATGGTTCTTGAGCAAAAACTACTCTCCAGGGCTTCGCTTCGGCCTCTCCCAAGGGGACTCTAACCCCCCGAGTATTGGCCTACGCTTTGGCCTCTCCCGAGGGGACTCTAACCCCCCGAGTATTGGCCTACACTTTGGCCTCTCCCGAGGGGACTCTAACCCCTCGTAGTGGCCTTGGCCATTCCCGAGGGGACTCTAACCCCCCGAGTATTGGCCTACACTTTGGCCTCTCCCGAGGGGACTCTAACCCCTCGTAGTGGCCTTGGCCATTCCCGAGGGGACTCTAACCCCCCGAGCATTGGCCTTCACTCAGAGGCTCATTGGATTTGGACCGTCTCCATCAATGGCCTCTGCTTCTGCCGCAGGCGTCCCTGGGCAGGCCTGGCACCGGGCAGACCCACAGCTGTGTGCCCGAGCCGAACCTAATGCTGTGGTCTTAAAGAAACCCTGCTCCTTGAAAGAAGTTCTGCCTTTCTTAGCTTGCTACATCTTCCCCACTTTTACCTTTTTTTTTTTTTCAGTCTCACTTTGTCTAGAGCTAAACATGCTCGCTGCCTTCATTAGCATTACAATCGACCTCTAGCTAATCCTTTAATCGGACAGCGACTGGGTGGGGAAAAGGATGTTCTACCTGGATGTTGATTCACTTTAGTTTCCCGGATTATTCTCACTAGTGGGCTTCCCTCCCATTCCTCCCATAGTGAACAGTGATGCGAGACAGACAAAGGAGGGGTGCCTCTTTGCAGAGACCACTCAGATGCTTGCCTGGCCGGTGGAGAACTTAGCCTTAGTGGTTCAGCATTGTGACTTGCGACCGGCAGCTATGCCAGTGCCACCCTTGACCGTATGTTCTCCGTGGAATCGCAGGCAGCCCACTCGAGCTCCGTGACTTAGAGGGACTTTAAGAGTGCCAGGTCGTGGAGCCACAAAATCACGCCTGATAGGAGGACCTATCAGGGTGCTCATGCACACACACACTCACACAGAATTTATCACATTCCTCCCTCATCCCCCCTAGAGATTTCCAAGGGAGCCTACCTCCACAGCAGATTTTCCACAGATTACCTCCTTCCTCGTGGATTTCTTCACTGCTCCTCCTGGCTGGCTCGCCAAAATGATGTCGGTGGGCCCCACGGGTGACTTTCGTGAAGCGGGGAGGAGAAAGACGGTCACTTTCTCTCCAACCGCCTCAAACACCCGGGACCCAGGGTTACTGGGTTCTTGTCTCGCTCGCGGAAAAGAATTTCAGGAGTAGACAAGCAGTGAAGTAACAGATTTTATTTAGAGGTTTCTGAGGGAAGGAGGAAGGGATAAGTGGAAAGGGAAAACCAGTAGGAGTAACGCGCTCAAGAAAGAACGCGGGCTCCTCCAAGGATGGAGAGAGCTCTACATACATCCTAGCACTGGACACGAAAGCATGAAAGTACACATCTCAAGGGGGGAGATGCGGGCGACACATGTGCTCAGCCACATGGCACAAGCAGCACATGGGCTCAGGCAGCATATGCGCCCACTTCCTTTGTTCAAGGTGGCCTTTATAGGGTTTCTCCAACCTGCCCCCACGTGGGGGCTTCTTCCCAGGTAAAAGTCCGTTGCTAAGGAGGTTACCAGGGAGGTTGGGAGTGGTGATGGCCTTCTTTGGGGAACCTGGGGAGGGGTCTATTGTCCTCAGGGTCTGCTGATGGTTTCTTCCGGGTCTTTTGTTTTCTTGAATCTGCACATCTTAAGAGTCCCCTTCCCAGAAACTCTGTTAAATCTCAATTTTCATTGCCAAGGGCCTTTCCCTATCTACCTGCCTACATCAATATTTTTCTTAATCCCTATCATTCTGTGCCTGTCCTCTCACTCTCAACATTCTGCTTTTCACTTGTATAGTCCTGCCATGAGGAAACGGCTTTGCCTCCAACTGACTAGGTATGCTCTCTGTATAAGCAGAACCTTTGGACTTGGAATTGCCATTACCTGTAATCATCTTTTGCCTTGCCCCTCCTGGACATAGTTTTGATTTCACATGTTTGCTTTCTGAATGTGTGTATCTCCCCATCATAAGATAAGTGTCATGAAAGCAAAAAGAAAAAATAAAATATCTCACAGTCTCCAGGCTTGAGGGCTGGGTGCTGCTAGTAAATGGGGTGGGGCCTGTTTACTAGCTGTACACTCCTATGTACACTCCTAGGTGAGTCATTCATAGGTGGGGCCATTTGTAGGTGGGGCTACTCCCTTGTAGAGTAGTATTTATGCTGTCCTTAGGATACAGGCACCTCTTAATTGGCTGAGACAGGGAAGGAACAGCAGAGAGGCAGCCCTTCAGGGTTGCTAGAAGAAAAGCAGGCTCCTTACCTGTGGTGTTCCACTGTCCAG